>NW_015150580.1:372196-406034 GCF_000732505.1 Cyprinodon variegatus
TACACTGGCGCCACCGGGCCCTCTGACCACCATCAGTAGACAATGCAGGTGAAGTGTCTTGCCCAAGGACACAACACTGAAAGTCGGAGTCGGGGCTTGAACTGTCAACCCTTCGATTTCAGGGCAAACTCCTACATCCAACGCCACTGTCGCCCCTACTCGCCAGTATTTAGCAGACCACCATAACTGAACCTTTTTTCAGTTTGAGGTTTGAGCTTTCACCTGAACGGATGATGTGACCGACTAGAACTGTATGAGCTCACCTACCTGCTGTATTTTGAGCAGCGGTTAAAATGACCTGCTTTGTAAGGGAATTCACTTCAGCAGTAAGGGATAAGAGAGAATGCAGGCCCTTAAACTAATCATAAATGGCATCAACAAGTAAGTCAGTATAAACTCTCCACTCAGCCTGTCTTTTTTCTTATATAAATGTGGATTTTCTATTATCTTATATTGTTTTTCAGTTGTCGAATCTGATGTTGAGATTCCTGCATAACAATCTTAGAGCTCAACAGTACCTAGACTGTGGAGATTATACAAATGTCAAGCCTAATATTAGCAGCAGTCCATATTAATGTTACATTTGTCACCTTTAAAATGTCCCGTCGGTTGTTGTGGAGTCTTGTAATTGAGGTGTCAGTCATTGATTGTGGCTGCAGACGGGCTCAGGACGCCTGCATGCAGTAGGAGACAGCCCTTCACCAAGCCTGGCATTTGATGAAATGGCCTTTTGTGTGTTTTCTGTATCTGTGTGTACGTGTGTGCCTAGCTAAATACTTGATAAAGTCAAAACCTTGCAGCTTGAAGGCTCTAGAGGCAGTTTTAGATTCCACTGACTGGCAGTTCGACTTTGTGAGCAACCTTTAGGGATTTGGATGAAGTTGTCTCAAAAATATCCCTGACTTCTAGCTTCATTTCACTGAAAGAAAAGCAGGTGAATTGGATGTTCATGAGTCCATCAACCTTTTTTGCATAAAGCTGTGTTCTCTTTGCAAGCAGGGGCTAAAGTAAAAAGGATTTTGCTTTATCTACTCTGCTATGTATATATGCAAATTCAAGTTTGCAATTGCAGTTAATTTTATTAAATACTTCAACTTTTGGTAGGTTTTTAAGGTTTAACATTGTTACATTAAACCAGAAACCCTAAAGTCTTCTAAGGATCCCACAGGAACCACAAGCTTAACTTCTGTGCTGCCATATAACCACCAAGGTTTCGTACGTAAACACATTGCCTCTGCAAAGATAGCAGCTAGTTTCTCATCAGATGCATCCTGTTTAATTTTTGTTGCACTTTATAGAGGTTGTCATACTTTTTGCTCCTTGGGCATTCCGCTCCTTGTTACAGTTGCATCTGAATAAATTCGATTGAAATGGAAATGTTGATTTAATCTTTAATAAAAAAAAAAGAAAGGGAACCCCGTTTATACATTGATAACAATGATGCTTTTCGGGTTATTTTTGTTAACTTTAATGTTAAAAATGTTGGCTTACAGTTGTTGAAAACCCTCTTAAAATGAAAACTAATTTTAAATTTAAATTTCAGAAAATGTGGTCTATTTCAGAAAATGTGGTCTATTCAAATTATATAACTTTTTTCAGCTAGTGACATATCGGTATACTACAGTGAATAATCATTCAATTACTAAATTAGTTGATGATTTTTCCAATAGTTGATTAATTATGATTAAAGCTGTATGTTTTATCAACATGCATCTGGCCAGAGTTGCTTTTTAACTGTGAGATTCTTTAAAATAATAAGCAGCAGCAAACAAACAGAAAAAGGTTTTTTGTCAAAATTGGATTTATTAGTCCATGCATACTTAAAAGCATCTTAAAACACAATTGAATCAAAAGTGTAAGGTATGAAAAGCGACATTTGTACACTCACATCACATACTGCCACTATTAATGGAATAAAGAGCTGCAACTGTAAACAAACCCCTCCTCAAAAGCCCAGAATGTACCGTATCTTTAAAATGACCAATGCTCCAGAAAAGTAAAGAGACTTTACTCGGTTAAATGTGTATAGAAATTATACCTTGGCTTTCAAGGCTTTGGAGTGGCAGGGGAAACAAACTTTGGTGATGTGATCTCCATTATGTTTGATCAACACTTAAGAAGTAGTACCTGTATGACTGAATGTTTCAGAAAAATAGAGAACTGCTGAAATGAATAAAGCAGGAATGTTGAACTAGTGTTTTAGTGTTAGGTATTAACTTATGTCACAGTTGTTTTTGGAACACTGCTTCCTTACAACAACCAGGTATTTCAGGAATTTCTGTGACATCTGCTACGGTAAGACAGCCACCGCTTTATGATTATAAATAGCTGTGTGAAGAAAACAGGTTGCAGGCATTTCCTGTTGTCAGTCTGCACCTCTAATTGCAGCAGATGTGAAGTGATAGAAGTTCAGTGTCACTTTGATGAAGTCACTGCTGTTGGCTAAATGTCAGCGAAGATGTTTTAAAGTAAAACTGCTGAGTCAAGTCTCGAGTTTCTCTTAAGGTTTGAATGTAATTGCGTGCTTATTAGCTCTGTTGCACAAGAGTTGCATTGCAGAGCAGGAGAAGGCTCCTCTGCAAACTATGATTTCTCATACAGCACATTAATATATTAGTTTTTTAACAGGTCCTGCAAGTCCTTTGAGTGGGGAATGCACGACTAGTGGTTGGGGCATAGAGCTTGGAAACCTCAGGGTCTGAGGGGAGCAAAAGGGAACCCCTAACTCCCGATTGCTCCCTGGGTGCCCCACGATGGCAGCCCACTGCTCCCCAAGGGGATGGGTTAAATGCAGAGGTAAATTTCTCCAATGTAACATCAATAAGTGAAGATATTATTGTTATTATTAAAAATGTTTGCCTTGCAGAACTATAGACACCGTTGAACATTTCCCACCCCTTTTTTTACATTGCAATTACAAACGTGTATGTTTAATATATATATATATATATATATATATATATGATAAAATGTCCTTGAGTAATTCAAAGCTTTGCATAGTTGTGGAAGGACATTTATGTATTGTTTGCCTTTGTTTTTCTTTTAACAGCAATTAGAACCATTGTTTGCAATAGTAGTGTGCCTTATTTGATTTGGTTTCTCTTGATAAAATCCAGTGCAAACTAATGCCACATGTGTGCAAATTTGCTTGTAAAAACACAGTTCCTCTTTTCACATGGTGCTGGAAGATATTCAGAGTTGAGGGGAAGATGCAGAGGGCTGCATACAGGGAAATCCTGTAAAAAAAAAAAGAACTGTTAGAAACTGCATTGTACCTGAGATTCGCATTCCAGCCATTCCTGAACAGTCAGTCAGTGCTGCAATGGAATGCTTTAGGGCTGCAAATTAGAAGAAAACACATGGGATTTTATAGTTTGTTTTAAGTAAACAACATTTTTAATTTTGATACCTTTATCATGTTCCTCATACTACAGTTATGCACATTGTTAAAAAGTTTAGGTAATCTGAAGATTTTACAACACTTTATTTTAATATATTATAACTTATTTAACGATTGTCTTAACATGTAAAAGCAAAAGCCTCTCTACAACCATTACTCATTCTGCAGCTTTCGATCTGTGTGCAAAGTGCAAGCAGGGTTGCTTCTCAGAGCCAGCACAAATACACATGCACTACTACAAATAACACTAGACTACTGTGTTGGAGATTCTCAGTGAAAGGCTTTGCTCAGTGCTCTGTAAAGAGCTTAGATCTGCTCTTTCTCTCTCTCCCTGTTGTACTGCAAAGATGATTTTCAATTAAAGCTCCACAGAAGCAATGGAAGCAAAGTTATTGCCCTGCTGTATTGTACCCACAGGCCTCTGCAGGTGCTTGGTGAAAAGCAGGAAGTTGTGCCAAAAGGCATTACCAATGCCTTTTGGCATCTAGTTCTGGCTAGATTTTTTTATTTTTAACCACCTGCTCCGATCTTTGTCTTGCTTATCTCTTCATGGACTGTAAAACTCCACCTTTCCTTCCAGTAAACAATAAATTTTACAGTCTCATTTTTCTCATATTTTTTTATCTGCTGAATGTATTGTTGAACTTCCTCTAGACATAAAAAGTGTCAGCATTTCCTTCTGGCTTGCTGGAAGAAGCCCATCTATTGTAATACAGCCATATCTTCAGCAGCATTTCCTGCTTTCTATTTTTTTCCCGGTGGACAAAAATATGTGTTTCTAACCCAGTGAGGGGGGGAAAAAACTGGTTGTCTCTTTCTGGAACTCAGCTACACTTGTATTAATTTCTGTTTGAGTACAGTGGCATTATCTCCATTTTCTAACTGAAGACATGGCTATAAGGCTGTTGTGTGTAATTGTTCTCAAAGAAAATAGGTTTGCTTTTTGTTGTTCTCTTCTCTGACATTGCTTCCCTAAGTTTGCCTCTAAATTAGAAGTATCTAAGTCTAAATGCCAAAACTAAATCATATAGCTGTTGCAGAACAGGAGAGCTCCTTCAATGACAGACTGCTGCACCCTAAATGCACCAGGCAGCGTTATCACAGATCCTTCCTCCCAGCGGCTGTAAGACACTACAACCACCACTATTCCTAACAATCTGAATACATTATTACATTCAGGCTTAGTTAAATAACATGCTGCTGTCATGTTGCTGCTATTTCCAAATATCCATTACTGTAAAAATGTCCAAAGCTGTATATTGCTTATTTATGCTCCAGGTGCACAATTTTATTTTGTTAAAATACTTTACAGTAAAGTATTTTATTTATCTTTTAACTCTTCACTAGTATGTTATTCTCATACATTTTTCTGTCTTTTTGCTGCTATAAACACCAGAATTTCCCCATTTTGGGACAATAAAGGGATTTTCTATTCTAAACCTCTTTATTTTATTAACTTTATTGGACTGAACTTGAAATAATTAAGCTGTCCTGCTTTGTTAGCTACCCTCTCTTAGTGCCATATAGTTACTGAATAGCAGATTGTCTCTTCTCTTCTTTGCATGGCTCTACTCTACTGAATGTATATCTTTATTTTAAGTGTGTTATAGCTAGATTCAAGTAAATTGCATTATATCTTTAAATGTTTACATATTTTCAGTGTTTACTCTGGCTTTTTGCTAAAAGTGTCTGTGATTAATTGTTGAAAAAATAGTCTTCTTGACTATTTGAGATTTAGAACCTTTCTCTCAGGGATACAGACGTTTCAGATAAACACATTTGAATTGAACTTAATTGGGCTTTAATGCTGTATGATTAAATGCAACAGACACAGAGATGGAAAGGAAGGTTTGAAAGGGGATAAAAATTAAGGGTGCAGAGAAAGAAACGGAGAGAGAAAAGAGGGTGGAAACAAAACAAAAAAATGGATGTATGTATGGATGGATGGATGTATAATTAGTTACTAAATCATAACTAACTGAGAGTATGGCTGATTGTTTTGTGCAGGTGTTACAGTAACTCTGTTTTGCATTGTCAGAGTGGCGGAGTGCCAAGTCCTTCCAGGCTCAAGGATTGGTTGTTTCTGTCCAAGCAAAGTAATACTGCAGAACACCGGAAAGAAGCAGATACGATCATTAAAAAAAATGAAAAACCTCAAGCTATTGACTTTTATTGCACATATTGAAACGTTTTTTTTTTTTTTTACACGAATGAAATTTTCACCATAAGAGTCGACCATCTGGTTGGACTTATATCCTCATCCCCGGTAGCTTGGTTCAACAGTGAGAGCAGTCAGTCAAAACCAAAGTCTTCCATAGCTGGTCATCTACCTAAAGAATGAAATTGTTTTTGAGTTTTCTTATCTCTCCCTTTCATGCTCCTCAAGGAGATTGTAGGCACTTGTGTGCTGCTTTACCTGCTGTCTGAACCTTTGTTTTATTTTCTGCACTTATTAACTCACCAGATGGCAGCAGTCTGTCTTACTATTGCAAAGTAAGACAGTGATCAGTTATTAATGATCACATACTTTTACACAAATATCGGCCAGTTATGATATGTGGCCAATCAGTCGCCACAACACTAATGAATATGGTTCTTCAAATGATTTCTCCAGGTTCATGGGTTGTAAACTTAAAGATGTCAAAGTTAAAAACTTTGGCATAAGAAGATAGGGGTAGGGTGGCGGCAACTTTTGGACTATGGAATTTGTGGAGTTTGTGAAAAATGAATTATAAGAGCCATTCTATCTATTGAGAATTGGCTTGGGGTGATTAAATTTTTCAAATTCATTTTTATTTTACATATTGGGAAAAAAATGCATTGTTTTTATGCAAAGTCAGTCTTTATTCAAGTTTGAAAATATGGTGCATGGGAATCAGACATTCTCCCTGGGTTTAGCGAACCTTGCATACTGACAGCTGGTGAGATTAACTGACTGTAACAGTTTGTTCACCCAACATGGTTTGAGCATCAGGGCATCTGGTTTACAAGGAAAGTCTAGAGTGGCATCAAAACATCCTGCGGAGTGACTTGAGCGCCAGAAGCGGCCAGTATTTCAGCACATTTCAGATTTAAGTGTCAAGAGACCAAAATGGCAGAAGCTGAACTTGGGAAATCTACATTTCTGCTGTTGGATGTGGAGCCTTAACTAAACAGAAGCTAAGCCAGTCAAGCAACCAAGCCAAGCTGTGATCTCTGCTTCTGCTGAGCTTTCAGCATACAACTATGGAATATTAATATGTATAAATGGGTTAAACTTCACTGGTTTTACATGAAAAGTTAAAAGTGTATTTTTCTTTTAGTTCTGACAAGTATTACTGCTCTAAAATATTTTCTTTCCGAATTGTGGTGAAACGGTTATAATGCCTACATTAACTAAAAAGAGAACAGTCTGTGAATAATCTTTGATTTCACATTTTAATATATTTGGTAATTACAGGTTTTACCACAAACTTGGAAATAATATTCACCTGCAGCAGCTATTAACTGCTGCAGGAAATCCTCAACAACCTGGCCTGCTTCAGAAAGCTTTCATTGGGGACACCCGGCGCTGTTCCTGCCAGTATGCATGGGTCTGCTGGTCCAAAGAGCCGCATTTTTAAAAGTAGGACCATAATCCTGAGGAAGTTAACTTTCTAGTTTAAAAAAAATGTTCAAACTACTTTTCCCCCCATTCATCAAAGCAAATAGTCAAGCCACTCTGTCCATTGCATCGCCATTGTACAAGAGACAGATGGAGAAAAAGAACACAGCAGCTCAGTGCTCTTGACGCCCCTTAGGAGCATTGAGCATCCAGTGTCAACAATGCTACAGATGTGGATCTGACTTTAAATTGCACAAACTTCCAAGGTGAAGCATTGGACGCCATCTTTGAAACTCCTAACTGGTTCTATGCAAATGCACCATAAGTACAGCAGGAACGAACGTCTGTGAAAATGTTGGAGCACTTTTGTAATTAAGGAATGTCCTGATAAACGGATCATATATTTAATTTAATAAACACTAAAAACATAAACGTTGATTTAGTGCCCCAGAGAGCTTGAAATATTTAACTGTAAACACATTTTATCACTTGAAGTATATTTTCTTGCAAATTTCTCCTCACAATTTCAGAGAATATCCCATTATAAATATTGCAAATATATAGGCTACCGCATCATTTCGGGAAGATTGCATTATCTTTTTGCAAATATACAATTTTTATGACATCTGGGAAATTATTCTCAAAATGTACTAATCTGTGGCCAATCTTTTTTTTTTTTAATCAGCAATGGCCCTAATAATCAGTCCTGTTGAGATACTTAAGGGAGTTTTACATTTTCTGCAACTTTAATCACAGCTTTGTTGCTCGTCATCCACAGAATTATTAAGAGTCTTCTCTAAATTGCGTCTCATGCTAATGTATATTAATTGGGCTCCGGTTTGTCGCTGACAGTAAAACTTAACTTCAGATAATTCGTTATTCTCTGTGTAATACGTTTCTGTGAAGCTCCTCTCTGCTAACTCGTCCTTCTGTCCTCTGAGAGCTGAAATGCAGCTGGAGTGGAATAATCATCCTCTATTCATTCTTGCTGCACAGAGAAGGGTGTTCTCAGTCCACTCTGTGCTTGTTAAAGACCTCCTCTTTCAAGTTAAACACTGTATTAAATTTATATTCCCTTCTCAGTTTCATTTTGGGTTCATCCTTTTTCTCCTTTTCTTTCCTCAAACATGACAAGATTCTGAGAGTAGCTGTTTCTGTCCTAAAGGAGTTTTGCCTTTTTGCAAAAATAGACTTATCTACATATCGTTATCATGCAAAATGTAGAGATTCTATCTTTTCACTTCTGTGTAATATAGATTTGAAACACCACTGGTTAGGCCTTAAATTAGTTTTTTTTAACTACTTCTTTATAATATGCATAACTATAATCATACTTTTTAAGTTTCATTATACATTCAAGTTTCAAGGTCTTTTTCTTGTCCTCTAAACAGTCCAAGGATAATCCTTGTATTTCTCAAAGATTTTGAGAAATGCAAGTGAAGTTACTGTAACTCATGCCTTTTAAGGCCAATTTATGCTTCTGACGCATAGCCTTTGCAGCCATCAAATCTTGTCTCTGTGAGCGACTACGCCCCCTGCACAGAGGTTCTGCAACCATCGTCGCGCACCTCAAAAAAAATCCTGACTACACATGGGAGGGTTGCAAACCCACGGAGACCTCAAGTGGAAGTGTGCAGACAAAAAGCAGCTATGATTGGTCCTTGGTATGCCCCTCCGGCTGTCTGTGTTGTAGTCCTTCTCCATTCGGTGCCAGGGCACGCGATTTTTAAATACCAAGGAACAACTACAGTGGACAACTACGATGAAAGTTGAATCGGTCTTTTTGCCAACTCCATTAACAGAACCTGTCCCTCTTTGATGTCTAGCATCTCTAGATCCATCTCCGTGACCGTGATATCTTGCAGACATGCCATTGTTGTTTTGGAAGATAAACACTCCAGCCAGCGCCGCCGAAGTTCTCGCGAGTTCTCGAATAGGCTCCCCCTTGCGCCAAAGGGCAAGGGGGAGAGGTACATAGCCTAGAGGTACATAGCCTCTAGGCTAGAGGTACATAGAGGTACATTCACACTTTTGGTCCAGTCCATGAATCACCAGAGAATTCTCACCTTCAGTTTGCCAAGTTTGTATATTTTTTTATTGTTAAAACATGGCTAAACTATGTCATTTAGTTCGAATCGATTGTTTTAGGGCAGCAGTCCCTTTAAAAGGAAGTCTGTTTCGATGGTTTCTCCCAAGAAAGGTTAAAAACCAGAAGTGATCCATGGTAAATGCAGTGTTGTTAAAGACGGTAAGAGAAGGCAGTGTCATAGGTTTCTCTAAAAGTCCTTAATGACTGTGTTGATAGTCCTAAAAAAGGTGGGTTGGTATCAACACTAGTTGCCACTTTTCTTTCTTTAGAAATTATAGAGAGCAAAAAGATGTATTAAATACAGCCTTAATTGGTGTTCAGAAAGAGGTTATTGCGGTAAATTCAGCAGAATGCAACCTGGCATAAGCCAGATTGATACGTGTAGTTCATTCAGTACAATTCTTCAAGCTGATTAGGTAAATCATCAACTGGCACCTGCCTCACATCTCAAGCTTTTAGCCAATTACAGCAGCAGTAGCAGCTGTGATGTTTTGCATTTCTTGATTTGTTGACAAATGGCGAAGTAGACCGATAAATCAAATTCTTACCAAATCTGGTCGGGGGGAACATCTTTCCCAATCACAAAGGCAGAAATTGTGCCCTTTTGTTATTTTTTCAAAAACAATTTGACGATATTCCTGTTAAAACCAACTTAGCTATCTTTGTTGTGATTTAGCCTTCCGCCTCTGGTTAAGGGTGTGACATCATACTCGTCACTGCATTTCATTGCTCCGAAACACTTCCGTATCGAGGCTAATTCCTTGGCTTCTGGCAAGATGTATTTTGGAGAGTTTTTGAATTCACAAAACTTCGACAGTACATCTTGCTTGTAGGTCAAATGTAATCCAAATGTCATGAAATACTTTTTTTTTCTTTTCCAGCATTTTTATTGTCATTACACCGTCACAATTACAGAGCAACAAATTGAACTCTCTGCATTAACCCATCCCCTTGGGGAGCAGTGGGCTGCCATCGTGCGGGGCCCAGGGAGCAATGTGGGGGTTAAGGGCATATGCAAATTCTAAGCTAATAAAGAGATGATATCAGCCAATACATGCATGCCTGGGCCGATTCATAATTGCATTCATCAGCCAGGTCTTGAAATGGTTTGAAGTTCATGCATTGCCACTCCCTTCCATTTACTAAATAGTAGCAGTAGTACACAGGTATCAAAGGAAACCTTTATTAACAAGCAATCAAATACTAAATATATTGTCTTTTTTATCATGTAAATGAAATGAGAAACAAAATTTCTTCTCGAAGATTTTGCTCAAAAATATTGGCAACACGTACTGTATCTGGGATTGGTAATACTGCGATCAGAATAGTGGGCATTGTTTTTTAAGGCTGGTCGAATGATCGATCTCTAGCTCTTTAAATCTTTTACACAATTGCAAATAACTCCCCACTCCTCAATTAGAAGCTGAACAATTATGACTTTCATTTGAGCCAAAAGAAAACTTAGGTGTTAACAGACCCAGATAGTACAAATACGAAGGGCATGCATGTTGATGAAAATTGAGTATTAATGTAAATATCTTTTGTTGAAAAATTTCAAATGTTCCCTTCATACTTGAATGAGAATTAGATGGAAGTAAAAGGCGATTAAGCTTTTGCAAACTTAATTAAAGTGGTCTTGATGAATTGGCCCTTATTTGCATCATCTTTGAGTCCTCTGATGCCTAAAAAGATGCAGCCCAGGCTTGACATTGACACTGATCAACCTATCGCTCATCCATGCTTGAACAGCAGGATGTATTTGCATGTAGTTGGAAGTGAGAGGTCTCTTTTGAGTTTTAATTCAAAGTTTAACATTGTTTCTGTCACTATAGCAGCTCAGCCCCTCCAGATTCAGAGTTGTCTCAGGCTCCACTCATGGGTTCTTCTCTTGTAGAATCCATTTTGTCTGAGATTTCCTGGATGGCTTAGGAGCTCTGCCCACAGGGATTTCAAACAAAAACATTGGTTGACTCAGACTCTTTCCAGTGAGCTTTCTCTGGGCTTTTCCTCCCATTCTTCATCAGCCTACAATATTATCGTCAGAGTGTAATGATATGTTATACTCTGCGTGGATTAGTGCAGGCCATTACTGCATGCAAAGTGTAGAATTACAATCAGTCCACTATTTAGATGAGGCTGCTTATAATTGTAGGGAGGGTGTAGACGTATGCTGGCTAAGGAGATAGTTCCCTAATTTGATTCCTCACTCGTTTCCTTTGATGATAATGTTCTGAGTTTACATGCCCATATGCGTGAGGTTATGTATGGTAATGAGCCCCCCCACCCCTATCCCCCAAATAATGCTGCTGTTTATCCTGTTTCCAGAAAATAATTTGCATGCCACACTCGAGAGAAAACATGGTCCACTTTTTGCTTTTCGTCTTCTTCCGCTGATAGATTTTCTCTTCCTCACTGCTCCCTAATTGACATCAGTTTACTTGGATATGCAAATATAGGTTTATGAGTAATCAGAGCTGTCATTTAATCCCCACGTGACTTGAATGTCTTGGGTGATTCCAGCAAACCATGCAATCATTGCCTCTGATGTCGGGCCGTGTTTGATGGCCGCCATTTAGGCAGCCTCTTCCCAGGGTTGTTTGTTTGTATTCATTTGAAGAAGACTTATCCGGAGAGGATATCCCCAGTTCCCTGAGCTCCCATTTGTTTGATATTGGAGAATCTTATTGAAAGAAATGTTTTATGATGCTCTATTGAAATGGGAAGGATTATGTTTCCAAATGATGTGGGTCATTCGTCTGCTGTTTGGAAAACATGCAAATTCAGACTAACCTGTCCCGTTTCCAAACCAACACTGAGATTTTCAAGCTGCATTTAGGACTTTGATCTTTTATCACATGTTATGAGGAGGCAAACCCAAACTTAATTTGGATTCTATGTAATAAAGCAACACAAGGAAGCACTTATTGCAAAATGGGAGAAAGATTCTGAAAGGTGTGGAGTGCATCCATATTCAGCCAACATAGTCCTTTTTTTTCAAGAATAAGATTTCACTGCAATCAAAGCTCCTTGTCTTTGAAGATAGGCTTTCATCAAATTTGCACACCTAGTCATTTAAATGTTTTCTTCTTAGCAAAATCTTAAAGCTTGATCAGGGTGGTTTTAGCTTCTGTTCTTAAGTGTGAACAAATATTTTCTATCAGTTTTAGGTTTTGATTATTGAATATGCTTGGATGTAAACCATTACTTTGTAGTTTCAGCTGTGTTCTAGGGGTTCAATGTTCTGGTTATGGTACATTTGCCCCATTAACAGGTCTTCTGTAACCCTAAACATATGTAAAACCATGATAGCACAGTATTTAAGGCATCTTTCTATAAACCACCTCCTGTCTTCCATGTTCCGCTGAAGAAATAAATCCATTTGCATGATGCTTACTCCATCGTGTTTCAATCCTAGAGATACTATGTCAAGGGTATCTGTGGAGATTTGGTAACCGTTTTTGATCGACCAATTTTTGTTATTTTTTTTTAGGGGTGGTATCAATTACCTTATTGGCCTGAATATAAGAAAAGGTTTTTTTTATGTGAATGTGTGTGTGCAAGCGGAAAGAGGGTAGTGGCTGAAGGAAGCAAGGTAGGAGGGCAAAATAGGTTTAGCACCACCGCAACATCAGATCCAGAATTACGTCTTGGAGCAAATGGATAAAAATAGACCGGAGGAAAAAAAACAAAGATGAATCGATACTCTTGCAGAAGTGTCGATACATCGGATCGTTGGCTGTTCGATCGATGCATCGATACAAAACTATTATTATTTACACCCCTAGTCGTCTTATAATTATAGAGGCTGACAGTTGTCTAGGGTCGCTACACAAACACAACAGCAGAGGGCGCCAGTTTTGTTTTTGTAACGCCGGTGAGCTCACTGTGGCTGGAGTCATCTTACTATCGCCACAGAGAAGACGTCACAAGGACACTACAAAAGGAAAGTTGCTGCCCAGAATGGGGACGATCAAAAGTTGGACAAGTTTGTAGACATTTGATAGCAGTTTTAAAATATTGGTGGTCTTCAGACATGCATCTAACAACTCTCAGGCAGCCAAGAAGTACGGAGTTACAGAGTGCAATGTCAGAAAGTGGAACGTTAAAAAAAAAAACAGAACATTGTAAATGGCAAAAGAAAAGCTTATCAAAAATAGCAGAGCTCAAGGTGAGAGAAGGAGTGATAGCGAAGCAGCAAGGTAGAGGACCTCTGTGAGTAAAAGCCTCATGAAGGTTTCTGAGACTTTCCATGAGCAAAGTTCAGAATGCGTTCAAGTTGAATGTTGCAAGATTTCGATTAAATGTGTCCTTACTTTGTTTTTTTTATTGTTTGATTGCACAAATCTTTGACTCCAATATTATTTCAATGAAATTATTAGCACTTCAATATAAAATAGTTTCTTTAAACCAACCATAAATTTAGTTTATCTGTCTTTTTGTTTTGTTCCTGAAAATATCCTGAAAACAGGGGGTTATCTTATAATCAGGGTTGTCTTATATTCCGGGCAATACGGTAGTTTGACGCCATGGTGGCGATTCTTTTAGGCCAATAGCTCTTTTCCTTCCTCTGTTTACATGATAAAATGAGACAGTGATAATAAATGTATAAACTCTCAATTTGAACACATTTTTATGAGAAAACCCAAAGAAAAATAAACAATGGAAACCAGATGTAGGGAATGCCAATGCATGTGCCTTTTGTGATCTCAAGCCTTGGCTACTGGCTGCACCAATGAATCGATGAGCACATCCCTGTATCAACTGATACAGAAGCAAAAAAAACCCCACAACGCAAATATTGGCAATGTGTTAGCCTTTTAAGGCCAGAGGGTGCACATAAAGTTATGAATAATCTTTGTCACTCCCTCGGAGGTACCTGTTAGGTTCGTTCTCTTGTTTATTGCTCTTGTCACTGGGTGTTTCATTTTGGTCGGACAGTCATGTTTCGGATGGACATTTGGACAGGTTGCACTATTTCTGTACTGTCTCCTTGACCTGTCTGCTGTGTGTTGGTCCTCATCATGGTATTTCTTCTACTAATGTTCCTAACAATGTTTGAGATTTCCTAGAACAGCAGTTTTTATATTTAAGAAGCACTTGCCGATGAAATGGCCTTAAATGTAGTGGGCTGTACAGGGTTTTATTTCAGCATTCTGTAGGAAAGATTATTTTTATCTCTTAATAAATAAGTAAAGAAAGAAAACATGTAGAATTCTTCTTCACCATAAATGTTTGTACCGTCATAAAATAAGATATAAAATATCTTATAAATACTGCTGCTACATAGAGCTATGCTGCTTTTGCTTTTCAAAGCAGATGAATCCCCCCTCCCTTTAGGTTACTGTGTTGTTTTCTATCTTTCTAGGCACCTTTTGTGTTTTAGTGGGGCTGAAATGAATGTTCTTCCTTTTGTTCCGCTGTCAGCCAATGGCTCACATTCTAGAGGCTTCTGTGGGCTCTTTGCACTGTCGCTGGTGATGACAAAATGCACTGTGGACATGCCCTGGAAAATGGACTACAAAAAGAACTGTGCTGAATTAAACAAGTGACATACACAGTTTTAGGCTTTATTTATGCCACAAAAACAAATGTCCCAAATATCAAATCAAAGCAATTTTAATTGCATAATTAATTACAAAATAAAAAAATGAATGAAAAATAGTTATATTTGAAAAAATGTGTTTGGTCCATCAGCACCAGGTTGTTATCGCTGTTCTAGCTGCTCTACTTGTTAGACTAAAAACTTACGAACGCCGGCTTAATGTGGATTCATTTGAACACAAAATGTTAACCAGAAGGCAGGATTCATTTGTTCCTTTGTACCCAAATATCAACCACGCTGAGGGTTATTAAACCACGGACAAAATGTAAACCCAGTCATGGAATCCCAGTCATTACCCATCACCACAATCCACCACTCCCAGCTCCTCGTATTCATCCCAACATGCAAAACATTACAGTTATGTGGGTTTGTATCTCCTTTAGTCCTGCACATCTCAATGGTCAAAAGTTCTGCATTGAGCACCATCTCAATATTATGTAAATCAACAATTTTTACTAAAGAAAGCAGCTGTTATTTTGAAGCGGTTCATTTTTCAGGATGATAGGTGCTTTAGAATATATAGAACAGACGAATAGAATATTTCACTTTGAGGGTAACTCTTTATGTTTTCCCCAAGTGGATGCTTTTAAATAGGGAATTTAACTCAAACTATTGTCATAATGGTTGAGCTGTTAAGTAAATTCAAAGGAAGCACACAACAAATATAAAACCTTTTTGAGAAAGCTCTGCAGTTAATTCAGGCAGGAAGAGAACACACTTTTCAGCAGATAACAGGAAGGGCAGGCATATTATAGCAAAGGTGTCTGTCATTTGGAGCCTTCATTCTTAATCTACATAGATGTTTTCTGTTTCTGAAATTGCATTTAATATGATACTCTACATGCCAAAAGGGAATTTAAAATGGTAAGGGGAAATTTTGTGTTCATCTTGGTTATAAAATAAATATTTTCTCATACCTTTTAAAGACAAACTGGGCAAAATCAGTGTTGGTTGATCAAAAATGTTTTAACCTTTGATACAATGATTAGCTGGATATGATCCCTTTTTAAAAATGTGATTTTTAAACCGTTTAATGTTTATTTTTGTAGTTGTTACCTCAAATCTAGAAAAAAATTGCACATTTATGGTAGAATAGTTTCTGTAAAAATTAGACTTTCAGTCGCCCTGGTGAACATTAAATAAAAAAATAGGGCGTTTTGTTGCCTGTTTTAAGTTCTTAGAGCGGACTGGCATCATGTATTGAAAAAAATGTGCAGGAGGAAAGACATGCTTTCATTTGCTTTGAGAGAACAGAACATATAACATGATTCAAGTACAACACCAAAAGCAACAAAAGCACAAACCCTTTGTTCTGCATAGCTGTCAAATATAAGCCCCCTAGAGGTAATTGTATCAAACAAAACAAAAAAACAATGCAGTGTTCTTCGTGACTTGTAATGAACTTTAATGAGCGCTTCAAGTGGCAGGTGGTTCAAGGGGGAAAATGGATAACACACTTGCAGAATAAACCTGCTGGGAAGGCTGAAGTGCCTGAAGCTATGGTCTTTTTTTAATTAAGCAGTCATTCACCTCTGGAAACCTCTGTTCAAGTGGCTCAGTGTGCATTCCCACAGCAGGATGCTGATAGCATGGATTTTGGTGCTTATTTTCCTACTTTTTCTCTTGCATATTGCTCATTTTGCTTTGTCTCTCTTAGTGTTAATGCACTTTCTAATATCAGATTTAATGTTTATTGTTGTAATTCACCAACATATTACAGTAGTTCATTTAGCAGAAGAAGTAAAGCAAAAACTTTGTGGCCCGCCAGGCTTATAATCCAGTGGGGGAGCCCTTGTTTCAATGTTGATCTTAGATGTTTAGCTGCTTTTCCACCAAACGCTTTTGACCATGCAAGAATTCGGCTTCTAGAGTGGATCCACCGGTCTGTGATTATCTTTTCTTTCTGATCAGCTTAATACTGGAGCACTAATACCCTCAAAGCAAGCCATTGCACCTACATGCATCTTTGACCTGGTCTATTATTTCTTAAAATAAAACACAACTGAATGTGTGAATTTTTCACACTTGAATCCATCCCTGGATGGATTCCTGGACCAGATAAGCAGTTTTAATGTGCTCTAAATCTTCCAGCTGTGATAGTTTTCTAGCAGTGTTCTTTCCTGTTTCATTTATGCTTTTTTTTTTTTGACATACTGATTTAGATTTTTCTTCTTTTTTCTAAGGATTGCAGCACATTATGTGGAAATAGAATGCGCAGTTTATTTGATTGAAGTGGTAGTTTGGAATCAAACATTAAATAAAAGCATTCCAGTATTATTGTTAATCATGCATCAAAGCTCATGACTCTTAACTCTTAAAGATTTTGATAAAGCTTAAAAAAAAAAGGATCTAAGTAAATGTTGATGCTGATGGATTTATGGACCTAAACAATTTTTCAATGTTTTACCTTCTGATCACCAATCAAGAGAATATTAGCCAAAACAGATTTCTGATTGATTGATTGGTCTGCATAAAAATATTAGAGAAATATACTTTAATAAATACAAAAATATGCTTAGTAATTGTTTAAATGTATTATGTTGCAGTGTTTCTTTGCCTTTTCTTGTAGTAAAAGATATTTAGCCTTAAGGTCTTGTTTTATTATGACTACATATTGATTTATACCGAGTCTATGAAAACATGCTGCTTAGTGAGACATTAGGTTATTAGAACTTATGAAATTGCTTGTAATTAACACGTTTTTTTTAGTGTTTATGAGTAGGATTAAAAGCTCATCTAGCACTTTAGTGTTTTGAATAGTTAAGATAATTTTTGTCTACCATAATATGTTTATGTTCAATCATGTTGTAAATTTCTCTGTTATTGTTGTAGTTTAGCATCCTTCCGCTGTATTGATTTCCCCTCATGGGTGTTAAGATGTGTTGATATCACAGCTTAAACTGGTGCCAGACCTGACCGTCACAGTTTGTCAGAGAGAGTGGGTTGATATCCTGTAAATGTGTGATAATTTTTCATACACATTGCAGTGGCACACATTTAGATCCTCAAGGGAGCCAAATTCTTACCTGTAATATCCTTCTCTCATATATTGTCCCCTCTTGTGTTTTTTCTTTAGCAATCTATAACTATGATGGGCGGGGAGAAGAGGAGCTGTCACTGCAAATCGGAGACACGGTGCACATACTTGAGACATATGAAGGTGAGAACTTGCTTGGAGATGCCATGCATGATCAAAACTGACAAGCTCACTGGAAAAAAAATCTTAAATTAAGTGTATTTACCCTTAATTTGAGTAGGTAAATTAGGAAGTCTTCCAATGAAATTAGTATTTTTACTCTTTAAATAAGATAATTACATAATATTCACTTGAAATAAGACAATGCAATTGTGTTTTCTTATTTTAAATGTAAATTGTCTTATTCCATTGGCAAAATGTCTCTTTTACCTCTTCAATCTAAGAAGAAATGCACTTATTTTCAGAAAAAAAAGACTTATCAAGATTTAGATTTTTTTCCAGTGCTGGAAATCAACTTCACTTTCTTTTTATTCCAATTTGAGACTTTTGTAAAAATCTTTAATTTAAAAAATAAGGAAAATGAGGTTGATGCTCTGCAGAGGAGGCAGTTTTTATGCCTTAACTGTGTTGGAAGACCTCATTTTTTTATTTTAGAGAATTTTTACTTTTGACTGCAGAGTTGGGACAAAGTTTTGAAGGTTTTTAAAGTTGCTGAGCTTAGGTGGGCAAGTATATTTTGCACAACACTGCTAGAAAATTATTCATGAAAAAAAACAAGGGGCACCCTATATATGCCCCCTATGATGTATGCTACTTTGGTTTGTTGTTTAGTGCTTTTGTATATTTACAGCTGTTTTCAGCTCCCATCACAGCAGTTGGAAGATGCTGACTCCAAGCTTTTACAGTTATTAGAAAAAAAGTTTTTGTCGTGAACATTTTGCTGGAGGTGCTTTTTTCATTTTCTTTTTTTTCCATCTGTTTTTGGTTGAAAAGTAAGATGAATAAAAAATTAAAGGTCAAAATACTTCACAACACAGAACAGTTTAAAGTCTTCTGATTTAATGCAAGGTCCAGTGGGTTTTGTTTTTGTCAAAATAAAGCCCACATCATCACAACCTCACTTATGTTCTCGATTATAAAGTGTTAATGCTAACTGTGAGATTGTAGGTGGTTCTAAACCATGACTCAGCATGGTATTATTCAGCCTCCCTGATTTTTCTTCTAACTCTTAAATGGATGTTTAAGGTGTCTCATGATAGTTTTTCTTACCTATTTTAAATTTTTAATTGCAAAAGGTGAAAAAAACCAACACTTGATAGAGTAATGTGTTTGTTGTTTTTCACTAGACTGGTATAGAGGATACAGGCTAAGGAGAAAATCAAAAAAGGTAACATGCTAATGAACACACTCTCATGCACATTTGTATTTATAATACTGATACTTATTTCTTCTTAAGATATTCTACAATGTAATGTTTTAACTTTATCCTCTTCTAGGGCATATTTCCTGCTTGCTATATACACCTAAAGGAGGCCACAGTTGAGGGCAGCGGGTCAGTATATACATAAACTCTATCAACACATGCTTGTACATTTGTTCTGTGGTTGATATATAAAATATCTTAAAAAAATTCCAATTTATTTTATTTAAAGTTTAAATGCATCAAGAATTCCACATTAAAAAGTGGAAGAACAATTTGCAGTCTTATCAACTTTAAAGTGCTAACCTTTTATTGGCTGTTTTGGTCAATTCATATTCTACCATAAGATTTGTCACATGTGACAACAAAAAACAGCTTTCAATTTTTTTTTTTTTTTACTAGTTCTTATTTTAGTCCTTCTACTGTTTTACTAAAAGAAAGGGAAAGGCAAAACAATAAGGTTGTTGAGATTTACAAGTGTCCTCATATGGTGCCGTAGGTTTTAATGTTGATTCGTTGCTTGACTGTGATGTTTCCAAAAGTCTCCAAATATCGAAATCTAACTTGTTCTATTGAAAACTGAATCCAAAAGCCATATACATCCCTATATACATACAAACTAATATACATGCTCACAAATACAATGTGGATGTAGGCAAACATCTCTCATACCGCACTATTGAGTTACATTATCAAAATTGAAGTATTCATTTCATAATACAATAAAAAAATAATAACAACAACATTGATGTTATAATGGTAGTATCATGACAAATGAATAATTTAAACATGTAATTTGTAACCCCAGTTGGCCTCTGCCGATGGCCACTCACACTGAGCCTGGTTCTGCTGGAGGTTTCTTTCTGTTAAAAGGGAGTTTTTCCTCTCCACTGTCGCTACAAGCATGCTTGGTGTGAGGGATTGCATTCGAGTCAGTGAGTCGATGCAATCAACTGGTTTTCCTTAGGTAGAAAACTTTGAATCAATTTGACAGTATGATCTTATGAACTGTAAAGTGCCTTGAGATGACATGTGTTGTGAATTGGCGCTATATAAATAAACTGAATTGAATTGAATTGAAAATTAATTAAAAATATATGTAGAAACAAGTACTTGTTCTCTGTGTCCTCGGAACTTTTTTTAAACACCTTACTACTGCTCATGTTAGCTAATTTTGAGTATTTGTAACTACTATTTCTCTAAAGAGTGTTGTGTTGTGGGCATTATTTGTTACTGCAGGCAAAAGGAGACGGTCATCCCCACTGAGCTCCCTCTGGTTCAGGAGGTTACCACAACCCTGCGAGAATGGGCTACCATATGGAGAGACTTATATGTGGTGAGTCATCTTTTCTCAATCTCATGCTCACATTTATGTCACGTGTACGCCCGATTTAGAGGTTGTGGAAAAAGAAAAAAAAATGAGAAACGTTTTAAATAGCTGCTTACATATCTGCCTCTGACTTCATTTTAAGATTGTAACAGTAGCTAATTTAGATTCCTCTTCTTTGATTGTTATGACGCCTTGTTGCTCTTAGCATTTCCAAAAATATATATATATTTTGTTTCTTTTTTTTATCTAGCCAGTCACTGATTAGGGCCCATGAAGGAAATTCTGTTCCCTAGAGGCCTCCTATGTTCATTTCTAGGTCTTGTTGCCTTACTTAGATTAACAACAAGCAATCATGGTTTCTATGAGGTCTTAGTTGATGTCTTTTCGCCATTGTGTAAAGATTCAACTGGGTGCTCAGAGGCTTACAGCAACTCAAAGCAGCACTTGTATATTTAGATTTCCATTTTAGCTATATTTACTTTTGTTTTAAAAATGATGGAAATGTGGAATCGTTTTTTTTATGCATCTGTACCCCAAGGTTGGATTAGATCATTATTGGTCAATATGCAAAAAGTAGCGTTGAATCTATGCAAACGTTTAAAATTACATCATGGAGTGCTCTCATTTTCACTTAATTTTACACAAAAGAAATGATTGCATTCTCCAACGACATAGAGACTGCAAAAAAAATGATGCACATAATCATCTGCCTGTTTCAACTTTTTACATAAAGGTTTTTTCCAATACTTTCGTGCAGGGTTGAGGCACACAGTGGCTACCCTGTTGTTAAAATTTAGTGCCTCTTGGCGTTTTTTTGTGACAGCTGTACTATGTTCTGTCTGAAAGGGGGACAAGCGCGAGATGTTCAACTGTGTCCGTGACATGATCTACGACCTCATCGAATGGCGGTCGCAGATCCTGTCTGGCACCCTCCCGCAGGATGAGCTCACTGAGCTCAAACAGAAAGTCACCTCCAAGATCGACTATGGCAACAAGTGAGCATTTTAGTCTCATTCTTCTCTGGGAAAACTACTTTTTTTGATACTTTATTGTTGTGCAGTTAAATTTAAATATGATTGAAATGTCAAATTATAAATCACTCTGAAACGTGAAAGCTATACTCCAAAGATTCATCACCCACAGAGTTTGCTTCTTCTATTTATCAAAATAGAAGTCCGGAACCTATCACTTAGTAGTATTTGAAGTCTTTTTAAGTGAGCTACGTAAAGTTTTGGATAAATGCTTTAAAACCAAGTTCAGTTATGGGAAAACAGGTGAAAGAATAAAAAAGAGTGGAGCCAAATCAAGAACTTGTGGGAGATCCACAAGGCTTAGAGCAGGGGTCACTGACTTTTTTGACACTGAGAACTAACCATGGGCACAGACTTATGAAGGACCACCAGTACTGACCTTTGAACTGAAGTCAAATTCCACTTGAACTTCATGTGCAATTAACTCATGTTACTATAAAAAAAAAAACAAAACAAAAAAAACTGAGATGATATAAAGAAACCAAAAACTAGTAAAAAATCTAATTTTTTAGCTCAATTAAGTGTGTGTTCTTTTTTCTTTTTTCTTTAATCCAACTGTTTTATTTCTGCATTTTTTATTTTATCTTTTTTTTTCTCCTACTTGCTTTGATTCTGTTTTATTTTTTCTATATTTTAATCATGTAAAGCACTTTGCATTGTCTTTGTGCTGAATTGTGCTATACAAATAAATTTGCTTTGCCTTAAAAAAAAGCATTAGTAGCAAAAAAAAAAAAAAAAAAGATAAGCTGCAGTTCATGGGTTGTGGTTTTTTCAGACAAGGACCTTAGGGAGCCTATGTGGTTATCGGGGGCTGCCTGGTGCATCATGTTGGAGATCCCTGGCATACCTTGAGGCTAGAGTTGGTGCTTTAACACACATCAACAACTTGGACTACAGTGGTCATATTCTTTCAGTTAAGGCCAGTCTTGAACCAAAGAAAAATCATAACTGGGATAAGGAAAAAAACAAAAACTGCCTGTTGCCTTATCCAAGCGTCTTTTAAGAGCAAAGGGAAGTTTTATATTTTATTTGGAAAATGGAATCAATTCCTGAAACAATGAGTTAGCTGTTATTGTATCTGTGAAAAGATGAGGTAATATTTTTCCAGTACATTTTTTTAGGCATGATTCTGGTTCTATGATGAAGCGGCCCTGTAGAGATATTGCTTTACCACTGCAGAACCAGATACTGATGTGTTGAAAGGAAAACCATTAGCTGCATGTTGGCAGCCTGCTGTTGAGCAGAAACACTGGAGGACAAAAAAAAATGGCATGGTGTGCTTTAAAGGAGAAGAGTGGAGCAGAGGGAATATTATATGAGACAACTGCCTGGAAGCACACGGTTACACTGTTCAGTTTTTGAAAAAAATGCAAACCACGTGTTTTTCTTGGTATCACTCATCATGACATTTGTATGTACTTGTTCATCCCTTTTTTCTTATTTAATTCAAGATACTTGAATCTTGATCTGGTGGTCAGAGACAAAGATGGAAACATTCTGGACCCAGACCTCACCAGCACTGTGAGCCTATTCAGAGCACATGAAGCAGCCTCCAAGCAGATTGATGACCGGATCAGAGAGGAGAAGGTAAGCAAACAGTTAAACTGTTCTTCATCCAGACAATATGTGGACAATAAATTATGATTTAAATGGGAAAACAGCATGACACAAAGTGTTCTCTTATTGTCACATAATCGGGTAGGCTGAATTATAATACTTTGTACAGCTTTAAAACACATTTTTCTCTAACTCCAACTCAGTTGTTTAGTTTCTGCTGAGTGTAATTGACATTCTGATGTCAAATGCAAAGCATCTAGTCTGCCTCACTATCCTAACCCCTTGCTCACACTGGCTCCGGTGCGGTTACTGAGCCGACGGAGACCGCAACTCCTGCACACCCCCTCTCACACCGCCCTTTTGACTACGGTGTGGTGCGGCTCTGCAGCTCCGGCAACAGGTCCGGAGATTTAACAGAAGTTCACTTGAGTTCACATAACTTCACACGATAACACGGCCCAAATAAGGATATTTGCGAGAGCTTGTTGCGGAGGGCTCCGGCAAGCCGCAAGTATGCTTTCTTGCGGACAGCTCAGCAGTCGGTGAGAGAGGTTTACGTCTTTTTAATGACTTGGAATCACTGCGGCGCCGCACCCACCGCACCGCAACGGTAAGACCGGAGTCGGTGTGAGCCTGGGGTAAATCCTTCAGGGGATGAATTCCATGTATTAAAGACTACAGATCCTTCTCAAAATATTAGCATATTGTAATAAAGTTCATTATTTTCCATAATGTAACCATAAAGCTTGAACATCCATATATTTTAGATTCATTGCACACTAAATTTCATATCTTACAAAATTAGTATATCATGAAAAAAGGTCTTTAAACGAGCTATGCACCTAATCATCTGAATCAACAAATTAACTCTAAACACCTGCAAATGATTCCTGAGGCCTTTAAAACTCCCAGCCTGGTTCATCACTCAAAACCCCAATCATGGGTAAGACTGTCGACCTGACTGCGGCAGAAAACGCTGCGCAAGGAGAAGAGGTGACCGCACCCTGAGCAAGATTGTGGAGAAGGGCCGATTCCAGACCATGGTGGACCTGCAGAAGCAGTGGACTGAGTCTGGAGTAGAAACATCCAGGGCCACCGTGCACAGGCGTGTGCAGGAAATGGGCTACAGGTGCAGCATTCCCCAGGTCAAGCCACTTTGGACCCCAAAACAGCGGCAGAGGCGCCTGACCTGGGCTACAGAGAAGCAGCACTGAACTGTTGCTCAGTTTTGCATGTCACTTTGAAATCAAGGTGCCAGAGTCTGGAGGAAAACTGGGGAGAAGGAAATGCAAAAATGCCAGAAGTCCAGTGTCGCGTACCCACAGTCAGTGATGGTCTGGGGTGCCATGTCAGCTGCTGGTGTTGGTCCACTGTGTTTTACCAAGGGCAGGGTCAATGCAGCTAGCTATCAGGAGATTTTAGAGCACTTCATGCTTCCATCTGCTGAAAAGCTTTATGGAGATGAAGATTTCATTTTTCAGCACGACCTGGCTCCGGCTCACGGTGCCAAAACCACTGGTAAATGGTTTACTGACTATGGTATCACTGTACTCAATTGACCTGCCAACTCTCCTGACCTGAACCCCATAGAGAATCTTTGGGATATTGTGAAGAGAAAGTTGAGAGACACAAGACCCAACAGTCTGGTTGAGCTGAAGGCCACTATCAAAGCATCCTGGGCCTCCATAACACCTCAGCAGTGCCACAGGCTGATTGCCTTCATGCCACACCGCATTGAAGCAGTCATTTCTGCAAAAGGATTCCTGACCAAGTATTGAGTGCATAACTGTACATAATTATTTGAAGGTTAACTTTTTTTGTATTAACAACGCTTTTCTTTAATTGGTCGAATGGAATATGCTAATTTTGTTAGGAATTTTGGGTTTTCATGAGCTGTATGCCAAAATCATCTGTATTAAGACAATAAAAGACCTGAAATATTTCAGCTTGTGTGCAATGAATCTAAAATATATGAATGTTGAAGTTTTATCATTACATTATGGAAAATAATGAACTTTATCACAATATGCTAATATTTTGAGAAGGACCTGCAATTATTTAACAATGTTAACAGGTAAAATATTTGTATTGATTGTCTTCAGAACATCCACATGTTACATCCAAGATGGATGTTGAAAATGGTTGTAGATTTCTTCAAAATTTTATAAATTAAATTGGTAACCCATTAGAAATATGATTTACTTAAGGAGTGTCAAAGCTTTGCTGATAAGCAGCAAATGTTCTGCAAAGTAAAGGTTGAACTGGGAAATAAGGAGCAAAGTGTAAATTGTTAAACAAAAGGAGGGCAGTTTCTAACTCATCTTAACAAAAAATGCACTGTAGAGAAACGTAACCAAGAACCTGTACATGTGTTTACCGTAATTAATTATGAGAAAGAGAATGCAGGTTGCTGTCAAACGACAACATTTTTTCCTCTTAATAACCTAATTAGAAACGGCAAGATTATTTTTTTTTTTAACTAATCTAGATTAAAATCGGAATTGTCATGATAAATATCCTGTTAAAGGGAACAAGGGTAACTAATTTAGCCTATAATAAGAAAATAAAAAATCTGTCCTCCTGGCAGAGACAGCTAGTTTGCTAGACTTACACTGGATGAGCTCCAATACGAGTTATCAGTAGCAGCAGGTTGGTACTAAATACACGGAAGACATACTTGTAACCTGTTAGGTCAATCATTCTGTACCTCATCATTGAACTCATGCAGGATGCAGACTTTGTCACATGTATGACACTCTGCAGCCTCCGTATAGCGATGATGTCAAGGCGCCAATGGACTCTTCTCAGTTATTTGTAATTCATTTGGTGCGTCATGACGTGGGAGTAAGCCTTAAACACTGAGGGTTAAAATCCTCCAGTGTGTCTAAAAACCTGTAAACTGGATTTATAGATTAAATCAAATGGTGTGATGACACACACGGATAAAATAGTTGGTAATCTTCATCTAATAAAAGAAAAACCCACAATGACCACAGAGATAACTTAAATCGATAAAAGTAAGAATAAAAAAGCAGCTCGAACTGTGCAACAAGGGTTTGTTTAGAAAGTAATACTGAAAACCTTTATGCTAAATAAATAGGAAAAAAACTCTTGATACTCTGTTTATTTACTTCCATGTTGTAAATGCCAGTTTGTGCTTTTGAGATACTATATTGACAGGTTAAGCTTTTGCATAAAAATCAACCTCCAAACTGTCTGAGCACTTTGTTTCTTTTCTCTCTTTAGAAAAAAATGAAAATAAACTCTAAAGTTCTTGTTATTCATTAAAATAATTGTTTTGCATTTCTTAAATAAATTTGTAACCAGATAAAGATATGATGATAATAAAATATGTTCAGAGCTATCTTGGAAGATGTTTTCCTCTCTTTGGTCTGCATCACCTGTCTCATCTTTCCAAATGCTTTGCTCTGACACCTCTAGACTTTTTACCCTCATCTCCTCCTTATTTACTCTTTTTTCCTTTCCATTCTATTCAGTATGTGTCCTCCATCAGCTCATACAAGATAGATGCATGACTTCAGTAAAGTACTTTAAAACATGATCACACCAGCTATCTTGTTTTCTTTTTATTTAGTTCTTCATTTTCCTGCTTTTGCCTTCTGCTTTATCACATCCTCTCTTTTTTATGCAGTTGTAGGATTTTCACAAATGTTATGTACTGTGTCAGATGATGGAGTACTGCAATATCATAAACATCTCAATTAAGTGATTTTTAGCTGGCACATGTTTTACATAAACAATTGATTATATTGTTTGACTTTTGTAAATAAAATGTTGTTAAGAAATCTGTGTTGACATCCAACAAACGACCTAGAAATTAGTCCCTAAAGATGCAATCAGTGTTGAAATGTAACAATTAAACCAATTTAACCTTTTACTCACAATAACACAGTTATGAGCTTTGTCTTGTTTCTGTCTGGCATTACATAAAAAAAAAAAAAAAAAAAAAAAAATTGAAGACCCAGTTATGGTGTTTGTTTTTCTTTTAAGAATAGGAATCTGAAGAAAGAAAATTCAAATCCAACAATGATTAAGTTGATAAAATGGGGAACGTAAATAGTTGATTCCTAACTAGCTTTACTTACGGTAAATAACACAAAACATTTTTCCATATTTTAACGCTTACATTAGTTTTTAAACAATCTGACTGACTGATATATATATATATATATATATATATATATATATTCTTTTTATGCTGATGCCGATATCAATATTTTGACATTAGTCTAACCGATCCTCAGTGTGTTGCTGCTTTTTTTTCTTTTCTAATTTTGAGGGAGTACTTGAGGCCATTGTTGATCATCCTTCCTCAATTTACGTGATAAAATAAAATGTAATAAGAACAAATGTTACATAAGTCTCAATTTAAACCTGAAAGAAACATTTATTAACACATTAAAGAAAATATCACCAATAGGAAGCAATAGGTGGCATTGCATGAGTGTTACCTGAAGGCACCTTAAGGCACGCTGCTGGATGCCCTAATGGATCATCAAATGAATTACAGATACAGGTAAAAATAAAATGTCTAAAAATATCGGCCTGCTGAAGATTCGTCTAAATCTTCTTTTAAAAGTATTCTAGCACCAATCAATGAAAATGGCCTCATTTATTCCTTTCAGTAGTCTGTCATAAGTAACAGCCTAAATCCCTCTAAGATTGTCTTACTGTGGTTGCATAAGCCAATCCATAACATTGAGTAAAATAAATAAAATAAATGATTCTAAATCAGTTTTCTAATTTTTCCAATTTCTCAAATTAAAAAAAAACAAACTAATTTGCTTTAAAAGCCTAAAGTGATCCAAATCCGATTTTTTGGTCCATATCCTGATCTTTTCATGACTGTCTGAACAACACAGACCCAATTTTTTTTTTTTTCTTCCAGTGGGACCCAGGTCACTTGGCTATGTGGTCCTGAATCCGATACGAATCTGATCTTTTAAAATGTGACCTGTGTCTGAACGGCCAGGTCGCATTCATCCGACCTGAACGTCATTAATACCCAACAAAGGTCACTATTCTGGGTCTTGCTATTAAGAAGCGGCAAGAACAACAACAACCATGGTGGACGATGATGCGGAGAGCAGTATTTATATTTAGCCATCTTGAAAAGATGGCTAAATATAAAATGGCTAAAATGGCTAAATATGGCTAAATATAAGATTGTTTATTTATGGTTGGGAAAGATCGTAAGATGCGTTCCGGCACTACTCTCCATGTTTACTTCCGCAAACAGAGAGCATGCTGGCCTGTGATGTCATTGCGTCCTCTACTGCGCATGCGGGACACTTGCTTTGTATAACTGCAGTTCATGCAGGAGATCACATACAAGTCGCATATATTTGGAAATGTGAACGGCAATGCAAAAAAATCGGATTTCACAAGAAATTTGGAATCGAGCATCAAGGCCTGCAGTGTGAACGTAGCCTCATTGACTACAGCAATTCCTCACATCGAGCATGCATGTAGCGACAGTGGAGAGGAAAAACTCCAGCTGTACTGTTTGACATCCATAAACTGCCAACAGAACATGAGTTCTCCTCTCTGACACTTTGTAAGGAGTTTAAATCCTAAAATGCTAAATTTAAATGAATCACATGGGCAACACCTTGAAAAATGAATACTGTATTTATATCTGATATATTGTCCTGACTTTTTTTTTTTTTTAAATAATTTTATTCCATTCAGATTAAGGTTTCTTCTACTCTAAAATGGCATGGATAAAAGTTTGTTAAATCCAGTCAACTTCACAAACCTTCAGATTTTATTTTGTAAAGTTCTCCTGCTGTTTGAATTGGATCAAAGTTCTGGCTCTTGATTTCTTTAGTGTAAAAGTAAGCAATGTGGGAGGTCCCTGCTGCCACAGAAATACATTTCCCTGCCCCCTCAGAGAGGCACGATCTCAGCCAGATTCCTAATCTACTTTTCCTGAATGTTGTTTGTCAGTCTCTGCAGGTCGCTCAACTCTAAGTGCCTTGCTTTCATGTGGTCACAGCTTACATGACCTTTTCAATCAGCAGCCTTTACTTTTGGTTGACCTCACAAATAGTTAATGATGGGGATTTTGAACACTTTTAAACAAGTGTCTAAAAGAAATTCAGTAGATTCTTTTAGGGTATATACCATAAAAGTCAAAATATTTCAAACTTGTTATATTGACTGAAATTGCAGGAAAAAACTGAATAGGATGTAGAACTTTTAAGTCATGTTTTTTTCATTGTTAAACCAAGGAAGAGCTGTTGTCAGAAAAAGGTCAGAAAATGTCAGAAAAGGGTCTTAAAAAACCCCAACAACATTCACAGACATGTCTCTGTTTCTCTGGCTTTTCAAGGAGCAGAACATTGATCTGACGAGGCAAGCGAAATTCGCCTCGACGCCGGCATTTGCTCTCTTTGTGACTCTGAAGAATGTGGTGTGTAAGATTGGTGAGGATGCAGAGGTGCTGATGTCCCTCTACGATCCAGTAGAGTCAAAGTTTATCAGGTAACTCCATCATTCTGCAGAATTACAGATCTTCCCTTTTCTTCGACTGTTTTTCCTATTTTACCTGCAGTAAAGTATTAAGAATACATCATTTTCATATATTTCGATCGTCTGCTGCTGCTCTGCCGCAGGAATGCCCTCCCTGATCATCTCAGGGAACCACAGACTATTCAGACTTTTAAAAAACGATTAAAAACATTTCTTTTTAGCAGGAAGTGTGACTTTTAACATTCTACAGTTATGCTATTGATTTTAGTGTTTTAAAGTTTTAAGATTTTACCCTTCTAAGATGATTTTACCTGTGGGACTTTGAGAGATTTTTTCTGAAATGTAAAGTACATTACAAATAAAAATTATTAGTATTATTATTTATCTTCTGACTTTACTTCATCTTTAATATTAACAGCACTAGTTTTTTCTATTTATTGTTTTTAGGATAAAGGTTGTATATTAATAATTATTAACCCACATGCTGTTATATCTTATATCTTACATGTTGCTTTTAATTGCATTTGAGTTAGATTTTTTTTTTACCAAAGTATATTTTTAATATTACCGTAAATAAATCTGTCTCTCTGCTCGGCTCTGTTAAAGGCACACTGTGAAACTTTTGGCCACTAGGGGCGCTAGACCTGTAGCTGCCCGTATTTTGCTTCTACTAAACACCTAAAATAATAGCAAAGATATATGAGTGTATAGTAGGAGCAAGTGTTAACCTACCAGTCTAATAATAAAGTTGAGAAAAGAGAATCGGTTTTGCACTCGGCTTCTTCTTTCAGCCTGCGCCAACGAACAAACTCCGTTCAAAGATCGACTCTTGTTTTTCCTCATGCACTATCCCTTTCACTTTTTCTCTTTTTAGCCTCCTTAGAAGGTTTAAACGTTTTTTTTTAAAGGTTGTTTACTTGCCTCAGCCATTACCAGTAGTCGAGCTGGTGGAAAAATAGTAGAGCAAAAGCCCTAGCAATGATGATATAATAGCCTGTGGCTGTAAAGCACTACGTTCTTCCAGGTCACATGACCAGACTAACGACGATGCCTCTTCTCCCAACTTACGTAGTTGATATTTCAAGAGTGGAGCCCCGCTTGTAGCATCGATAGTGTCAAACGCTGTATATTGGCCTAAGGAATCATTTAAAATAACTCATATGTGTCAACTCTTTTTGGTCACAATATCCGCAGTGCGCCTTTATTTGATATAGGTCTTTGCAGATTATTAGAATTTAGAGTGAACATTTAAAATATTTCTCCTCACTGATTTTGTGAAGCTGATTTATTTACCCTTTTCCTTTCTTTAAGGACTACAAATTACAATGATAACTAATATGTTTTTTTTTTTTTTTTACACTTTTAACAATTTCAAATGTAAATCTAATTAGCTTTGTGGTACACTTTAACATGGTGAAATGATAAATAAATTGTTAAACCAGTTGTTTGTTGTAACCACAAGAAGCTTTTGTCTTCTAACTGGTCATTAATGACCATTAACCATATACGTATAAGTATCAGAGGAATGTTTTGTTATGTTATTGTGAGAAAGTTCAGTGGCTATGCATATGTTTATAGCTCTGTGTGTGTGTGTGTGTGTGCATATGTAGGATGTTTCTTCTTGGAAAGACGATAAATGTTGATTATTGCTTTTCACTCACAGCGAGAACTACCTGGTAAAATGGTCGAGCTCCGGTATGGTGAAAGACATCGACCAGCTTCATAACCTGCGGGCGGTTTTCACAGTGAGTGTGTTTTTGCTTTGAGAACGTTGGTGATTACGTTTGTGTCCATTTGCTCGTCCGACTGTGGAACTGTTTATTCAGCCATGTTATGAGGCATTTGGGAGCCTCTTTGTAGAGAGCCTGTATTTGTTAAGCTCTCTCAGAAAGATCCAGAATTGCTTTAAGTATTTACTGAGGCGTTTGCCTCTGTCTAATGGAAGTCCAACTGCAGCAATGCTGGTATGCACAAGCTGAAGACACTGCAGGTTTTAGTCAACATCTCTCTCAGAAAATGAACATTCTCAGATGGAGCCCAAAGCATTTGCTTGGTAAAATGTTTGGCTGTTGTAAAAAGTTCAGACTTTTTGAAAGTTAAATGAAATGACTTGTTGAGCTCAGATGCACATTGAATGAGATTTCCATGCCAATTTTTTCTTAATGCGTTGCTCTGATTTCTGCTGAGTAATTTTGCTGGGCTCAAGGCAGCATCTGCTATCAACAACTTACTGTTTGGTGTGTTTCTTTGTAGGACTTGGGAAGTGAAGATTTAAAAAGAGAGAAAATCAGCTTTGTTTGTCAGATTGTCAGAGTGGGGCGTATGGAGCTGCGAGACAACAACACCAAAAAGCTGACTTCAGGCCTGAGAAGACCCTTCGGAGTAGCAGGTAAATCTGATTATAGAAGTTAGGAGTGCACAATATTTAAATTTATATGTATATATATATGTAATGCCCACATTGCTTTTCCTTTTTTCCAAATCAGCTTTTATGTGACCCAAAAAATGAAAATACCTTATACAAGAAGGTACCTTAGATTATACACATATATAAGGACGTGCTTTAATGACCAATATCAGAGCTTTTCATAATAACTACGAAAAGTTTCAGATTTCTTAATATACACCTAGTTTAGGTTTAAGAATATAGATTTTTTTCTGTTGACATATCTTAAGCCATTCTTCTAATCCAATCACATATTGCAGCGAGTTCAGAATCAGAATAACTTTATTAATCCCTTGCAGGAAATTATCTTCTTGCAGTGAAACCGTTTACACAAGTGCAATAAGGCAAAAATAAAATAAGTAAGTAAAATAAGTTAAATTACAATCCACACTGTAAAATGACACCCTTCCCACATAAACGGTGTAAAATAAGTTAAGGATAAGAATAAAATAAGGATCTCAGTATATACAATCAACAATTTTTACAATTTACAATGCTGCTCAGTACCAGGGCTGCAACCAAGAATTAATTTGCAAATCGATTAATCTGTCGATTAGTTTCTCAATTAATAATCGGATAGCAAATGATTCCTTAAAGAAAACTTTCTTACGAAAATAAACAAGGTTAAACTAACATTTTTCCACTTGAAGAGTTCTTGATAGAGCATATTGCTGGACGAAAAAGTTCTTTTTTTTTTATCTTAAATGCAAAAATGTTTACATGTTTTTTTTTTTTTTTTACAATTGTGGGGTTAATTGCTACTCAAGGTGGGTTGCTTTGTCAGCCAAATATTGTATATATTTATACTGTATATTTTACCGTCTCTTTACTCCAGTTAACGATTAATCGATTACTAAATTAGTTGACGATTATTTCAATAATCGATTGATCTACTTAATTTTTTCAGCCCTACCCAGTACCTAAATTACTCTCATTACACATGACTTTGTTATTGTGCATGGTGAAGTAATGTAATACAGAAATGATAATAAGTAATGAAATTAAATGACTGTCAGAGAGATGAATTATACAGTTTGACGGCCACAGGCAGGAGGGACTTCCAGTGGCACACAGTGGTGAAGCTTGATGAAATTAGTCTCTGACTGAAGGTGCTTCTGTGGGCGACCAGCACATCATGAAGAGGATGTGCAGAATTGTCCAGCATGGATTTTATCCTAGCCAACATTTTCCTCTTGGACACTGCTGTCAGAGAGTCCAGCTCCTCTCCAACAACGTGACTGGCATTGCAGATGTGTTTGTCAAGTCTGTTGGTGTCCTTCACCTTCAGTCTGCTGCCACAACATGCTTGAGAGCCTTCTGAGAAGTCTGCAAGTGCCTTGTTGAAAAAGCCCCAGCTTGCTCCCCAGATACTCCAAGCCTCCCAATGCTCTCTAAGGGATGAGCTAATACAGTGGTCAAATTTCATTGTAATGTATATTTGCAAAGCTTATTATCCTTATCCATAATCATATCCTTAGCCTATTGTTGAACAACAATCTGACAGGGGACTGAAAAGGGCAATATTTATTTGATACAAAATTGCACATTACGATTGTAATTTAAGCTTGTTAAGAAATCTTTTTTCTATCAGAAGTTTAAAGTAAGGGGACTTTACGTCTCAGACCTATGGCTCTAAAAGCCAATGCTGCTTTATTGGGTAATAATGAAAGGAGATATGGTAGCTTCTTATTCCAGAGCTGCTGTTTTAAAATGTGATAACAGATTATTACCTAGTTTCCAGATTAGTAGTCTTGGCTGTACAACTGAATCATTCAATTACCCCATTTACACTACCCTCTGAAAACCGAATCATGCTGATTTAGGACTGAGCTTGGATCAGTTAACCAAGCTTGGTTCCTTACAACAATTTCCACCCCACGCTAGCACGGTTCCTCACCTCCTATTGGC
>NW_015150580.1:406546-420577 GCF_000732505.1 Cyprinodon variegatus
ACAACCTCAGGATTCAAAGCCCTATGCCCTAACCACTAGGCCGCCACTCCCCCAATTGGATAAGAAAAATGGTAGTCTAATTAGGGCTTACGGACGCAGGAAACAACGACAGATGTTGAGGTTCATTACACTGCTAAGCAAAATTATCACTGGAAATCGTGTGGCACGGTAGGGAAGCTAATTTTTTTATGAATGCAGGAAATTTCATGATTACGGTGGCTGACTGTATGGAGATGACGCTGTCTGCTCATGCGTTCTTTGTTATCTGAGAACAGTGCCAGAACTGAACTGCGCCGAGCCCTACTGATGAACTGCTTCCAGTTTAGCGTGGTTCAGTTGTATCTGGCACGGTCCAGTTCAGTTATGTGTGCCATTTACACTAAACAGTTATCTTGGTTATCGTGCTCTGACCGATCTCGCCCGGTTTCAAAAGGGTAGTGTAAATGGGGCTATAGTGTCCCATTCTCACGCTGCTGCCTAAATGTTCACCTGAACGAACAATCTAAACACATAGTCAGTTGTTAGGGCTGTAAGTTCGCTTTGAGATCGCAAAGCCCAAGGTTCTGCTTCAGTTTGCTTTGATGTTTTGATGATTCATAATGTTCGAATGTTCCTCCAGGAGAGGAGTGGTCACACAGGTTTATCAGCCAATCAGAGATGGGCTGTGGAACCATAAGCTATGGCCAATATGGAAGATGGGTGGTGTTTTTTTTTTTTTTTTTTATGTGCTAATTTTAACATTCTTTCATATGTAGAGAGACGAATAATGATATGGAACAAACAGGTTTTAGCAGGTTTTCTGTGGGTGTAGTGTGCAGACCATGTCTTTTTAAGCTAATTGTAAAATATTTATGTGATCATTTCCAATCCTTGTTTAAATACATAAATATTTTGAGCTAAAATTCAGAGGCTCTGCCGAATTAAAGAGAAATGAGTTATGTTCTGTTGGCAAACGTCCAGTATTATAGTAAACTAATAAGTTTGGCGTTCTGCCCACAGTTGTCAGACTGAGAAAATTATGTCTTTCTTTTAGTGTTTTTTTTTTCTTCTGTTCCACTTAAGGGGAAGGTAAATGACAGGTTGATTTATCAGTGGCCTATCTTTAGACATCATTGTTTCAACTGTGCACAGCATGAGGAAATTTATTTTCTTTTTTTTTAATAGATTTGCCTAGCTTCGCCATTAGTTATAAAAGCTTTACTGTATGTGCTTATCCTCTAACCTCCTGGGTAACGGAGTAGATGCAAGGTCATATTAGCATCACTTCTCTTTCACATCACGCTGTATAGATGTCTAGAATGTGCCCCCTGTTCTGTGTGAAATACTGAGGGCTTTTTCAGACTCTTGGATAAAAGCAATGCTTTTCTTAATGTGTCCCTTGTTGCTGGATCAGAGGAGACATCTCTGCAGCTATGCAACAGTCCCATTTTTTTTTTTTTGTATGACTTTGTACAAAGTGCAGCTTAGTTTTTGTTTTATTTCTTTGTCTTGATGTCTCTGCATAAAGTCCCTCAGATAACGTTTTACATGACAAACTGGTCCAATGGGTCAAAAGAACTTCATTTAAAAAAAATATGGCATTAAGTCCAATGCAATCCAGTCTGATCATTTAATGCTAATTGATAATCTGCAAGACTTTAAGCTGATTGCATCGATTTAACGGTTTTGAAAAAGACCAATTATCCGTTAAGGGTTAGAAGGTTGAAGACCTCCAAGACAACTAGACTCTTAATAGCAGACATGGATTTGTCAATGTCTTGTCCAACAAAGAGCGGAATGAAAAATACCTTATAGAGAATAAAAACCATTATAGTCTATGCATTGTTAGTAGGGACAACAACTTTGTCATTGGTTGTGTCCATGCAACGTCACTAGAGAACAAAGAGGCACAATGTTTGGTGTACTTTCTTTACAAAACATGGCCCCAATAGACAACACAAGCAACATATGTTTAATAGCAGAGATAGCATAGTACAAATACGTAGTTGGAGTTTAAAAATAGAACTGAATTAATTTATTGACAAATCTATTCTAGATGTTTGAAGTTGCCTTTGGTAAATATAACAGCTGAACACTCTTGAGGCATTCTTTCAATAAAATAAATCAATTATTCTTCAGAAAGATGGTCCTAAATCTGTTGCAGAAGTGCCCATAAATCTCGTAGGTTACTTTGCTTTGAATAATTTGTCCAGTTCATCCCAGACCAGATGAATAGCGCTCACATCTAAAGACGTTAGTGGCCACTTAATGTTTATCAAGATACCAGACCAGCTAGGCAGATGCCAGAGGGCATTGCATGGTGCCGCAGAATGCTTGGTAGCCATTTTGGTTCAGGATTCCTCTCAGTTTGAATTTAACAACCTTGGATCGGCAAAACATTTCCAGACCATCAAACTGCTTCCTCCATGTTTGTGAGTTGATTTTGCGCACTCATAAACCAACCCTTTGCCTTCTTGGTGTACAAAGATTCTGTATGATGAACCAAAGAGTGTGCTTTTTAATTGATAAAAACAATAATTGTATTTCATGGCGTATTCCATAGCATCTTTGCAATTACTTTCTGGCTTTGACTCATCCAATTGAAAACCTGCAGCTCCCAGTCTTCTTTTAACAGTTGAAACTGAGTCTTATTTACTATGAATACTGTTAAGCTATGCTTAAGGCTGCTGCTGTTCTGTGAGCTTTCTATCACATAAGCTATTAACTTTTAGAAACGTGCACTCTGATTCAGATGTGGTTTTAGGTCAAAAAGACCACTTCCTGTCTGTTTGTCCCCTAGCTTCAGAGTGCCTTTTGGTGGTCTGTATAAATACATAGATAGATTGATACATAGGTAGATAAATGATAAATAGATAAACAAAACAAAAAATACTTACTGACACCTTGACTCCATTTTCAATTTTTCCACAAAGACCTACGTTTTGATGTTTTTGCCTTTCTCTTACCATATTTTTAGCAACACAAACTTTTTTTTTTCTGCACTATAATGGCTTATACCTGATGCTCATAGGGTATGCTACCACAATGTGTTCCATTACTGCTTTTATGCAGACGGAGGGGGTTGTGAACAGTGAACAAAAGTTGCAAGGCCTGTATGTTTATATTGCCATAGAAAAGCTTGTCTGCATAATTCTGTAATGGACAATTGTTTTACTTTTCAATGAACTTTCCTTTGTCGTTTGACCTCCTGAGGTTTAACACTTACCTTTGCAACATTTGAAGCTATGCATGGGATTTAAACAACATGAATTGTAATAAGTAACAGGAATAGTTCGGGTTGTTTGAAGCCTTTGTCCTGTAGATACACTGGAACATGTTTAATGGCGATAAAAAAAACTTAAACTTAAAGAACTAAACAAAATTATTGGCAGCAATGCTTCTATCATTGCAAAAAAATCAACTTAAAACAGACATGGTCCCAGAAGTAATTTCCATGAAAAACACTAATTAAATGGAGAACCAATACCTAATGGTCCTAATAGTGGTGGTAATCGTGTTATTGCTCTATTCTTGAAAGGAACACATCTATAGGGACAGTAAGGTAGGAGTACTTCAAACTGGACAAGAAAGCAAACATACAGCACATAGTTTATTGCAGCAATATTTTCATTAATGGATTTGTCCATGAAGCACACAGCTAAACAGAAAGACTGTGTCCCTGTAGAAAACTCATAATGTCAGAATTACTTCCATTCATGACTTTGTTTGGGAGAGACAAACGGCTAAAAACAGGGTGCTCGCTTTAATGGGAAAGTGTACAGAGAGTACATATAGATAATGAGAGTATGAACTCTGTCGGTTCTTTTTGCTTTTCACGGCACAGTCCTTGTAATCAGTGTTTAGCAAAGAAGAGAGGAAAATGGCTATAGCTGCTATTTCCTCCAAAGTCCAACCATCTCTGTCTCTTACATTGCCATACTATCCCATGCAAGCCTTGAATGTTTTACTAAGCTTTTTAGAATCATTTTGTTGATTTTTTTTTTTCTTTTTTTGTTTTGCAGTAATGGATGTTACCGACATCATAACGGGGAAATTGGACGATGAGGACAAGCAGCACTTCATTCCATTCCAGCCGTAAGAACATTTTGCTGCAAACGTTCTTTAATTTAATCAAATTGTTCTTTTTCTTTATGTAAAATATCAGACTTTTACTGTTTGAATAGATGTTTTCTCTGAGGTTTACAATCTTTGACACCACATTAGTAGGCGTTGCAAGACCTCCAAGACTCTCTTATGTATCAATTAAGCTAATGTCATTAATTGCCACCGTTTTGTTGGATTTAGCCCAGAGGAACCTTTTTTCTTAATGCAGGAGTTATTTATGTCCAAATGTGAAAATGAGCCCTGAATAAAACTCCTGCTGCCCAAACTCATTATTGCCTATGTTCAATAAATAAAGGAGACATTTAGAGTGATGTAATCTGGGCTCCACTCATCCATTCAGAAAAAATAATGGATGTTTTGACATGAACTCGGTGATCTTAAGCCATTATTTGGAAAAAAGACTGGGCAAAATCCTCCACAGGTTAACATTAAATGTTAGACATACTAAATGTATGAACTATGTTTGAACATTTATTAATAGTTATGTTACCGTTTTGCTGAAATTAATTTCTAAGCCTTTTTTTTTTTTTTTAACGAAACCAAACAACCAAAGTCCATTTACATTTTTTTTCAGAAAATCTATTTGATACAGGCAATTAAAAGCAAAAATCTCAGTGTGGACAGGGATGGATGGATGGTTGGATGGATAATTTGTACCCACAGGAAATGTCTTGGACATTATACATTAAACAAAGCTTCCTTTACAATTGAATGCACTATAAAGAAAACCATCTGAACACCTGAATAAACAAATATTACTTGATGAAGCTGATCCAATAAAAAAAAAAATAATAATAATAATAATAAATGGAACAAAAAAGGAGTCCCTCACAGTTAGATTTGGATATTGGTCAATTATACACCACAATCCTTGCATTGATTGTAAATGTGTAGTAAAAGTTCAGAACTAGCAAAAAAATAAATTGATTTGAACTTCATGGGAGTCAAATTGGCAATTACTAGTAAAACTGGTAATAGTTGGGAGGCAGGCTTTTAGCTAGCAATGTGTAAGGGCTTACATTGTATGCTCTTTACTAAACATTTTAGAAATTATTTGGCCTGTTATTTTGGATCTTCGCCATTGTTACACCCTAATTTCCTCTAGGAAACTTGGCTCATATGTTAAAAATTTCACAAGCAGCACATGTTGGAATTGGAAATTTGTTTTATTTTTGCTGCTTGATATTAAACATCAACCAATGAGGGAAACTAACTTAAAATGTTGAAACCTGCTTGCAAAATTTGTTCAGTTTTATTATTTTGGTGCTTGCAGTTTGTGCCACATACAGGAGAAACGCTAACATCTCCTTCCAGCCGCCACGAACAGTAGCGAAAAACCCCCTAGAGGCGACCAAGCCTGAGGCAGCCTGAGGATTCCCAGTGACAGCGCACCACACAGCAAACTAATAAATGCACAGAAAAATACTCAAATAAAAATATTTTAAAGCTACTTTTTAACCTCTGATCACAGCAAATATAGCAAAGCCACTTGGGAGAGGAGCAGCAGAAGCGTTAGATGTATCTGGACATACTTTACTGGACGCGCTTCAGGAGCATCAAAGATGCTCTTGAAGAGCGTCTTACCTTAGTGTGTACAAGCATCAAAATGAAGCAACAAACACTTTTTTGATGCTCAAACAGCGGTGTGAACAAATCTGATTGTTTGAATTAACCTATGAAACATAATTTTGTAGTCAAAAATGATCACGTGTTCCTTATGAAATTCTCTCCTCTAGTCAAGCAGGCATATTTGCCATAATCAGGACAAAAGTAATGTTGTAACAAAGACAAAATGTTAGCTGCATTCCACCTAAAAATGCAGGAAATAGCTATAAATAGAATATTTCCGAGTCTACATTACAAAATGAACACCGTGCAAAGCCTAAAGATGTGAGACACCAAGGTCCAAATGAAATATCCCTGCTAAAAGCCTATTGGGAGGTTTATAAGTCATGAGCCCCATTTTTCTCAAATACCAGCCATGGTCATTGAAATGACCTTTGTCATTTTAATTGAAAAGAAATCTGGCTAAGTCTTAATCTGCATATTTTGCAGATTGAAAGAGATAGTTGCAAGAAAAAATATATTTCTAAACTACAAGTGGCTGAAGATAAAAACAGAAACAAAACTGTGGGACCAAGCAATAGGTTGTCTTCCAAGTGTTCTAAAAGTAAAAGTGCTTATTGTAGAGTCTAGATATTAGACTGCTAGAAACACTAAAGTTAATCTATTTCAGTAATTCATTTTAAATTGTAAAACTCCCCATAATGTATTGCACGCATAATGATATATTATGTAACCATTATGTTAATTATGGCTCACAGCTAAAGAAAACCCAACATTTAGTTGTAATTTAGAAAATCGCATTAAATCAATTAGGGTTAATTTTAATAGATAGATGTTTTCTAGTGGGCATGTGGTTCACAGGTAAAATTTCCAGCCCAATACAGGGAAAGTAACAAAAGGTACCATATCTACGCTTAATAATGTGAAAAGTGAAAGGAAAATGTGCTCCAACAGGAATGAACTCAGCCTTCAGAGGGTTGTAAAGCAAAGTCTGTTCAATAATCACCAACCTGCGCTACACCTCCGAGATAATTAGTAGAGTATTGTAAGGAGAAAGAGGAGGCATAAAGCCGTACAAAGTGAAGGGGCTGCGTTTCTGTTCCAGTGCGTTTTTAGCAGAGCAGTGCCATGATGGCCGCCATGTTGAGCAGCATTGATGCATTTATTTATGCAAATAAAGCATAGACATACTTAAGTGGGGTTACATCTCTGTCTTGATGCATTAGATCAGGGGTGTCAAAGTGGTTTGAACCAGTTTGACCAACAGAAAATAACGCTTGAAATATGTTTGTTTGGAAGAGCAAGGCGACACTTACTCATTTAATTTAGGATTGAAATTCTTTGTAATTTTAAAGACTCCGTTAAAGTCGGTTTGTTGTGCTTTTCATCCTAACATCAACGCTTCTTCTTTTCTTCCATTCTGTTTTCTGGTCCCATAATGGTTTTATGAACTGCAGACATTTTCTCTTTATGGTGTTGTGACTGCTGCCACACTGCAGATTTCTCAATTACATGTAATCATTTCTATTTGGCGCATCATGTGTTTTGGGGAATTAACAACTTCTTTCATATTTAGGAGTTTAAGCCACTTTGGCTTAGTTTTTTTTCTTTTTTTTTTTTCTTTATCATAAGGATTCAGTTATTTGAGATGTAATGTAGATTTTAAGAAAGCATGTTCTCTTAATTGTATTTTTTCTCTTCTTACTCATTCTGCCGACTGTTTACTGCTAACAAGTGACTTTATCTCTATCGTAGTATCCACATCACTCTGCGATGTCTCTTTTTCTCCCTCTCATTCATCTCGCTTCCTTTCTTTGACCCACCAATTTGTTGGCCTCTTCCAAACCCGTTCCTGCTGTATCTCTCTACTTTCTGCCATCTTTCTGCTCCCCTCCCGTGGTGTTTGCCTGTCGTGTACATATTGCAGGCTGGCGTTGGACGATGCCATTCGCCACAAGCAGCTGAACATCTCCCGTTTTTCACCCAGGGTGGCAGGAGAGAACGACTTCCTGCAGACTGTCATCAACAAAGTTATCACCGCTAAAGAAGTCAATCACAAAGGCCAAGGTAATGTGGAAAGTCGACACCAACGCTGCCCACAGCTACATGCCATTGTGTGTATAGGATATACAATATGGCCTCTGATTATAAGGGCATTTGCTACAACAAGAAATTTGTATGTAGAAACAAATTTTCCCTTCAGGGAAAAATAGAAATCGATTTCAGTCGAAATCGAGTTTCTTTTCACTCTCAATCTAAATCGTCACCAAAACATGCACAGCACAGTAAAAATATAATCACAACAGTAATTTTATCCAGTGTACCTTTAAAAGACGTATACTGTATGTTTAAATATGACTACAAATTAAAGACAAGAAAAATCATACACTTTCTCTGCGATGCTCAGCTGGTACACTTAGTAAAAGGGCCTTTTTTTTCTTTTTTTTTTTTTTTTTTAACTTAGTCTTATTTTAAACCACAAACTAATCATTACCAGGATTTTTTTTTTTTTTGATCAAGGGGCATTCTAAATGTATCATTTAAACGAGCACAACACCCTTAGATTTTGTCATTACTTCTATCCCATACAAACTCCTCAGAAGCGCTGGCAGCAATCACGTCCCTGGCTTTGTCATCCAGTTCAAAGTTTGATTTGGATACATTTTTTTTATTTTGTACCAATTATTAAGAAATGTTGATTAGGCCATTAAGCTGAATTTAAATGAGTTTTTCCAGGCCAAGGACCCCCAAACTGATGGCAAAATGGATTGTGTTATATCAAACTGGTCCTATAGTCACTCTATTAAAAATGGAGTAATGTAACAGAAGTAATTTCTCCCTGGGATTATTAAAGTATTTCTGATTCTGATTCCCAGTTGATGGGACAGGTGTTGTGAATGAAACGGTTCCCCAGCTTGAAAGAGCTCCTGTGTGTCACTGAATGTGTTTATTGATGATTGAAAGACATCTTCTGCTTCCATTTATCTGTTTACTACAGTGTGTTGAATTCATGTTAATATGTATTGAATGACATTTCAATTAGTGGAAAGAATTGCATGGGGAATTATAAAAAAAAAAGTCTAATCAATCACGGACCCCCTGTTGAAGACCTCTGTTTGAACACATTTACCTCATTTATAGGCTTGGGAAAACTTGTAGATGGTTTTCCGTAACATGTAATTGAGATGGCGCACCACCACAGCACAATACAGTCCACCACACTAAGAATGAACAAAAAAAAGGTTAAAATAATGTGAAGCATATGATGTAGCATACTGCGCATACATATTAATTTTAAATCAATTTAAGTGTCATGAAATGTTAATTTGACTTTATTCTAAAAAAAAAAAATTATAAAAAAAAAAAAAGCAACGCCAGCAGTCATGTCAGTTTGTTGAAATATTTCAGGAATTTAAAACCTTTTTAGCAACTGCAACTTTTTCAAAAACGATTTTTTATTTTTTTTTTGTCCCTAGTTCTCTTTAAGGCTCTGGAATTCTAAAGCTCATTCAAATCATGAAGAGATATGCCAGCAATTTCTCCTCAAACCTTGACAATAGTTTGCAGGAGATTCTTGTTTTTTGATGATTGGTGACCTTCAACAAAAAACAAGAATAAAACGGATACATGGAAGCAAATCTGGCATTGACATTTTCTCTTGCAGATCAAAAAAAATGTCCCATGTAGTTTTACATTTTTTGGATTTTTCGCTTAAAAAATGCTGGTGACGTTTTTTACATTGCAGTCAAAATTGTAACAAGTTTACTTCCCTAAATTAAGTTACTTAAAGTATTAGCTTATATGTCCATGAATATATTATATACATTTTCAAACTGTCATGTAATCTTTTCTGCATCTAGTCAACAGAGATTTTAGTAATTTTAGGTCTGTGTTTGGTGAAGCAGCCTTACCTTTCTGAGGGATCCCAGCCGCAGAAAGGTGGGGGGGCTTCCCTGTTAAAGTCTCAGCTGTATTGTCATGCCCAATGAAGTCGTACTCTGATAAATGTCAGCTCTGCTCTAACCCGCACTGGGGGGAGAACAGCAGAGAGCGTTGATAGCAGCTGTTTCAGTCATGCTGGCGTATCAAAGGGCTTCCAGCATGGCCAGTAGGGGACGTGTCACTCATAACAGCAGAGTATCTGCAAAGTGAATAAAAGGGCTTGTTTCTGTGACCATTACATGGCACTCTGAGTAGAACTTGGAGAACACACACTCATATCTTGAGTTATTATATTCATTTTAATTCTCCAGCACAATGTCTTTTGATAGATTGTTTTTTTTTTTTTTTGCCCTGGGGCCTTATCACTATGACAATTGTCAGTGGAAATCAGAGGAAGGAATCTGTTTTTAGTGATTTCCTGGGGCGCCCCTCCATTGTGCTGTCCTCATTACCTTATCTCAGCTCCCTCTTTGCTCATTTTGGTTGTGTCATCAGGTCTGTGGGTGACTCTGAAGCTACTTCCTGGAGACATCCATCAGATAAGGAAGGACTTTCCTCACCTGGTGGATCGATCGACAGCTGTGGCACGGAAGATGGGTTTTCCTGAGATAATTATGCCAGGTGGAGTGTTTTAAAGACATTTTCTTTTTATTATTTAGATTTTTCTACTTTTTACTTTAAGAATATATATTATATAAAGGGTATAATAAAAATACATTTTAGAGCTTAATTTTAACACAAATAAAAAAAAACTTTTGCACCATTTTACCCATTAGTAACAGATTTTCCCTTCTGCTTTGTGTCCTAAAGGAGACGTCCGAAACGACATCTATGTAACTCTTGTTCAAGGGGACTTTGACAAGGGGAGCAAGACGACACCCAAAAACGTTGAGGTGACCATGTCTGTTTATGATGAGGACGGCAAGAAGCTGGAGGTATTTATGAGGAGTTTCCTTTATGTTGAACTCAGACAGGTGTTGTAACTCTTTCAGACATCCTGTGACTTAACCTACCTTTACAAATCTAACTTAGCACACTATGAATTATGAATCCTGCTATAAGGCAATGTGATTCACAGCCAACACCTCAGTTTCCTACTGACTATAGAGATAAGCAATGCAACAAGATGGAGTTTATTTATTTATTCACACTTTCTTATTGGTTAAAATAAAGTTCTGGTATTTAATCTTTGAATATGCACCCCCCCCCCCCCAAAAAAAAAAAAAAAAAAAAAAAAAAAAAAAAATAAATAAATAAATAAATGTCATGTACTAATAATTGCATTTTCTTGTTATCCAGTAAAAATTCTGCCTAACCTGGGGAAAAAAAATGTCAACTTTCTTAAAACTAAAATACTTGCCCCTACGACGGAGTGTTAGGGCAGGCTAGAGATAATCTTTTCTTCTATTTCGTGAATAAATCAAAACATTGCGAGAATAAAGTTGTAATATTACGAGAATAAAGTTGTAATATTACAAGGATGAAGTCACAATTTTACGACCTTATTCTCGTAATTTTGTGACTATTCTCATTGCAACTTTATGCTCATAATTTTACAACTTTATCCTCACAATTTTATGAATTTATTCTCGTAATTTTACGACTTAATTCCGGTAATTTTATGACTTCATTCTCGAAATACAGGGGAAAAAATCTCTAGCCTGGCCCTAATACTCTGTCGTACATTAAAAAAAAAAAAAAAAAAAGTACCACTCAGTCACCAATAGGTGGTGCTATTTGGAGATTGCACATGTTAAACTAAATCATAAGTAACGCACTGAAAAATATTTATGTATGCATAAAAAAAAAAACAACAAGACAAAAACTTTTTATGTCAGTTTCCTTTATGGCAGGATGTAAAATAAAATTCTATTTCTTTTTACCGTTTTAAATTATGTGCCAACACAGCAGTATCCAATGTCGTTATTAAGGTCTTGTTTCATCTGGAGTCGCGGTGACCTCTTTTCTTTTATGTGTAATTACTGACATTCCCTGTTGACTCCACTTCTTGCTCTACATGATCCACAAATTAATGGAGGATATTTTGAGAGCAGCTGGATATGAAAAGCCGCGGGAGGAAGTGAGACAGAGGTGGCCATATCTGGATCTTTGCTCACGTTTAGCTTTGAATTAATTCGAGATCTTTAGTTAGAGATATACAAACCATACAAAGAACATTCACACAGTGGAAAAAATCAAAATCTAGATAAGGTAATTTCTTAAAATAAGTGCATTTGTTCTGGAATTGAGGTGATAAGAGACATTTTGCCAATGGAACAACACAATTTAGATTTAAAATAAGACAACAGAGCTGCATTGTCTTATTTCAAGTGCATATTATCTAATTATCTTATAAAAATGAGTAAAAATACTCATTCCATTGGCAAATTATCTCATTTACCTATTCAAATAAAGGGAAAATGCACTTATTTAAAGAAATCTTTAATTATTTTTCGATTGTTTTTCTAGTGCAGCACGAACACCGATTTTTTTTTTTATTTTTAAGAATTAATATTGTTAGAAAATAAGTCTCTCTTAATATAGGATTTTTTTTCACCATTACTGCAACACAAATGTATTTACTACTGAACCAAGGAAGCCAATAAGAGGAGGGTAGTTCAAATGATCTTACCTTGTTGTTAAGAATACGTTCTAAATTGTTGAGATTTTTGTAATATCTGGAGCTACAGTTTATTATAATCTTGTTTAAACTTAATTAACATACCCATTACTATGGTGTAAGCACTGGTGTAATTGGAATAGGGAGATTCAAAAGTAATTTGAGATGACAGATTTCTGGTTTTAATGACTCTTCCTACAAACACTGAATCAAGGGAGAGCTTTGTTTCCCATGGCTGCATCTATTATACTCATTAGTCTTAAATTGAGAAGCTTTTCCATTTATTGGTCGCAGTAAGCTGGTAAAAAAAAAAATTATTAAAGAAAGCTAGTGATGCTACTTGAAATGAGTCTTAATATAGTGTAAATTAGTGACAATTGTAGTGTGTTATTTGATCAGTGAGTTGATGTGTAACAAATCCCATTAGTGAAAAAACAGATGTAAGGTTTTTGTTGGGTTCACAGTTGTTTGGTTAGTTCTGTGCTGGTGACATGCTGACTCTTCACCCCACTGGGGGTTTAAGATCTCAAATGTTAAGTGCATTTTATTAGCATACATTAACATATAAATAAGGATCTACCAAAAGCAGTACTTTATTCATACTTTAAACTAGAATGCCACATGCTAAGCATTATAATATGCTCAACTAATGCCATTGTGCATACTATTTCCTTTCCTCTTACTGCACAAGGTACTAAAAAGCTAGCATTTATGTATCCATTTAGCTTCAGTTTCAGTGGAGAATTGGTTAGGAGTCTGATGCACTGTCATGTGACAATAAAAGAAGCTAGTGTCTTTGAGTGATGTGGACAAACCGTGCTTGCACACGCTTACATGCACACACTTCAGTGTCCCCGCCTGAGAAATGGAAGAATAGTTCAACGGTCTGGCATGTGAACTCACCTCGGCATGTCGGATGCTGAAATTAAGGGAACTTAGCCTACATTATGAACATTTTAGCTTGTTATTATCTGACAGCATGGAGGCTTCTATACAACATTATATAGTTTTATAGTTGCATTGTATAATAAGATTTTTTCTTAAATAGATTAATAGATTTATAGAGTAAGTGTTTCTGTAATTTCTTTACCTTTTTTCACAGTATGTTGCCACATTCATGCATACTTTTAAATAAAAATAACAGCTGCTGATAGATTTGTAGATGCTGTTGTTCCAGATCTGTTCCTCCATGTAGGAAGTGTCCATCTGTAGTTGTTGACATTCTGAAAAGGATCTTTTTGGTTTATCAATTAGCCTTTTTATATTGAATAGGTGTGCAAGACTAAGATAACCTAGCTTAGAATAAATTAGAACATACTTTATAGTCAGGAAATTTGTCATGGACCCAAGTTCACAGTGCATAGTCGTAGCTGCCATTAGAAACAATAAATACAAATAAAAACAAAAGTGAGCTAAAACAACAATCAAAAACCAAGTTATTGCACACTTCCCATTTCTCCCCTTACAGATCTATTTAAAAATTTGATTTACAATTTTGAGGGTACAAAGGACTATTTAAAAGGACTATTTCACTCACCCTCTGATGGCGCCGCAGATGGCAGCCACGGTGTGTTGGTGCGCACTTTTTAGTTTCTTTTTACTACTTAACTCTGGTTTTTGCGATGCTACCCGGAGCTCTTTCACCAGAGAAGAGCTCATGAACATCAGGGCAACATCACCAGAGGATTTATTCCCCACTTTTGTTCTCCCTACGCTGGATATTTTGGACATTCTCGTCAAAGGTGTTCTCACCTTTGCTCATGCAGCGAAACGCCGGAGGAGAGGAAAACGCGCTGGGG
>NW_015150580.1:423526-450739 GCF_000732505.1 Cyprinodon variegatus
TGATTAAAGCAGTTCATTTTTACCTTTAAATATTATGAAAATATTTTTCTTTAGGTTCACTTTAAAATCTTTACTTTTGGTTGCTTTTTTCTAAGGGCTCTTTGCATACGACTCCTGCTTTGTATCCTTCTGTTTTTTATGTTCGTCTCTTCATGCTCCTGCTGGACATCGTTGCTCTCCCTCAGAAAGGATTTGCGACATGAGAGGCTGCCCTGTGACATCTTGACTTATGAGCACACCTCCAGCCTCAGCAGCACTTTTTAAAGATATGATTCTGTCAGGAACCTTGGCCACTTAGTGACGGGGGCAGATCCCCCCCATTCAACCCGCCCAGCCTATATTTGCTCAGTGCAGTTGGGGAACACGGGGTCCATCATTTCTCATAATTGTCACTGTCAGAAACCATTAGTGTGTGAGTGCTTCAGTAGCGGTAAACTAGCAGGTCTGGGGAGTCAGCGGTAGAAGTTGGAGGAAAGATGTAGGCTGGCAGAGTACAGATGGATGGAAAGCGAGGCATGGAGGCCTCCTGCTGGCACTCCATCATTTGTACTTGCTTCCCTGGTGGGGCTATATATTTACTTTTGCCTTACAAGCACAACCTGACCTTTTTATAAAAAAATGGAAGAACACCTATTATGAAGGCCAGTTTTAAAGAGTAGTCCCCCAGGAGCAGCTGGTCCGCCCTCAGTTAAATTGATTTTTCTTTTTATAATTCATTTCTAATTTAGTTAGGGTTTATTTCAACATTACTGTCATAAGACGGACAGCTAACATAGGTGCTCATGCATGAAGTACAGACAGACTTTTAAAGGCCATCCTGTTAGATTAAAGCATTAGGGGGTTCTTTTTATAATATGAGAGTTTGTCGATTCTCTACAAGCATTTACCCAGCCTAGAAACATTCCTGCTGAGCGATGGATCAACTAACCTCACATATCTATGTAAACTTCAACTTTTTTGTGCATATAGGATAATTTCTATTTAAATACGATTCATATTTTCCTCCTAGAATGTCATCTTTCCTGGGGCTGGAGATGATGGGATCAATGAGTACAAGTCTGTCATCTACTACCAAGTGAAGCAGCCAAGATGGTTTGAAACAATAAAGGTGAGTAGCTCTGTGATATTGACGCAATTTCACCAAATTATCTTCAGCATTGACCCCCATGTTGTGGTAGAGTCTTTAAATTTAAGGTTCAGAATAGGACTTGACAATAATTAAATGTAGAATAAAATAGAATTCATTGTCATTTATTGTCATTAGACTTTCACAAGTACAAAACAATGAAATGTAGTTTGCATCAATCCAAAAGTGCAATACAGAATATTTTTTATTTATATGTGTACAAAGATTATGTATGTATTAACTATAATACCATCTATAATGTACTATTATATGGTAAATAATATAAATGGAGAGTAATTGTAAGAGGCTATAAGATAAATATGAAAACTATACAGATTATACAGGAAAGTTGGGATATATATATATATATATATGTATGTATATATATATATATATATATATATATATATATATATATATATATATATTTTACAGGGGTTAAAATATAGGATAAATAATGATAGATGTTAGCAGTTAAAAGATTTGCAGATTATATACAGCTATAGTTGACGAGTATGTGGAAGTGATGTTGGATCCGTGTATCAATATATATTTTTATAAAATTGGATTCAATAGTGATATTACTTTTAATACAAATGTGTGGTATTCCCATGTATGTTACAGTTTATGGTGCACCACATTTAGCAGCCGAATGAGTAGCAATGATAGCGGGCAAGCATCCTTGATGCAGATTCCTATTTTAGTGTCTGATGAATAACATGTAGAAAGCATGATGCTGGTTGCTCATCTTAGAGCTACAGTCAGTAGAAGAGCTGAGCGTGTTGCTCTAACTGAGCAGATTTCTGTCGTGAATAAAGTTTTGGTCCACAATAGGAGACGTTATTCGTGTTTTTTATGTTCACTGTACCCAGGTAAAAAAAAGAAACAAAATTGGCTGGGATCTGATTTATTTATTTAATTTTTTTTTTTTACATTTTTTTATGAGATGTGCAAAATCAAACAAAGTTATGTTAAGAAACTGAACAACCAAACAAAACTAGAGCAAAAAATGAAACCATAGCTCCTCCCTCCTAACCACTTCAAACACTGAAATGGTTTGAAAACCATTGGCATGGATAAGTATTAAACATCCTGTGAAACATCAAAAAGTCTTTACTTTCATGCCTCTGAAAGCCACACCTGTCCTCTTGCTTATCTCAGGTCGCCATCCCCATCGAAGATGTGAACCGAAGCCATCTACAGTTCACCTTCCGCCATCGCTCATCCCAGGATTGTGAGTATAAATGTCATCTATGGAATAATCCGTTTTTCCAGTGACCAGGTGTGCAATTGGTTGCTAATTTGCTTACAACAAAGCTAATAGAAAATATCCAGCTTAAACAGATGCTTTGCACTATAATAAATACCTAGCTGCTTACCCTCTGTCACATTAATCAAAAGAAGTAGTTTGCCTCTGCATGAAGCAGCCCCATAGAATGGCTTGTCATAGGCTACAGCTGGGATGTAAAAATGCCTTGGGGAGCTTTATTTATTGAGGCGGGTGTACAATTGAATTCAACCCTGGTCGTATTTCATTTTTTTCAGTTCTTCTTTATATCATGGATAAAACAGGGAATAGACATGCTATTCCATTTATCCGAGGGGAAGACCTTCCCTCTGACCTAAGCAGCACCGGTGCTGGAGAAAAAGGGGATTTTGTAGAGTATGAAAAGATTAACAAAAAGGGTACCCTTTCCCTAATCTGCAGCTGGTGTCGTCATCCACTTTTAAAATCCCCCAGCTGTATTCACTTCTCACCTGCATGCAGGTGCTTTGGAGGAAATTGCCAGGTCTCAGAGCTCTGCGCTGGCCTCTAATCCACATGGAGAGCCTTCTTGTCATGCACACCTTGCTTCTGTGGGGACTAATGCTGTTAGAGGCTTGCTTTTGAAAGTCTGTGATTTGCTGTTATCTTGCTGTTACGGTTGCTTTAGAAACTCCTCAAGAGACTCGGGGGACCACCGGAGCATACTAATGCTGCTAAACTTTCAGCAAACTGACAGCTCACAAAACATGCATTTGAGGTCAAGGTGCAATGGCTGGATTCTTTAGGGGTTTTGGTAAGATCTATTTAATTATGCTGGTGGCTTTGTGCACTTACAGCATGCAGACACTGATCCGCGTGAAGTTTTGTATTTATTGCTGTACCAACCAGGGTAAATGCAAGCAGGTTTTAGAGTGAGTAAGGCTGTGTGACGTGCATTTGATCAATTACTCTCAACTCCAATGGCCCCAAATAAAATCTCAAAAGTTTTTTGTATAACACGCGACTATGAAACAGGTTAGGTTTAAAATGGTGGAAAAACAGTCAGATTATAAAGATATCTGAGCTTTGAAAATGTTAGTATTGAATTTATGATCTGATATTTGATCAAATATTTGATGTTCTTTCATGTGGAAAGTGCTCAGATGAGATCAAAGATTAAATATTCAGCCTGCATAAAAAAAGGGTGACAGAAGTCTGATAATGCACATCACCCTTAACACATACTCCACCAGTATTATTTGGATGGGATGTTTCCTCCGCAGGATCAACCAGTTGGGGGTAATGGGAAGAGCTAAATACTGGAAGGAAACCCGTCTGTCTGCCAAACACATACAACTGGGGCAGAGGTTCCCCTTCCACTAAGAAAAAAACCCTAAAAATGCAACCAGATTTATGGTGAAATGTTTAGATCCAAGTAAGTTGATCTGTTACATTGGCCCAGTCAAAATAAAGTCTAAACCAAATTGGAAAATGTGTGACAGGACAAACAAATAACTCCCAAAAAGATGCATTGTTTCAGAAAGATGAATGTTGATTGGATCCTGAAATATTTTCTCCTGTGATAGCAGCAGGAAGGTGTTTCTTAGCAAGTATTGATTCACACAAACACAAACTGCACCTTTAAGATTTTTAGAAGTGAAATTTAATGAGGGTATTTTACATATATGCAAACGTTTTGGTGGCTCATTGCATAAGATCCCTACAAAATACACTTTAGTTTTGATTTATGTAAAAGATGTATGAATATTTATGTATAAACTGTGGCCTCAGCTTTTATACTGTATTTTCCTTTCTCCCAACTTAGATTAGGTTTTTGCCAGACAAATATACTAAAATATTAACTCTATTTCGTTCAGTTTAGTTTATATTAGGTATTTTTAGATCATGTTTTATTCATAAAAGCTTTAAAGTCTTTGCAATTTTAAATGAGACCTCAACTTTGAAGATAAAATATTTGATGCCTCTATGAAAAAGCTTTAAACTTATTTTATAAACGGGCAGATTTTAATTCTTCTAACTCTGGTGTAAAATACAACCTTAAAAACATATTGCAGATTCTTCATTCAAATTTTCTTTATGTGGTGTTTATGTTCAACACTTCCTTTTCCTAGGTAAGATAAGCTGCACAAAATGCTCTGGCAGCCCTTAAAAATGGTGCCTCTGCTGTCATCAACCCGTGCCCCTCCTGCTTCCTTCGCTTTGCTCCTAGCGAGCGTTGAACTTTTCATTTGAAGGCAGAGTGACAGAGCTGTTCATCAAAACCACTGTTGGAGTTCATGTGCTCTGTATCCGAGGCCCCGCTCTTTTGAGAAGAAAACCAGCTCCTGCACAGTGGCTGTAACACTATCAGGCCTCGTCAGACAGAAGGAGGCCATCAAAAACCACGCCTTGGCTTCTGAACAAAACCAACATTTTTTTCAGTTGTTTTCCATCTGTATTATGCCACTGCCTGGTCCTATGAAAAAATAAAGTTAAAAAAACTGATTGCAAACAAAAGATAAATCTCCAGCATTTCTCTATGAGTATTTTTCCGCTTTGTCTAATTAAAACAAAAAACTTTTAATGCTTTTATATTATTGTAAAAAAAAAAAAAAAACAAGAAGTGGATGGATGTTGAATTGTAAGGAAAAATGATAAAATATTACCAGAACTGTGAGTAGGGCCCAGCTGTGTGTATAATAATCACAGCTGTCCCTTAAAACCTTTTATTGCTTCTTTAGGACGTTAAATCTGATCCACTGCTCCTGAAGAATAAATGGTTGACAGGACAGCTCTTATAAATAAGATCTTTATAAGACAAATGACAAGAACAAAAAGCAAAAAACAAAAACAAATGTTGAGATCATTTATTTTTTTTAGGAAGATGTCTTTGCAGTTTTCCTGGAGAAATGCTGCAGCATCTCTACAAGAATGCTTTTGACGGATGAGACCGAAATCAAACTTTTAGTCGTACGTGCAGAAATTCTTTGTCGGAAAATTCTCTGCATCACTCTGAAGGAACCATAAGCCCCATTTACACTACCCTTTTGAAACCGCTAATGTAAATGGAACGCAGCTGAACTGGACCGTGCCAGACACGAACAAACAGCACTAAATCTAGTACTAGTTCAACAGTAGGGCTCGGCACGTTTCAGTTAGGGCTCGGTTCTCTGATAACAAAGAGCGTATGAGCAGACCGCATCATCTCCTAAAGTCAGCCGACTCTTTTTGCGGGTTTTCCGGCATGCCCGGATTTGTAATTCACAGATTTCTTGACCAGTTCACAACACAAACTTTGTTTCAGCCTATTAACAATACAGTTAATGTCATTAAAGGAGTGTGTTGCGGCCTGGAATGATGCAGAGACCGAGGCTCTCATTGAAATTTAGGCAGAGGACGCTATCCAGGCAAATAAGTTCTAATGCTATAGGCACTGCTATTTTTGTTTGCGTAATTCCCGCCTTGAGAGCTGTAGTATCGTGGACCGCCGATAGGAGGCAAGGAAACATGCTAGCATGATGTGTAAACAGTCGTAAAAAGCTCGGCACTGTTAACTGATCCAAATTCGGTCCGAACTCTGCACAGAGCGGTTTAGAGGGGTAGTGTAAATGGGGCAATAGTCACCATGAATCATAGTGGTGGCAGCATTATGCTGAGGGGATACTTTTTTGAGAGAGGAAAGGAAGCTGTGAAACCAAAGGTTACAGAAGACTAGCGAACGGGTCATAGGTTCACCTTTCAACAGGATGCCAAAATAGAGTTACTTAATTAAGCTCTTGGTCTTGCAGGAAATTAGAACCAGCAAATTTGTATGCATGGGTAATTCATAATGACAATTTTAGATTTGTCATTATGCTTTAATTTAATAAGTAATAGTGGTATAAAGAGGATATAGGCTACAAAAATAAGATGAATTAGATGTTTAGCCTTGCCTAATAAATTCATTACATTTGCTAATATGTTTATGATTGTTTTCTATTTGCTGCTAAAAAGCTCAAAGTAATTAAGGATTTGTGACGCCTTGAATAATACTAGAATGGCCCAATCAAAACCTAGACCTAAATCCAACAGAACTGTGGGTAAATTATTCCTTCTAAATAGACCTAAAGCAATTAAAAAAATAAAAATAAGGTAAAATTTCACTTATTGGTTTTGCTATCCTGATAGCAGATATATATTGAAAGACCTGAAGCTTTACATTTACCAAGTATTGGATTAGATGGGCTGAATATGAAAATAGACAACAGTTTTCATTGTATGCAAACTCAAAATCATTTAATTTTCCCAGATATGCACTGATTTTTTTCTTATCTGTCACATTAAGACCAAAGGGGGAAAAAAAGAAAGCAAAACTAAACTAAAACTGGTAGTTGAATTGTTCCAAAACAGGGCTGAGCATGTCTTCAGGGTGCCAATACTTTGGCTGTGATCTCTACATAAGATTCTATGGGCAGCATGCATGCAGCATTTTTTTCCCTCCACTGGTTTCTCTTTGCCTTGCAATTATTCACAGACGAGGATGCAGGCAGAAAACCAATGAGGAGATTTATGCAGATAGAATGTGAGATAGATTTTGATGAATTGCCCCTCTCTGTGAGTAAATTTGAGCTGGTGGATCCACAAAGATGAAATGCGGTTGATCCAAACGCTTGGTTAGAGGACAAAATCATAATTCTCATCCTTGTTGGTGCAGCCCCCTTACAGGTGTATCTTTCAGTGGTCTTTATCTCTTCTAACGACAATGAAACAATATGTGCTTGGACCTAAACTCTCTTTCTCCAGCGTTATTTCATGTTGGCAGCTTAATGTTTTCCAGAGACTAAATATTTGAACTTTGATTTGCATCTGCCAGTATCTTCTGCAGATTCTTTGCTTTCTGACCACATTGCGACACAAATTGATCCATGATGTGCCTTGCTGCCTTTTTTCTGGACAAAAAGGAACAAATTGTACACAAATACAAGCATCACATTAATGAAGGCGTAGAGTGCAGACAGCAACCCCTTCTGCCTACTCAAGTTGAGTCAGGTACTATAGTGCTGAGATGATCTATTTTATTGGTCTGCTTTTGTTTACTGCTTGTAAAATCAGCAGCCCATAACAGTTTTCTGTAGTGCAGTCTGCTTTGCATAAGCTTTCTCAACTAAGCTTGCAGTTCACATAAACAGATGGTATGCACATGTATGAGATTTGCTCGGTTGGTTAGCAAATTTGCAGAAGGAAAACAAAACTTAGGTGCAACATAATCAGTATCTCCTGCAGGCTGACAGATTTGTGCTCACTCAGAAATCTTTTTTTTTTCTCTTGTTTTTCTTCTTTCTATCCTTCCACAGCCAAGGATAAATCAGAGAAGATCTTTGCCCTGTCTTTTGTTAAACTCATGCGGTATGATGGGACCACTCTGAGGGACGGAGAGCATGATCTCATTGTGTACAAGGTAAATGGGGGGGGTCTCTATGCTGCTTTGTGTCTGCTGGTTGTTTTACTGGCAGCCTTCCTGTAGGGCCAGTCTGCAATGCCTCTGACATGGATGTTTATAATCGTAGCTTCAGGGCTGAAAGTGGGAACCCAACCTGCCTCATTAGTACTTGTTAAAGCATTTTCCTGCTTTCACTGACACTGCTGGAATTAAAAAAAATTAAAACCATATTTAAAGGGCAACCATCTGCTTGACACTGTACTTCTTTGTGGAAATGTGTAATTTTTTAAATGGTTAATGAACAAAATGGCGACCATACAAACTTTCTCACCATGTTAGGTGATAAAGAAGCTGGAATTAAAGCTCTTGGATGGCAAGTCTATTATTAGCCCACCCATTATTAGTCCATCCATTCATCCATCAATCAACCTGCCAATCCATTTAGAATTTACCTCCCAAACATTTATTTATTTATTCATTCGTGACACTGATGCTGTTAAGTCATTTTGTGGTACCCTGTACAATAACAACAAAGCTGATTCTTCATTCAGTCATTCATTCAATATCATTTTGACACATCCTGTTTTGTTACATCCAAGCCTTCCCTTTTCATTCAATTTTTTTAAGCATTCCCATTCCACTCAATTCCCTTTCATCCTGTTCCTTCCCATTCTTTGAAACCTACTGTTTGGCTTTTTAAATACCCATGGATACAGCACCAGCAGTAAGCAAAACAATAAAAGTTTTATAATAAAGCTTTACAAGTAATATAATTTATTTTTTCTGTCAATCTAGAGATAATCTGTTCTTTTGAAAACACTTTTTGATAAAAAAAAAAAAGAAAAATTCAGAAAAATGAACAAAGCATCATGGCAAATTTACATATTGGGTTTCAACTACTGCAAGCTTTCTTTATCCTATCGTTAAATACTAGGCAGAAGCTAAGAAGTTGGAGGATTCCTCTCTCTACCTAAGTCTTCCCTCCACCAAGCTGGAATTGGAGGAGAAGGGCTACTCCACCACGGGCAAAAACTCCCAGAACCTCGGAAGCTGCACCATCAGCAAGGACTCTTTCCAGATATCCACCCTGGTCTGCTCCACCAAACTAACACAGAATGGTAAGAGACACAAATGTCAAAAATAAATATTTTTTCTTATGCATTACACAAAAAACGACTTTCAGAATACAGGATCCACCAGGATTAAGAAATATAATCAAACAAGACAGCTGTTATGTTTCACGTAATTTTTAGATCAGCATCTGTGAAAATAGGTCTGATCTACAGAGGCAGATGTATTTAGTCTACTTCTATAAAACAATGAAGTTAGGTTAGAGAGTCTTGAGCAGCAGAAAAGTGATGGACCTTGATGGACATCAGTATTTGATTTAATAGATATAGTCAATTTGAACATTACAAATTTTGACTTTTTTTCTTGTTGTCTTGATTTACTGTCTTTATGACTGACCTTGTAATATTCTCAAGTTTATTATTAGTAGTTATGCACACAGTCATACACACACATCAAATAAAGAGAAGTTGATGACAGCCTCTTAAAATTATAAAGGTATTATGATAGCATTAAAGCAAACAGAGCTTTGGCATTGGAAAAGTATTGGTGAAATCTAAAATCAGAAAATGAAGTAGTCCCTTTTTTCCCCCCAAATAGCCCCCCCCCCCCACTTTATTATTTTTATTTATTTATTTATTTATTTATTTATTTTTTGTCGAATCCCCAAATTGGGAAACCTAAAAATTTATCCTTTATCCGTTTTTCAATTCCAAAGAGAAAAATCAAAAGCTAAATTTCAAAGGGTGGATCTGTACATCACTGTTGTGATCGCTGCTTCATAGTAGCAATTTCCATGAAGTTCTTCCTTTTTGCTTCTGTTGGCTGTTTTTTTTCTATTTTACATTTTATGATGCTAGTATATGAGTTCATGTGAAGTATATTTGCATTTAAATGTATCGTTCATGCTTTTAAAACCTGATTAAAACACATGCCTTTAAGGGCAAATGGAAAGCCATAAAATGAATTAGTCATCATTTGAATATGATGCTTTTCAGTTTCAGGCTTTATTCTTCTGTAGAAGGACTCTATCAGCATCACACATTTTGACTCTACATCTTTTTTGCTCTAAATGGATACAGAAAGAAATGGGCTACATGCATCATGTATAAATACTGATTTTTTCCCCCCCTCAATTTATATATTTTGGTTCCTTTGAAGCATATTCTACATATTGTAGTTGTTTGAACTGTAGATTGTGATGTGATAGAAAACATAAGCTGAATAGTCTTTCTTTATGCAGATAAATTTTAAGTAAATTCTGATCTGTCCACTTTTTAAGTCCGATAGATATCTTGTGGTACATAGATTTCAGTTCAATTTATTATTTCTTTTATTTGAAAATATGCATATATAATATATAATTCTGCTATGTTTCGAGAGTAAACGGGCCGACTTGGTAGAACATCACCACCGATCCAATCAAAGTTCAGGGAAATTTGATGTCAGCTGCTGAAGTTTGAACTTTTATATTTCAACATGTATGTCAACCAATCAGAGAAGATGATTCGGGAGCTGCAAGGGAGACAGTGACTGCATCCAAACTGTGTATCTCCTCCTGCAGAACTGTCCACAAAAAAGCATGAAAAATGATCAATGATATATTTTTATTTTATTTTACTTTATTTCTTATTCATAATATTCAGTGACATGTGGAAGCAGTAATCTCCCTGGATTTACTCCCTTCAGTGAGCAGTGAGTGCTGCTGCGAGCTTCTCCAAAGTAACGACAGGCAGTCAGAGTCGGCAACAAACTGCCTAGAGTTCGAGAACAAGAGCAACTTTCCTTTTTCTCAATGAAAATTAATCACACACGTTCAAAGATTGTTGAATTTGATGTCTTTAGTCACTTGCTGTTTTTCTGCTGTTAATTTTCCCCGCTCCTACGACTAGAGAAAACATGACGAAATATGCAAATTAGGTGAAGTACACTAGAGACTTTTTAGGTTGGCCATTACCTTCTTTCCTTATTGATGAGGCGGCAACAGTGTTCCCTGTTATATGGCGGTCTGGATGTGGGGTTCTGTTGCTCAGACTTTCTACATTATATTTAAAGGCAGGATCATAATTCCTGGTGAACTGTCTGCGCGGATAATATTTTAAATTGTGCTTTTCTTCTTTAAAACATCGTATCACTTTTTTCCAATTTGTCCCATCGAATAAAAATAAAGCCACTCTCTTAATTGCATCTGCCATGCTACATAGAGACCGTCCGTACACTCTGCCTGATGAATGTTTAGAGCTTCAGAATCGGCTTGTGCTGTGCTTGTTGTGAGGCAACACACTGTTAGACCATAAACTGTTCTATCCCCAATTTTATTTTTTTTCATCATGTGTGGCGTCTCGTAACTTTAGAAAATAATCAGACAATTTTGACAAATTCCTGTGTTAACCAGCTTCAAATGTCTTTTTGTGCTTTAGCTACAAGCGTGACGGATGACTTTGGTTTTCACAAAGCTCTTATAACTTGCGCAAAGAGTATGACTTTAAATATATTTTGACAGTTGAAAAGGGATTCTCCTTAATCCTGCTCTCAATTTGACCTGCTTTAGTTCCCTCAACCAGTGTTGGTCCCTTTGTCAATCAATTTAAATCCAGAATCATGGCTTTACTGTATTTACTGCTGTCTCTGTGGCAATGTTTCTGCTTTCTCCCCCTAAATGTTTCTTGGTTCTGAAAAATTCTACACTTTCTAAGCAAGGATCAAGGAAATCCCCATCTCTACCCTTTGGTTCATGGCTTATGGATTCTGGCATGTTTTCTTCCTACCAGCTTGCAGACATTTTTATAAATCCGTGCTTGCATCAATCTAAACCCCATTGAATGCGCTGGCTTTTGCAGGGTGTGTTCACAACACGTCTGTTAATTCAGACTGTGTAAAAAGCTGTTGCTCTGACTGAGCGGTCAGATGCCTCTAAGTTTATTTAATCAGAGTCATCTTTAGTTTTTCATCTTGCATGTTCCGCTGTTTTGCTTTAACAATCTGAAGGACTGGATAGTGGAAGCTACCATGAAGCAGCAGGTTCGCAGAAAAGTAGCTTTGCACCCCTATGAAACTAATGGGAAGCTAATACTTGATAGTGGTAATGCTGACGTAGCCTACTGTGCTGTGCAGAAGTTTGTGGCAGGTGTGAAAGAACGCTGTAGACTAAGAATGCGTTCAATGATGGAAATGTTAATAGTTAAAAAAAAAACATCTGTCTAGTTGAAGACAGCATCAGGCCATTTAGGTACTTGGGCTCAGTTTTTAAAGAAACTTAGCTGGTAGGTAAGCATCTAAGATGGCACCGCAGACCGCTCTCTTGTTTTGCCCGGACCTGTTTCACCACAGAAGAGCTCATGAACATCAGGGCAACATCCCCGGAGGATTTATTCCCCACTTTTCTTCTCCCTACACTTCAAATTTTGGATATTCTGGTCAAAGGTGTGTTCTTCATTGCTCACGCTGCAAAATGTCGGAGGAGAGGGAAGCGCACCAGTACCAACAACTGTAAAAAAAAAAAACACTCATCATAGCTCTAAAAATATAAACTAAAGGTCCCCAATCAAATCAAATCAAACTCAAATTGGTGCCATGTTTACCATCGATCAACCCAGGACAACATATACAAATAGATCCACGCACACATATTACAGGGCAGCTATACATTGGGTAGGTTAAAATCAAGTGCTGCTCTGCTTCTGTTACAATGACTGCAGTCGTCATGCAAAATGGTAAAAGAAAAACAAATAAACAAAAAAAAATTGTTTGAATCAGATGCTAATTTAAAGGCAGGAAAGAGGATTGCGCGCATGCATCAGTGAACCCTCCTTTGCAAAAGATCTCTACGCTGGAAACGCCTCCGCTGGTTATTTTGTATTTCATCTAGAGAGGCAGCAAAGTGCCAGGGAAATTTACTATAGAATAACAAGTAATTTATCCCATCCAGCAGAAGTTTTGTGACCAAATCATCTTTTCAAACTTTTGCTCCTTCAGGGCACAGCATCTCTGAAAGAATCCCCTAAACACACACTTAGCTGGCTCATTTCTCTCCCACTTATGCTACGTTCACACAGCAAGCAGCAGGAGCAACAAAAACAAGCGTGCTGCTTAATTTTTGGTGCTTGTTCAAGTTTGGTTTTGACGCTCGGCTGAACCATCTTTGCTGCTCTAGCTGCGTGGTCAAAAAGTGGGTCTAATGTGCGTTGGGAGGAGATAGCCTTTTCATTCTTTGCCTCTAACAATGGCAGCTATATTTGCTGTTATAGGTGGGTGAAAAGTAGTTTTTATATGTTTTTAAGTGAGAAAGTCCCCCTGAAAACTTAATCTGTGTAGTCAGTTCATCAAGATTACGATTGTGCCTTCAGATATTATTTCACTGTAGGAGCCGATCAGACCCCCATTCACCGACAGTGCTCTGTGGGTAGTAATCCTGTTCAACAGCAACCTCTATGTAGGTTGAAGTAGATGTTAGCATTTTTTATGTACATAATCCAAACTGCAGCCACCAGGATAATAAAATCGAACATATTTTGCCCGCCAGGTTTCGACCTTTTAAGTCAGTTTAGGCGTTAATAAACTGTTTCAGAGGAGTGATCATAGCGCTCTGTATCAGCAGTGCTGTGTCTGTCTCCCTGCCAGCTCCCAGATCAACTTCTCTGATTGGTTGATGTGGCGCGTCGAGCAGAAAAGTAAAATTTTTCCAATTTCTGCTCCTGCTGCTCAAAACATGCTGCTGGACCTTTTGTTGCGCCTTGATGCACGTCAACCATTCACTTTGCATGTAAACTAGTTCCTTCTGCTGCCTCTGCTGCTTGCAGTGTGAACTTAGCATCACTTTCCTCTTTTCAACTATATAAAAAAATGCTTTATTTTCCAGTTAGGTTGGTCAGGATTCTTTTCAACCTATGATGCTCCAGTTTACACAAAAGCGTGATCAAATAGCTAAAAAATAAAATAAAAAATAAGTCCAAGAATGCCAGCCATCATTTAAGTCATTTTAGATGAATCTGGACACTTGATTTCTGAGAAAAATCCTCTTAAATACTTTAGAGTTTAGTTTGAATACTATACTTGGAAAGCCTGTATCATTGAAAATGATGGTGTAAGGCAAAAAAAAAAATCCTAAGCCACATAAAGAACCAACAGATCTATTTTGTTGATGCTGTTATAGCACAACTAGAAATTTAAATTAACAGTTAGTGTAAGATGATGTTAAACAGTAAGAAATTGTAAGATTTTCTTTGCATTTTCTGGAAAACAGCAACACCCTGATGAAAGTATTTTTAGCTCTGGAAAGGTACAGAAACATCATTATATTGTTTCCATGCCATCATGATTCCATTACCCCCATTAATTTGCTTATTCTTCTTTTCATCTGAATTGTCAGGTTGTTTTTGAGCCCTGATCTTTGGAAAAATACGGTATGTAACATGTACAGAGGCCTCAGGGAAAGGCAGAAGCTTATAATCAAATTAAAAATATGTTTAACCAGGATGCCTCTGTAATTGACTGCATCTCTCAATATCATCCTTTGCAATACTATAAAATCATTTTCTCTTTTAATCTGGTTGTTAGAGAAAAATCTAATCTCTGATAGTATCCAGATTAATGTGAGGTCCTACCCTGACCTTGAGATATGAAATGAAAGGAAAGGAAGAAAGAATGCATTTGTCATTGTTGCTCTGCTCCATCTTTGCAATGAAAGCCCAAATAAGGTTCATGAAGTTGTGGTAATGAGGCCACAGCGGACATGAGAATGTGCTTTGGTTAGATTGGTGTCACAAGGGAAAAATTTTGTTGTTAAAATGCTTCTTAATATCATGACGAATAGGGGGTGTTCCATGCTTCTGCAGAGATGCTCCCATTGAGACTTGTTAAATTTAGTCTGTGGTATAAGCTGTCATTTAAATACAGTTGACTGAGTCCCCCCCTACTCTGCTCTGGGGGTGGTGATGTCAGGGAATGAGCAGTCTCAGCTGCAGGAGTGACTAACTCACAGTGATTGCATAAAGCAGATAGGCAAAATGAATATTTGATCTGTTACCTCTAATCTAGATGTGTAGAGGTTCATTAGCTCAATTCCAGCCCTGTAACCCTGTTGCTTCCTTGTTCAGTTCAGTTTATTCATATGGCACCAATTCACAACACATGTAATCTCAAGGCAATGTACACAGACAATACAGCCAGTTTGGGTAAGAAAACCAGTTGATTGCATTGAGTATTTAACTTGTAAGACAAGTTTTCACTTGTCTAACAAACAGAGCATGCATACAGTGATAGTGGAGAGTAAAACTCAATTTCAACAGAAAGAAACCTCCAGTAGAACCAGGCTGAGTGTGAGCGGCCATTGGCCAAGATTAAAAATTATTATCTTAAAAACCAAATCAGCACAAACAAAAGCTTTACCTGTGAAAATCAAATAGCACTGAAAAAGTATACGGTTTTGATTAAATTCGGAGGTTAATGGGGGTGTATGGCAATATTTCATATCCCTGAAACAAAAGCAGCATGCATGATCGTTATTAACTTTTTTTTATACTAATTCATTTTTACAAATAACAATTTTAACTGGGAAAATCACTAACCATTCAGTCTATTTGCTTAGTCTTTTTTTAAACATAGGTGGGGTGTCAGCTTTGGTCCGAGGTGTGAACAGTGCATCAGTAATGCAATGTGAACTCACAGCAGACACCTCCTCTGTTCTGAATGCATCATGTTGCTTTTTTTCCTGCAGCTTTCTTTGGTTTTAATTTGCAGTGGGGGGGTTGCTGGTCATAAAGCCTTGGCACAACAGAGGGGTTTGAATAGCTCAGGCAAAGAACTTCTAATAGAAATGAAGCTGATTAAGTTTTGAAAAATATTTCCTTCATTAAAACTTATAAGACTTATTTTTTGAAAATATAGTTTTTCACTTCTCAACCAAGCCCAAAAACACCACTGGCTAAAAATTTGGAAGCAAGAAGAAATTAGTCAAAGCTTTAAGCTAAAAGATTATTGGGTTCTCAGAAGCAAAGAGAGAAATTGACTTTGGGTCAGATGTGTTTTCCTGTCGTAGAATCGTAGAATTACACCAGAACAAGGCTGCAATTATTATTATTTTTTCATAAAAGGCTGTTTTTGTTAAACAAATGGGCTTAATATTTAAGTAATACAAATAAAATACACCCTGGCTGTAGTAAGGAAGACTCTACCAACCAAAATAAACCTAAAATAACGTTCCCCCATAACATTTTAAAATCAAATATGAACCTATTACAGAAGCAGAAGCCCAGCAATGAAAACCAGAGCCGTTAAGTAAGAAAATGTTGCCAGAGATCATTGTGTATGTTGTAATTCACAACATGCACAACCATTACGAAAAAGCTTAGGGATTAAGATGTTTTACTCCATGTTATATTTCTATTGTTGTGAAATGTTTTTGTTTTTTGGTGTTTTTTTTTTTTTTATTTACAGCCATTTTCATTAATAAGAACTTAACTCACATGTAACATTTATAACATTTTGTTTTCATGATCAAAGACAAGTAGAGCTATCTAAATATCATTTTCTGCTACCATGTTTTGCTAAATTCAGTGGTTAGCTTCCCTAAAACTACTGAAGCTCTAAGCTTCACTGTTGCTTTTTGAAATATTGTCCATTGTAGCCAATGGAGATGTCAGGACTCTCCTACTTAACATCTCTGATGAAAACATTAGTCACTGCAGCCCCTATGGATGGCCAATATGGTCAGAGTTCTTTATTTATTAAAATTTCTAAAATTACTATTCACTATAGCTATTATAAATTACTATAACAAAAGAATCACACAGCATATTTTTTTCTTTTTTAATTCATGATCTAAATTAATCACCTGGTATAATTTGAAAAAAATAAAAATAAAAAATTTACATTAGAACTATAACCCATCCAGGAAGTCAAAAATATCAAACGACACAAATTAAAACATCCATGTTCTAATAAAATAAAGAAATATATTTTTGCAACTAATATTTAATAGAAATCATATATCAATCAAGCAAATTCTCTTCGCTAGAATTTATCAGTGATTTTCCTGAAAGATCCTGTGCATATTTTTCTTCTACAATGGAGTGTGGTCCACTTCATATGAACCATGTATTTAGTTCTACCTTAACAGGAGGACATGTTGCTTTTCTACTGTTCTTTCTACCAGCTTCACTAGTGCTGACTTTTTTAAAAGTTGTTTGCAAAGCCAAATGGGATTCTAAGCGATTCAGTTCATGCAAAGTACAATTCTGGGAAGATAAAAATAAAATAAATATTACTGTAAAATATAAATATCACAATAATTGATCATACATTTTTCTAGATCGTTTGCAGCCAACATACAAAAATAAAGGATACGTGTGTTTAATCCCACTGCCGAACCTGTGCGGAGAAAAAAAACTGCTTTCATTTACTACAAAGACAGTTGTATAACACTGTTGGAAGTGATGCTGGAACATACAGTAGATTGTTAAAGTTGGCTGAAGTTCACATCCAAGGTGCCAAAGTTTTGTGTGGGAACCTCAGAAATTGTTTGGTTTATTATATAGATGCAAAAAACATTGAAAACAATTTCTACTTGACTTCTAAGATTATTATCTTTTTTTTTTCTTTTTCTGTAATTCAAAATTTTTTTAAACCTAATTAATACCCAGCTCATTTTAACTAGTTGGTTTCAAAAGGGTTTTTCTTGACTCAATTAAAGGAAGATAGAAACCAGCACTTAAGAGCCCCTATCAACAAACTGCTTACTTTATACACATGACACCTCATCACCGATGCCCACAGCAGAGTTTTAATTAAGCTGGATTGATGCAGACGGTCTTGCCTTGCAGGAAGCTGAGGTGAAGTGGCTGCTGGTTGGTCCCTGGGTGTTTTTGACATGGTTGACTTCATGGAGGAGGACGGATAGTGGCAGAGCTTAGAGAGAATCTGGCTCAATGAAACTTAATACCATCCCTTACTTCATTGAAGAGCAATGTTCGCAGATAATGTTCTTGAAAGCATGAAATACATTTTTCCAGTTTGGGAGCTATCTTTCTGCTGTCCTTTAATCAATAATTGTTGCTTTATGTTTTTGTATTTTTGCATCAGGGGACAAAGTTGTTCAGTAAAGCAAGAAGTGTCATTCAAATTTTTAATGTGCTGCTGATGTGAAGTCATTTACATTTAAGTTGTTCAGTGACAGTGTAACAGATTTTGCTGAAATTAATTACCCCACCAGCCTCCATCTGCCAGTTTGCTTGAATATTTTAAATAGGCATTCCTGCAGAAGCATCTTTTCTCAAACAGATGGGTTCTTCTAAAGATGCTTTTTTTTTTTCCTTTTTTGGAAAACAAAACCCATTTGCCAAACATTTAGCTTTTTGCTTTAGGGCACATTGGCTAGCACTTCCCCAGTGAGACCAACCTGCCAATGATTTGTCCTCATTCTGTTCAGTGCTCGTCTCTATGGTGCAATTCTATCAATTTCCAAATCCATGTTAGCTTGGAGAGGGTAATACCTGGACAGCCTGTTGTGGCTGAAGCCTGACAGATGGTAGATATCCATTTCATGCCAACATGCTTGAATAACTCTACCAGTAGCCAACTGGGTGAATAGAAACCAAGAGCGGTGATGGTGACAGAGACGCTAGTAGGTAGCAATGTGATCATTGGCACCACTGTTAAAGATGTTTAAAGGAGCATTCAAATGAATCGATCTTTTAATGCAGCGGCAGCATTTTACGAGAAAACAGAGAGGGATCTTTAACCATAACCTATTACCACAGTCTACAGATTTCCCAGCTTTTTTTCTGTTCTTTTTAAATCGCTCTACTTGTTTTGAGGAAATTTAGATCAGGGAACTGACAGAGGGTCAGAGAAGGAGATTGATCTGTTACATAAATTATCTGGCTGGAACCATCATTTTTTATAATCTGTCAAAAACAAATTAGAATTTTCTTGTAGAGGAAAGTGAGGTTTGTGTACTTGGATCATTTTATAAAAAAATATTTAATTAGTTTGTGTAGAATATAGATTTTATATAGGCCTAAATTGCCTTAAGCCCGGCATACACCGTGCGATTTTTTTCAATCGTTACACGCATCTGCTGCTCACACTGTACGACTAAACGCAGGGTTAACAGTGTGAGCAGCAGCTCATGATTTATGTTCGGCCCGATGCTCACACTGTGCGACTAAAAACCATGTCGGACTCAGCTCCGCAGAGAGGTGGAGCTGCTCTGTAGCTCTCTATCCTGAATCAAAACAAATAGAAGGGGGATATTAAGCTCACTAAAGTGAACTGCGTTGCCTTGGCAATTAGTGCAATTTTGTGCTGAAAGTCCTAAAAAGAAAAGGCGACAACGTATTTGGAAAAAGGACGTGGCTGAGCAAACATGGCTACTACTGTTGCAGACGGAGCTGCATTTCACTCATTGCATCCCAGCCATGCTGCTGTGTTTACATCTGAGAGGAGGAATAAAAAGAACCCTTGTTTGTGCATGCGCCCTGAGCGATTTGGCCACGACTCTCACGATTCGTGACCTGGTCGTGAGAGGATGATCACCGCTCATAAGCCCCTGTACACTACACGAGTCACGGCACACGATCAGGCTGAAAGTCGGCCCGATCGAAAAATACACGCACAACTGGGAAATCGCCCCGAAAATCACAGTGTATGCCGGGCTTTAGTCACATTTGAGCATCATGGCGATCTCTGCAATTCTTAGTTTGTCAGCCCTGTGCTGCTTTAGTGCAAAGATGTCTGCCTACATAAATGCGAGACCAACTGTTATGTAAATATAAATAGCTATTTCTAAGGCAACGCAAACATAAAGATAGACTTTCAGTTTCTAGGTGATTATAAAAATCATAATTATGTATAAGATATTACATTTCTGTCAGTAAATCTCTGTAATTATGGCACTGTAGATTTCTTGGACTTTGTCTCTGATGAAGTTACATGGTTTGAATTAAAGACAAAAAATAATTGGCCTCTAATGCACTTGACATGGTCCCCACCTATGACTTTTTTATGATTTTTGCATTAGAAATGCTGTTGTTTTTTTATGCTAAAGCACATCATGAAAGTCAGCTTTGTGTTTGTAATGGTAGAAGAGAAAATACTTTTTTTCTGTCAAACCCTGTATGCAACAATTTTACATCTCTTACCCTACAGTGTGTGGCTGTAAGATAAGCCGGTTGTGTCGCAGTTCCCGTTTGTTAAAAGCTGTTTGATTATTGCTTCTACTTTAAACGTCAGCAGGTTTAGTTGAAGAGCTGTTTTCCCGTCAAAGTATCCTTACTTATGGAGATGAATGCACACCGCCTTTTCTTCAATATGCTGGTCTTTTTTTCTTTATATCCAGCAATTCCTTTACTCATGGTTTGTAAAGCATAGAAGGGAAGTTATTATGAAAAAAGGAAAAAAGAAAAAAATGTCTAGAGACAGATATTTAGCCTTTTGACCTCATATTCATTGAAATATGGTATCCTACAAGTAGTCAGTTGAGATACTGACCTCAGTGACCTCAACAGTAACATGTGGGTATTTGTAGCTGCTGGTCTTAAAGGCTTTTTCCATTTAGAACTGGTGGCTGTATTTGTCCTCTGTTACTAATATGTGACAAGGTTAGAGTCTGCACGGTTCCCTAAGCTTAAGGATGAAGAATGTGCCTCTTGATTCTGTTACAAGTACCTTCATCATAAACTTACACACTGTATTTTTATTATACCTCTTATTTAATGTTTTACCAAATGAATGTAATGTTATTCTTATTTTCTATGCCCCTTTTTACCCTTTAAAATAGGCAAAATGTTTAAAAATTGCTCTTAGGGAAATTTGCCTTTGGACTTTGGACTCACTGATTTAAGTTGAGGTGACTGCTCACTGCATAGATGCTTGGCCATGTGATAAGGAATGTTATCTGCTTGCTTGTTACAGTCGATCTGCTCGGCCTACTGAAGTGGCGCTCCAACACCAGCCTTCTGCAGCAGAACCTCTGTCAGCTGATGAAGGTGGACGGCGGTGAAGTTGTGAAGGTTAGAAACGCTTTAGTTTGCTGGACATTTTGTTGATTTTTGAAAAAAAAAAAAAAAACTTTAGTAAATGTCTTTTTGTTTCATACATTCTGGTGGAAAAGGAAAGTATCCTTCATGCTGGTAATATAAACAATGCAGTCACAATTACAGAAAGACCCCTATGGCAGATGCTGATAGCGATTATTTTTACAGTAGTCTAACCGACCACTTATTTCTGCTGCTGATTTTAACCTTTTCTTTTTGAGGTATTGTTTTAGAAGCTGTTTTTGTTTTATTTTTTCTTTCTTTCGTTTTAAATATGAGAAACATTTATTTACAAATCAAACAAAACATTTACAGTAAATTAGCACGTGGAAGGATCAGCAATGCATGCACTTCACTTAAATTCAAGTCATGAATGTGGCTAGCACAAAAACTGCTTATATAAACCAAAAATATTGACAGATTTACGATGTATTGGTCTTTGTTTAGTGCACATCCTTGTCTGGGCAGCTTCTTAGCATTTAATTTTCTTATTTTAGGAAGATCCGATTCTCTATTAACTTATCTCTCAGTCAGGAGACAGTATGTGGCACTAAACCCTGCTTATAAGGAGGATGATGACTCACTGTCAGATTCATTGTAAACTTATTTTATGAGGAGTTATTCAAATAACCTCTTATGGAAGGCTTTGACATGGGCCGCTCAGGTGCCTTCAGATCCCAGCGCATGTGATAGTCCTGCCCTTCCTGATGAAAACAGTCAATATATAGAGTTTTTTTTATTTTTTATTTATATATATATATATAATTCAGGTCAATTAAAAAATACTTTATTAATCCCAAAGGATTAAATTAAATTATGAAGGTAATACTTAATTTTTTTTTATGGCAATAAGCTATGTTGTTTTCTTTAAAATTTTTACTTTTTTAGGATATATTTCAGCTTAAGTTATACTCCTGATTTTTTTTTTTTGATACATGTTTTAAATACATGAATCATGCATTTATGAATCTTTATTTATTTGTAAGCCTGACAGTGAAGTAATAATTCCTAGTCTGGTTTAAAAAAAGATGGAATTAGGTGAAAAATGTGTCGACGCCCTGCTAAAAACTCCCTGCTCTGCGAGTTATGTTTTATTCTCACTGACAGCATGATTAGCTTTTTTTATCCAGAGGTGACAGACCCAGCACTATACAATGATTGTTCAGTTTCTGTCACTTCTTACACCTGTTTGCAGAATGGCCCAGTTAATGGAGAGAGCATTGAGAAAGGATATGTATAGTCTGTTTCTGGAGGTTCTGCTGACAGGCAGATTATCCTGCTCTTAGAGGAAACACACTGGCGTCTATTCATAGTTGTATTGGATAGTGTTAACGGCAAACCTTTTTAAAAGCCCAGCAGAATTTTCACACATTAATAAGTTTAGAGCGAAATAAATGAAGAACATAAGTTGTTTCCGAATGTTTACACAAACCTCTTAAGGTGCTAGATTTTCTTCTCTCACTGAATACAATTCTGCTATCCATAGCCTTAGACGACGCTTTCGATAGCATTACTTCAAAGGTAGCGCTCAGTAAATGCATCTGAAAAAAATAATCCACTTCAGCATGCATAAACCTTGGCACTGGGAAGAGATAAATAATTGCAGAATATACAGGAGAGATTTATATGTCTGATAAAAAACTATTACAAAAATACCCTTTTGCTTTTTAAGATAGTAAAGCATGTTGATGACTCCATTATTCTTAGGGAATCTTTTCTGTAAATACTTGAGTTTTTTTTTTTATATATGTTATGAATCTTTTGGTTTCACATAAACATTAGTTCCTCAGCTTTAAAAAAAAAAATTAATCATGTGAATATAATGATTAAACAGTTTTGTTCTGGCTGAAGTCTTAAATACTGCATCCTTTACTTTTTTCCACTCTAGTTTCTGCAAGACACTCTGGATGCACTCTTCAACATCATGATGGAAAACTCTGACAGTGACACTTTTGATACATTGGTGTTTGATGCCTTGGTAAGCAAAAACCACAGAAAGTAGAGCACAGCATTATTTCTGATAGAGATCCTGTCAGTGGAAATAAACACTTGAATACATTTGCAGCCCACAGGCAAATAATACATGATGTGAAACATTTCATGTGCTGAATTACTCTCTGAAGGACATCTCTGTGCTGCTTGTAATGCATTTTGATCAAAGGGAAATCTAGAAGAGTATATTAAGTAACCAGTTTTAAACCATAAACTGAATCTGAAATTAGACAAGAGATTTATACAATCACACATTGAATATTAACAATGTATTTTTAATGTCTTTGGTAATAAATTATGAAGGACTCTAAACATTCAGCTTAATAAAAAGCAATATGTTAAGTATGAAATGAATATAGATTTATTTTGCGAAGAATAGAATATTTCAAGCCTAATTTTGATGATTATGGCGAAGGTCCAAACCCTCCAAACCATCCAAACCCTCCCACCAAACAATTTATCCAAGAAGTATTTTTTATTGTAAATATGTATTTGGTTACAAAACCCTTTTCAATAATAAAAATTTCCGAAAGTTCACATGGGGCTGAATGGGAAGATTTTAATGAAAAGTTTAGTTGAAGAAAAAAATGTGCCAGGAAAAGTCCGAAAACTTCCAGGGATAACTGAATACATGATAGCTTTAAACAAAGCCTTTTGTAGAATAAAAAATTGTAAACAGTTGTAATCTCTACTGAGATCGACCGATTCTACCTTTTTAAAACCGATGCTGTTACTGATTATTTAATTTCACTCTAACTGATCCCTGATACGTCCTGCCGGTATATTTGGGCTGATTTTTCCAGCCAGTGTCCCCTTTTTTCCTCCAATTACATGATAAAAGTTACAAAAGTCTCAGTTGAAACCAAAAGGAAGCCTTTATTAGCAAATCAAACCAAACTTTCAAATTGGAAGCTAATGGAGTTAGCAACACTGAATGTCCTTCACTTGACCTTAAAGCATGGCTGCTAAACGGCTTTGATGAATCTTACAATGCATGCCAGCATCAGTGTAAACGCACACAAGAACAAAGAGAACATTCTGGACCAGAATATTCACATTTTGGAAAAAGAAATTAGGTGGGTTGATAGGGGCGTGAAGGAAGCCATCTGTTAAAAAAGAAAAAAAAAACTTAAACAGAGGGAGTGGACTCAGATTTCAGCTTTCAAAAACCTACAATGCAGCGATTGAGTTAATCCCTTCCCGCTCTCATCTGTGCAGGAGAGCGGAGGACCTCGCCTATTTAGCCAGGCCAACATTTCCCTTTAAAGACAAACCTTTCGGACACTCAGATGCGTATGGGGCATTGCAGGCAAAACAAAAAAGCCAAATGACCTGCATTCCAAATGCGTGGACCCATTTGTCCATTTCAATTTGCATGTTTTCAAAAACAAAAAGGCTTTGTTGGGCTACTGTATAAAACCAATCCGTTTTGAATACAAAAAGCTTCTTGGATGGGAAGTGAAAGATGTTCAAACTTGGAATAAAGTCCAGTGGATTGTTTTTAAATTTCTTTTTTTTTTAGAATGACTATGACCTGGAGGGCTGAGAATCACCAGCGTACCACACGCAAATGCATCCAAAACATGGGCGACAATTGTCATTATGTTCGTCTCAAAGCACTTTTGATTTCGAGAGGATGTCAAAAAAAAAATCCAGACTTAACCCGTCCTGCTCCTTATTTCTACTACAGCTTTTTCTTCTGCTAAACATTCTATTGGTATACTTCAATACAAAACCTAGAGAACAGTGAAAGGCGTTGCCTTCTCCATGTTTGTGTATACTAATGTATACAGATTCAGTGATTTGAGGTTAAGTGCCCTGCCAATGGGCAAATTGAAACATATCGAGGGGAACACGGGGATTGTACCAACAACTTTTTGCAGTGTTGGACCACTCTTCCATTGAGCCCCAGTTCCCAGAAGTTTGTCTTTTTGAAAACTGAATGAATCTGACTTTTAAGTGACTATTTTATTGAGATTCACCTCTAGTTGCTCTAGCTCTTTGGTTATTTCAGATATTTATTTAATAGTATATAAAATGGTTATGATTCTTGATCATGCAGAATGTTCTATTACTAAGGACTTACCTTTCTCCAAGTCAAGTCAGAATGAGTGCTCATGTAACACTGCCAGCTTGTTTGCTGCAAAATGCTCTAAATTTTGCTTTTAATACATCACAGAGCACCGTGCTGAATCCCATCTTGCTCAGGATCAGCCAGCAGCAGGAGGTGCATCTCAAAAGAGAGTTTTTCTTTTTCTGAGTATGTGGGGAATAAATTGTGTTATTTGGGGGTCCGAAATTATTGTCAGCCAGGGGAATTGAGAGAAAATAGCTTTCTGCTCAAAGGCAATCTTGTGTAATTTCCCCGTCTCTTTCAGCATATTGAGTAAGACGGGTAATGTTTGGTGCTCTTCATTACAGAATTCATGGTTTTACATTTTAATGAGTGTCTTTGTTCCCTGACAGGTGTTCATAATTGGACTTATAGCCGACAGAAAGTTCCAGCACTTTAACCCTGTTCTTGAAACCTACATCCGTAAGCATTTTAGTGCTACACTGGCATACACGTAAGTTTGTCTTTCTACAAGCATTTCCTATTTTAGACTCAATCTATTGGCCAGACTGCTATAGAATCCTCTCACTTAGATTCAGTTTGTCACCTAGCATTTTATTTTCCTTAGCTTTCTTGGTTGTAAAATATTACATAATCAAAATAAAATGAACCCAACAAAAGCTTCTACATTCCTCCAGATAACATCACATAAGACTCAAGGGTAATGATTACTGTGTGTATTTCCCTTGTTCGCTCCTTTTCATTCGCACAAATCAAATTCCTCAGCTGTTACCCCCCATAATGTTTTACAAAAGTGAGCTGATTAGCGCCTTTATTGTTAACAAAAAAAGCTATTTTTGGAAATACAGAGTTCATCTGTCTGTGAAAGGCATAAACGAATGGATATAGTGTTTAAGTTTCCTCATTTCATGTTTGCAGGAAGTTGACCAAAGTTCTGAAGAACTATGTGGAGAATGCTGAGAAGCTAACAGAGCAGCTGCTGATGGCCATGAAGGCTCTCGAATACATCTTTAAGTTCATTGTGCGTTCCCGCATCCTCTTCAACCAGTAAGTATTGGTGCATTTATATTGATATATATTAATGTTTGCCAACTTAAAGAACCTACATTAATGCAAAACATTATTAGGGTTGGAAATCGAAAACCGGTTCCTTTTCAGAACCAGTTCCGTGTGTTCCAATTCCAAGACACCCTTTCGCAGCTCGCTTAATGATTTTCTTAACGGTTCCAGGCAGAGCCAGAGCCTAGCGCTGGGAAGCACGACTTACGTTTTTTATGCAAGTTACGCACACGACATTCAGTAAGCAAGTACGACGTGACCAGGCGTAGGTCTAGAAAAGCAAAACAAAAAAAATGGCGTCCCATCGGGTAAATCAACCGAAAGTTTGGTTTCATTTTAAGGAAGAGAAAGATGGCAACAAGGGGCTTTGCAATCATTGCAAAACAGCAATTACATCCGCAGGAGGAAATACATCCAACATGCAGAAACACCTGCGCACACAACATAGCATACATTTTAACAAATGCCGTGTTTTTGATGCTTCTGGACAGAAGCTAAAGTTACGACCAGCATGGAAGGCAACTCTGGTTTGAAGTACCTAGTTTTATTTCACTGGCTATTTTGGTCCCTAGTAAATCATATGCCATTTCTGGAAATAAACCAAATTCCTACCTGTCTTTGGGGTTATTAAACATGCTACGAAGTTGCTCTGCAGTTCAGGAAGCGAGAGAAAAATTACCCTCCTTAATTTTATTAGTTTATTTCCCGAAATTGCTCAGTAATGTTTTATCATTAAACAGATGCCTTCTCCATTAGATTTAAATGACTGACGAGACGGGTAGCCTGGCTTGCTCAGAGGCTGGCAGCTCCCGTTCACTGCCTTCTGTTTTTGCCGAGGCAGGCAGAAATAGAATGTCCCAGGTGAAGGGAGACGAATGTCACCGTGCACTTACCAAGTTCATTGTTTCACAGAATCGATAAGGGAATCGGAATCGTGAAAATCTAATCAATTCCCAACCATAAACATTATTGTTAACCTTAATGGTGACATGTGTAAATATTGTGACATAAACCTGCTAACTTAAGTCCAGAAAGGTATAAAATAGTAAAGCAGAAATGATAAAGAATCTAAAAGCATTCTTTTAAATTTTGAGATTTTTGACTAATGCTGTTAGAAAATAATAAAAAATCAGTTCTAATCATTCAGTCTGCCGATGTTCTGTCATATGAGCATACCCTAGAACGCTCTCATATACA
>NW_015150580.1:453541-479856 GCF_000732505.1 Cyprinodon variegatus
TACTAGAACACTTTCATACACACTACTAGAAAGCTCTAATATACACTATTAAAAAGCTCTCATATACACTACTAGAACACTTTCATACACACTACTAGAAAGCTCTCATACACACTACTAGAAAGCTCTCATATACACTACTAGAACGCTCTCATACACTACTAGAAAGCTCTCATATACACTACTAGAAAGCTCTCATATACACTACTAGGAAGCTTTCATATACACTATTAAAAAGCTCTCATATACACTACTAGAACACTTTCATACACACTACTAGAAAGCTCTCATACACACTACTAGAAAGCTCTCATATACACTACTAGAAAGCTCTCATATACACTACTAGGAAGCTTTCATATACACTATTAAAAAGCTCTCATATACACTACTAGAACACTTTCATACACACTACTAGAAAGCTCTCATACACACTACTAGAAAGCTCTCATACACACTACTAGAAAAGAATTTCCTTAAAAGATGATGATCATGAAAATGTATTAAATAGTATTAATTACTTATGGGTCAATTTTTCATGTAGTTAAAATCTGCGATGTAAATAGAGTCATTGCTATCATAGATCATTTTAGAAATAAAGAAAAATATTTCTATGGGAAAACCATGGCGCTCCTTTGGTTCCGTCGTTGCTGCAGGAAAAATGCTCAATCAGGCAAAACTAAAAAGGTCTTTCAGTATATTCTGTTGATCTATTTCTAATTGGCTTTGGGGATGTTGAATGGAAGATGGGCTTGTAGTGTGACAGAAAGAAGCTGTTGGTGGAATGATGTATGATCCTGGACTAATTGAGTGTGCAGTGTTTGATTGGTTTCCTGCCCAACGTCTGGAGGACACGGTGCCCTCTAACTCAAATGTTTAAAGTGTGTGCTGGAGCAGAAACAGAGTAGAAATACCTCCTAATGTGGAAAATTGGGTTAGTTGAAGCTCTTACTGCAGCCCTGATGTACAGGTGCCAAGTCTGGATTGGCCGGGTTTTATTTATTTTATTCTTTAATGCTCTCTAGCGGAACATATCTGTAAAATTGGAGAGGAGCACCTTAATCATAGAGTGACATGAGACTGCCCAGGGCTCTCTGAGCTCCTCCGTGCTGTAGGCGAGCAGCAGCTTTAAGTAATTGTTGTAGAAGGAGCGCTGAGACGGTCGCCTCTAATCCCATGATTTCTGTAAGCCCTCAACAGTGGCTCTCCTACCCCATGTAATGCCTGCAGCCCTTTGAGATATTATAGCATCACAAGACCCATCAGCATGGAAGAAGGCTAGTGAAATATGATGGACTTGGAGCAGTTACACTGGTTCATGTTTCTTTGACCTTCTACCCTTTTAAGTGTTACTTCCCCCAAATTGGGTTTAGTTTTCCTTACAAGCTCTGATTAAGTTACGTTACATGAAGTAGAGTGTACCACAACCATATGTGAAGTTTACTAGATCTGTTAGGGAAACATATATGCATATATATGTATATACTTTTGCTCTGAGGTCAAAATTTGTCAAATTTTATTTTTTATAAATGTGCAGTGGCTTCTATACTACTGTCTTCTTTTATGGACTATTGTTCACCATATTCTTAATACCCTGATGACTGTACAACTTTTTTTTACTTAATGTTTTCCTTCCGCTAAACTTCACACTGACCTGATCAGATAAAGCAGTGTGTGAATAGTAATGATTGTGTTGCAAAAACCAAAAAGGAAATCTAAATAAGGTATTTCTTTCTAATAAGTGCTTTTTTTTTAGATTGAGCGGGGAAGAGAAACTTTGACAATGGAATAATTAAATTTACATTTAAAATAAAAAAGCAGCTGCAGTGTCTTATTTCAAATGCATAAAATCCAATTATCTTTTTTTATGGGTAAAAACACCGTCTTTCCATATTCAGATCATATTGTTTATTTACTCAATTGAAGGATAAATACACTTATTTTAAAGGTATATTGGATGGTGTTGTTTTCCGGGTGGATCATCAAAAAATTTTCAATCATTCTGGTGATATGTTTACGTAAGGCCGTTACCATTTCTCCCTTCCCATGCTAAGGCTGTTCCTGAGCACGTCCCCATTTTCACTTACCAGCGGTGAGTCTGACATGGTGGAAAAATTGCAAATCTTCTTTTAGAAAGTGAGCTTGTATGAGCGATGCAAACAGTAACTTTTAAACAGAGCGTGAACGAGGGGAAATGGGCTCGTTGCATATTCTTGCACATTCTCGCACGCATTTAATAGGCGTGCCCTCTCGGGAGTTGGTACATAGCTGTGCATGTGCATTTTTTTAAGTGCAGAGTCTTTTTAAAAAATCACGAAAATCCTCCACAATACCTTTAAGACATTTCTACTTGTTTTGCAGCAGGTTAATGATTTTTCTTTTATTTTTTTGTGCCTATTATCCAATGATTTACTGATGGCTGGACAGTCTCCAGGCCTTTCAGCCTTAAACATTTCTGTTTTTAAATATGGGGTTTCATTAGTTATAAGCCATATTCATCCAAATTAAGAAACATATAGAGATCATTTTTAATCTGTGTGTTGTTGATCTTAATCATTGTTGAGTTTTATTTTATTTTTTTATTTTTTTTACTGAATCGGTGAAATCAATTAGCTGACAGGTCCTTCTGGGTGTTGTCATCTCTTAAATGCTAACCCACCTATCAGAAAGAGTAATGTATGCAGTTGTGATCCAGTATTTTTTGCATTAATACCCCACTCGCGCTGGCCTCTGTGCTGAAAATGTTTAATGATTTAACAGTAAAGCCTCAGACTCTCTTCATTCCCAGCGTAGTCGGTGCTGTTTATGTGGGGGCTGAAACAAAAAGCCTCCCTCCAGCACCACCATCGCCTGCCAAAGTAACCCGCCGCTTCATCTGCCTGCAGGCTCTACGAGAACAAAGGAGAGGCCGACTTCATGGAGTCCTTGAGGAACCTCTTCACATCCTTTAATGACATGATGAACAGTAATTCAGAGAACACTGGCATGGTGAAGGTAGGCTTGTTAACGCACGAGTCCAACTGTGTGCCATTGCTCAAACTCTCTGCCAGGAAGTGTCTAATGTGGCATGAATAGTAAATAACTACTGCTGTGTAAATAGTAAATAAATCTGGTGTGATTAGCTTTGGATGACATATCCTGTGAAGGGAGATGCATGAGTCTTCCTCCGCCCCCCCCAGCAGCTTATTAGGCACTGATATCAGGGTTTCTTCCTACAGATGATCTCTTTGTCTTCTTTTCACCCTTTCTATGTTTCACTCTGCAGATTTTCTGGGTATTTACTCCTTTTTTTCCATTTTTATTTGTATTTAAGACTGCACAAAAATCTACGTGGATTTCTCAATTTTTTTTATTTATTAATAATTTTTAGTCATTTCGTTTTTATCCTTAAAAGTCTTGAGGTTATGGATAATCCCCTATTTAAGAAATCTGAAGCTGGTTAAATTTTGTTTCAGATTAATAATATATATTATGCATGGAAAGACATAAGTACCACATTTAGTAATATGCTTTAAAATCTTCGTCTGTCAACCATTGAGCCAAATGTCGCATTCAGACTTTCCTCCTAAAATAAGAATCTCACCGGCTTCCAAGAATGTTTTAAATCTAGTTGCTTTGCAACTACAAATTCAAATCCATTCTATTTAATCTGCAAAGAAAAGATAAGTTTTCAAATTATTATTTATTTTATTGACGGTTGTTTTTTTCTCCAGTTTTCCTTTATTGAAATGACAAATAAACGGAGCTTCTGTATTTACATGTTGGTGCTCCTGCCCGTCTGCATCTTACCCATAAACAGTAAATGTCCTAAATTAGTTTTAAGTGACAGATTTTGGTTTCACTTAAAATTTTCTGCATGTTATTTATTTAATTAAAAAAAATAAATCTCCAGAAAAAATCAACAAAGTCCAACATTTATCAAAGTAAATATGATAACGGTGTGAGTAAGTCCTTGGAGAACATTAGTGAACATAAGCTGTGTAGAAGTTTTAAGCAGGGTTGGAGCTCTGCTTTGTTAATCATATTAAGAAGAGAGAGTGTGGATCCATTGCAGACCTGCTAAGATACCCCAGTCTTACCTTAACCAGTGGTAGACAAAGTACTCAACTACACAACTTGAGTAAAAGTACACATATTCATAGTCAAATCTTACTTTTACTGCAAGTAAAAGTTGCTTGTTTAATTCTAAGCAACTTCAAGTACTGAAGTGCTCACCTTCAAAAATACTTTAATATTAAAAGTACAAATACATTTTTCCAATATCAGTACATTTTTGTATAGTATTCAGAGTAAAACCACCTGATATATCGATGTGGAGAACATCTGCTACAGATTCTACACTATCAGCAAAAAAATCCCACAAAAAAGGACTTCTATTTTCTTTATAAATTTTATTGAAAAACAAACCTAATAGAAAATAGAATAGAGGTGTACAGTTAAATCAATAAATCCATTTCCACTGCTTTCAAAATTCATCCTAATGAACAAAACTAATGAACTTGGCCACATAGGAAGAAACTAAAACCTTAATAAAATGTATAAACTACAAATAATATTTGCCCTGAGTTTCTCACATTTGTGAAACATCACGCGCAGTGGTGTCCAAATTCACTCCTAAGGGATGCTAGCTTGCATATTTTTAGTTACTACCTCCTCACCATGTCAATATTCTGCATATGCCTGCTAAAGAGCTACAGTTTGACCCAGGAGCGCTGAAAAAGAGTGATAAATGTAAAACATCCAGGATACCTGTTCTTAAGGATGAACTTTAAACTTTGTGAGTAAACTGTACAGTAATCAAGTAAATGTACTGTTCACCACTCCCCTTATCTGACAGGGAGAGAACATAAATCACAAAACAACCTTCAGCCAATCAGGGTTTAAAAAGCATATAGGATCAATTTATGTGGCACTAAGAGTATTAAAAGATGACCTATAAATATGTAGAATGGCATTGAATACATTGGGATGAGAGTTTGTTATGTATATTTGTTTACAGGAGGAATATAGATTACTGGGACTAAGCCTGGAAATGTGTAGATTGAATTGATTAAATTCCATTCTGACTAAACATATAGGCAGAGCTACAATGGGATGTTTCATCTGTCTACACTAGGATATTGAATCAGAGGTCATTCACTTTAGTGCTGCCATGCTGTCGTTAAAGAGAAAAGGTTTTTACCCTGATTATTCCCTAAGTCGAACCAGACTTTCTTACTTTTATTTGAACTTACTGACACTTGGAGAGATTTCTCAGGTTCTCCATGATGGTCTGACTGCTTGGAATTGGATGGGTTGTCCCCCTGTTCAGTCCGCAAACACTGGGCATTATCCTAAATATTTACCGCTGAAGAGACTTTTTTAAAAATGCTAAGCAAAAGCGTTTCTTCTCCAAGTTGAAATACTAAATTCTCTGTTTTTCTATTGCTGGGAACTCAGCTGGTTGTTTTTAGCTGCAGCAGCGGGACAACCTCCTTCTAAATCAATAAAAACAACAAACCTGTAAAGTACCTTCAAAAATGTTTCTTTTGTATATTTGAGCCATGTTGCATTATTTTCAATTCCATTCTTACCATAGAATTATATGGGTTTATTAAGTTTTGTGCAGCCTTTCTTGCATTTTAAGTCTTATGCATGTGTTGATGTCTGTTGTTTGTCCTTCTGTCGGTCTGTGATGTTCCTCCTTTCCTTTCACTCTGACCTTGCCTGTCCTGATGTCTGGGTCTCCTCTGGCACTCTGCTTTTTAGCTGCTCCTGAAGGTATTTATCTTTCTTCTATTCTATCTTCCCGCTTTTAATCATTCCATTCTTTTTATACCCTGAACTCAGTGACACCAAAGTATAAACTAATGAAAAAAGCTCATGTTTTTTATTTTAGTTTTTTCCAATATTCTGTGCAGTCTCTGAAATGCTGACAGATGCTTACCTCACATCCACCTCTGCTTTTAGAGATAACTTAATCACAGGGGGCACGCACCCTGGAACACCTACAGTAGATCCATGCGCACAGTCAACCGTACGAAAAAGTTCAGGAGTCAATTAGGAGTCTGTTGCTGTGTAATTGGGTGAGATATTAGCTTTACTGTTGCTAAATTAAAAACCGATCTAGAGGAACGGCCACGGAGGCGAGGAATCCTGGTCTCTACCCAAACCTGCCTCTCTGTAAAAATCATCGTAGCAGGTGGAAGCTAATGAGCAGTCCCATTATACCTCCCTAAAAAAATGGGCAGAATCCTGCTGAACATCTGGATGGACCTGCACACACACACACACACACATACACACTGAAACTTTGATGAACCCATACAAACAGATGCTTCTGCTGACTGCTGAAAACAAACAGAAACAGTAGGTTTTCAGTGGGATTATCAACACTTTAGAGCAGGTGGGCCATCAGCAACTGATGGCAGCAAAGTAAGAAAAGTGTTTTTAAGGCGTTATTTGTATTTGTTGCGGAGAAAAACAACATCACAGATTGGAGTCTTCCTAAACCTGTTTGTCTGCAGGGAGGGATGCAGGTGGAACGTTTGTGCATATTAAAGTGATTGAAGATGTGATAAGATTACAGCAGATTAAATGGAGTATCAGTTGGGTGTCATTGCCGTCTTTGGAAAACGGTGTGACGCCTTCTGAAATTAATCTGCTTGATGTTTGCAGAGATTTAACACTACAATCTGCACTGAAAGTCAATACTTTGACAGTTCTATAAGTAAAATGCATCTTCAAAAATTGGCTAATATTTCTCTCCTATTTTTAGAGAGTGTACAAAAACAAGTGCTGTGTGCTTTAGTTGCCTGCAGTTTAGTTTAATGTTTGCAACACATAATTCAAATATTAGATGGGTAGCAGGTAGAAGTAAACATTTGTATTCCCCAAATCCTTTACATTACAGGTCTGATTTAATATTCTATTCTAAAATGTCATGTTTTCATCAGCTGTATGCATAAAATCATCAGGAATTAGAGAAATAAAAGCTTAAAAAACATTAATCTATTGCCATTTCATGCTTTGAGAAATGAGTCACTGAAATAAATGGTCTTTCTAATGCTGGTCTTTAATGTTCTTACTTTTTTTTTTTATAAATAAAAATTTCAATAAATTGGTAATAACAGATGCAAACCTTATTCAATTCAAACAATTCCTCTGTATTAATTCCAAAGGGAAAATTAAATAAATTACAAAACTTGAGAGATCAAAATTTGACCCCTAAAACTGGTGCTATTTAACTTCATGTTGCATGCCCTGAAAAAAGATTCGGCCAACAATCTCTTACCTAGAACAAAATTCAAATCAAATGAAAAAACTACTTTTTCTTTTTGTAATTTTCTCATCTGAAAGACGTTACCAGTGATTAATGACTCTCAATAGAACAGAGTGGACTTGTTTAAACATTTGTCTGATATAGTCAAAAAATATATTCATGTTAAATCTTCACCAGGTCTTTTGGTTATTAATGTTCATCTCACATTGTGAAAAAAGAGTTATTCATACATGATTGTTGCTTTACGAAGAAAAATGTGCACAGCTCAATAAGAATATAAGATAATCTAAATGTCCATTTGCTATGTCTACTGAAGGGGGCTGCTCTGAAATACATTCCTACGATCGTCAATGATGTGAAGCTGGTCTTTGATCCCAAAGAACTCAGGTAAAACCTCTCAATTTTGTACTTTTTTTTCCCTTCTTTTAGTGGTATTGTCACTTTTACTAATTCAGTAGTCATACCCTTAGAATATATTCTTATAACCCTTAACCTCTTCTGCTTTATAAGACATCATATAGATCTCTTCCAGGCTTTTGCTGACCTTTTTCTCTCTTAATAGATTGAGATTCCATTATTACTAAAGTTAAGCCTTTAAAGCCAAGTGTATCTTATTTGACATTGAGTTTTTGAGACCACTGCATAATTGCGGCGTTTTTGTTCTTGAAACCCTGACCTACACAATCAGACACATGCAGAGAACAGAAAATGTGTAAAATATTATACAGAAATGTCTGTATCAAAATGTATTCAAATAAATGATCTAATATACCTTAAACAAAATGTATGTTTTTTTTAATCATTTGTCAGAAAGTTCAATAACGATTCTAATTTTGAAAAATTAGAAATCTCTTTCAATTATTTCAGGGTTGAGGCTTTAAAGGATTAATGATGCATAAATAAGAACAGTCTCTTAAAGTTGAACTTTTATAATGATTTAATGCTTTTCTATTGTCTCTTCTTTTTTCCCTATTAACATTTTTCCCTCTACTACACTTTCCACTTGCATGCCTAGATACCTCCGTCTGATACCATTACTCTGATTTATAAATGCCTTAATTTCTATTCTCTCTCCTTGTACCAAACACTTTCCTTTCATCAGAGATTATGTAAATGTGCCTGGATGCCCCGCTAAAAGTAATTTGATTACTTTATTTGTATCATATATTCTTTTAATACACCCTACATTTTCCTTCCACTAAACTTTCCATGTATTTTGTGGCTTATGGTCCTTCTGCAGGGTGTTGGTAACTTCTGGACAATTGTTTGTCAGAAATCATCAGTATTTAGCCCCTAACATTAGACTACTGTGTAAAATAAACAGAATTGAGGATTCATATATATGTTTCTTTGCATAACTTGTCTATAAAACATAATCTTAAAAAAAAAAAAAAGAAATCCATTGAGCTCCTGATTCATTGAGATGAGACCTCTATGGCCTCTGAGCTCAGGGTTGTTGTTTTTTTTGTCCTGTCTTAGAGTGCTGTTATTCAGCATTGCGACATTCAGCAGCTGTAACATGATGGCCTTGGCCTAACCGCACTCAGGTTCCCTTAGAAACTCACCGCCTGCTCCACTGAAGTGTTCATTTGAGTTAATGCTGCCCACTGTGAATGTCATCGGCTACAGCATAATGGATTCTTTATGAAGTGTCACACTCTCACGCTCTGATCTGTTCATTTATGACATTATGTCTGACGAAGTAGAAGCTGTAACCTGACAATCTGTTCATCCAGATTTCTTGGTGAATGGATCAGTTCAAAGGATTTGGAGGCTTTTACACCCGACAGTGTTTGGCTGTCCAATTAACGGCCCGTTTCTCAACCATTTTACCTACATATATATTGCTGCTGCTTTAGGAGTTAATGCAGTAAAGGGATCACTTGATGTCTTTTCAAAGTGTTAAGCTTTCTGCTTTGTGATTTTAATATGTTAAACATGTTTAAGTAAACAAACCAGTTTTTGACTCCGGCTTTAAGTGCTGCTTAATCCATCAAATCACCAGTCTAGATTTTAAAAACCAAATATAATTGGGTATAAATAGTTCTTCATCTCTCTTCTCCTCAGCTCACCTGACAGGTTTTCTTAAGGATTTCGTGAGGCCAAGAGTTAATCTTGTTTTTTTTTTTTATATCCAGCAGTCTGCCAAATTTTAATTCCAACTTATGCTGGATTTCAAAGAGTTAATACTATACCTAAAATGATTATTTTTTACTTAATTTGAAGAGAGACAGCCAGCCCAAGGCAAAAGAAAACTTCTGCTGCTTAGGACCCCCAAAGCCCCCAGGGGCCTCCTTCAAAATGAGCTAATTTAAACATAACTCATTGACTTGTTAAATGTTATTACCTTTAATGTGATGCTTTCGCCTTAGAAATGTAAGCTATTTTTTTGCTACGAATTCAAATGTCATATTTTATTGAATCATGAGCCCTTGGCCCACAGCATCACTAATCTGCCACCAGATCATCAGACCTACCTGGAGTTTTTGTTACTGGAAAGCTCAATCTTAACCTCACCTACCCAAAGGATGTTGTTTCAGTTGATCTTTCACTCCCAGTTAGTAAATTCACCCCTTTTCCCTTTTTTGGCTCAACTGAAAGTGTTTAAACTCTAATGGTTGCTATGGAGACCTGCTGACCCCCAGGTAGCTATTCCTTGCTGCAGTTCTCCATCAGTAAGCATTGGAGATTTATTTACCTCCGTTGTGTGCTAGCTGTGTTATTGGTAAGATAAACTTGGGTCCTTGTCCAGTTTAATGGCCAGTGGCTAAAAGAAATGGTAAATATGAAATATCACCACAGAGAAACGGTTATGAGCTACACAGGAGAAAACCAGAGAGTGTAAAAGACAAATAAATACTTTGGAAGCATTTGTTTTGACAGGATAGTTACAGTAGGAAATACCAAGACATTTTTTTGTTGTTGTTTTATTTATTAAATTTTTGCTTTGCTCCACAAGTTTGATTTCTGTCCATTTATTACCCTTTCAGTAAATGTTTGTACTGTATCACAAATAGACAGAATCCTTTTAAAATGAGATTACAGATAGTAGGCTGTATGATAGTGGATGCTGCTTTGTCATAAATTGTTAAATTAATGATTGGGGATTTTGAAAAAGCTGACAGAGCGTATATAACTATGTTTGATTTGACTCCAGAGGTCATTACTGCCAAATAAATGAAACCCATCCAGCTATACAGATGAGTTTTGTTGTTGCAGTTGTCTGGCACCAAGAGTCTCACTGTATGAAGGCTCTGTTTAAAGTAGCCATTTTCCTTTAAGTTTTTATACCCATGATATTTCAATACTATCTTTATATAAATGAATGTTTTCTGATATTCTGCTAAAAGTATTTCTGGTGCAAATATTAACACACTTGATTTTTGCAGCGGAAAAGCTGAACGTGTTTTTCCGCTTCAATTCCTAAGAATATATATATTTTTTTAATTTAAGGTATGCATTTTTAAGTGCAAAAAGTCAATAATTCAAGAAACCTTTGGGTTTGGGGTTTAATTGCCCCATTTGAGCCATATGAACCTTTAACCTGGCTGAAATTCACAGGCTTGACCAAGCAAAGGTGGGTTTAGCATTTCCTGTAAGCTCAAGCCTGCCAAGAGTCTTAGCTGGAGGCAATCAGTCTGAAGCCTTGGGGAGAGAGTGTTTTATGCAGTGCCAGAACATTTTCCCCCCTGCTTTAGTCCAGGCCCCTCTCATTCACAAGCATATGTCCTGCCTCTAAGGATGGAAATCTATAAGATGTATGTTTATGCAGGAGAAGAGATTTCTTCTAAACATCCCAAAAATCCTTTTAAATTTTTCGTTTAATATTTGTGGTATAAAATCCTTTGAAATCAATCATATAACCAGCATCCACAAGTTCACCTTTCAAATTTAAACAGAATAGAAGAGATTGTAATAGTGATATTTCATTCATGAAAGTAACACTCATATATAAACAAAGAGGTTTATATTTTAAGTGTAATTAATATATCCAGGATTTTACACAAGAGCTGCCTATAGAGAGGACTGTATGTAAAAGCCTTTAGTAGGAAGCAGAGTGGCAGCAAAAGGTGCAGACTATGAGTAAACAGAATGGATAACTGCAGCCTTAAGATGACATTAAAAAAGCCCATTCTAGAGTTGATGTGGTAACTGTTTAGGTAGTCAGTTTCTCCAGAGCCTCCGTCCTTAAAACTATCAACTAACTGTTGTTTTCCTGCTCCTGAACCAGAAACAAACCAGAAATGTATTTCCTGGACTAATGAGAGAATTAAAGAGCTGTTTTTAGTGGAGAATCCAAGTCGCTTATATTCTTAAGCTACACCATTGGCTGGTGTTTGTCCACTATGTTTTATACAGTCCACAGTGAGTAGAGAAGAAAAACATAGCCTCTCTTTTCTCTGCATTAATGTAGTAATTTATACAAAAGGATAACGGCACATAGAAGTGCTATTCAATAGGTTCACACTCCTGAAGTAAAAACCTCGTTTTTCTTTTGGTTATGGTGTTTTAAGAAATCTACAGAAACTGATTTATAGTTTTTTTATTAGTGGTAACTAATAAACAACACATTTAAGAAACACTTGAAATATATCACTGTTTTCAATAAAATTCTACATTGATGCAGTGCACATGTACGTTACTGTTATATTTGTGTATATATGTATATATAAATATAAAATATATATAAAGTATTGGAAAGAACTAAAAGCTGCATTATTATTATAAATATGTGAAAACCATGCCAATATTAAGCTAAATTTGAAATGCAAGGTTCTGCAGTTGTGGTATTTTCATTAAAGAAATACAATTAAAATTGCAAATGAATACGTTTGCTTGAAAATTTTACTGTTTCAATTTAGCGAATTATTTTTGCGATATACGCAGTTTGATGGTTAATTTGATATAATATCCATTATAGTGAAGGTGTACTGATGTAATTTCTCATCCCAAGTGCAATATAAACAAAGTAAGTTATTTTATTTTATTCGTGGTAGTTATTACCTAAAAATACGGACTTAAATCAGTTAAATAGCAAATTTTTTTACATCCTGTTTATTTTTGCCGAAATGTCTGTAATCAAACATGGCAAGTGTGACACTGAGTGACCTGATTTTTATTGTGTGTCTGTACATCATTTCTTTCTAGTCAGATTATCTGGGTATTTCTATTGTGTTGTTTTTTGTCCAAAAACAAGATTATTAAAGATGCCTAATAAGTTTGACCTTTTCTTTTCTCTGTTTTTTCCTTTGTCTACACAGCAAGCTGTTCACAGAGTTCATCCTGAAGGTCCCTCAGGGTCGCCTGGTGAAACAGAAGCTGGACTGTCTGATCGACATCGTCCACAGCGACCTGTTTACTCATCATGGTGAGAGCGCAGCTGCACAAAGCCGCTCATATAAACTGCGGTGGCAGTTTCTCAGCCCATGCAGCTACACTCGCAGCTCAGTAATTTAGGCAATCACACATACCACCTGCCTCCACCAGGCAGCTCTGTATGAGCCCCCAGAAAAGGTCACTGGTGGAAATTTTTCATGTTTATCAAAGGAGTCAGAAATAACATCTGCAATTTTCGTCTGCCCTTGTTTGTTTCTTAAAATAAGGACTAATATTCAGGCTGCTTTTTGCTTTCTTTATGTCAACAAAATTAACTTAAAGGGCTCTTATATTTTCTTTTTAGATTTACCGATTCTGCCAGCCTAACATCTTCTAACTTAAAACTCCAACTAACCTCATGAAATCACATCGTCTCAGTCTTTCAGATTCATATCTTTTTAACCTAAATATTGATTGTATTTCTCATAAGGTTCATGTCTTTTACACATAAATCAGATGGTGCAAAATTCATTGTCAAAATAATCATAATTAATTCGATTTGTGGCTATAGTCTGAAATATAGCTCATCTTCGATTAGCTGCCCGGCCCTGTGGGGAGGCCAGTTAACCTCTCTGCCTTGTTTGTCAGCAGGAGTCGGTTAGATCAGCATGACTGTCGCCAGCAAGTTGAGAATGGTAGCATGAACAAGGTGTAATTGGGAGTTTGTCCTGTGCAGTAATGTCTGATATTGAACAAAGCTCGGTGTAAATGTCAGCGCTTTCAGCGTAATGATCCAGTGCTTTCATACTTTTTCAACATAAAAGGTTCCAGTTGGTGGCTGGACCAGTTTAGCGAGCCGATATTGAAGGGCAGGGCTCGGTGCGCGGCCCTCTGGTCATTACTATTGATCTATTGCTATAATTGTGGATGGGCGAGCCTCCCCTACCGATGCTTGTGAATGGAGTGCTGATCAGCAGGAGAGGAGTATTTGTTGCAATGCGGATGCGGATTATCCTTTCCTTCAGATCTCTGTGGCTCCATGCTCGCCTTTGTTGGGAATGCTTGTTTACAGAAGCAATGTCAGAGAGGGCTAATTGCCAAGCAAATTTCTCCTTTCTACATTGGTATCAAGCTGAGCTCCACTTTGGAGGTGCTTTATTTAAGTTTAAATCAAATGTTGAGAGTAAATGAAACAGACAGACTAGTTATAGTCTGGTTTAATCAGCTGTACGAGGTTTGTGAACAATCTCGCAGCCTGATCTGCAGGTGGTCTCTAAATGGCTCTTTTTAAGCCAAGCCCAAAATTGAATGTGTTGGAAATTTTTTCAGGAAATTAATGCTCAACAGTTGAGCTAGTTGTTGTGTGTTTGGACACAGAGCTTTTAGGCATAAAATAAATAGGAATACATTTTAAATTGATACACTGCATGTTTTTGTAAGAGAAAATGACTCCTGCTGAACTTGTGCATAAACATTTTATATTTTACACCATGTTGAGAAAAAATAAAGTGTCCTAAGTGTCGCAGGCTTCAAATTGAATTTCCATGTATTGAAGGGAAAATGTGAAAACATGTAAAGAGGTTTTTTACGCATGAAAATTTAATGATTTGAGATGGGTGCATTCCAGGAAAGATAAACCCAAAAGCGGCTAAAAACCTGTTTGGACTGAATTTTTGTTCAGTTTCACTGTTATTGACCTGCTAACATCAATGTTTCTGTACTAATCAATTTTTTTTGTGTGTATGTAAAAAATCATATATTTTCTATCACTCTCTCTAGACTATCCATTAATCAACATAAGCAATAAAATTAACAGAAGTAAGCACTTGAAGTCAACACTGTGTAATGAATTCATGAAAGGGAATCTAATCAGATAAACAGATGGATGCTACAGTTGATATTTTAATTTGAAATGCTCCCATAGATGTTGTTTTAGCTTCAGTATGGATTTCTAGCTGTTTATGTTTTGCAGTGAGAAAGAGCCACAAAAACCCTCAAACTAATGTTTAAGGCAACTTCAAGCAAGACGTTTATTTTCTTAACTCAAGCAGATTAAATAGCCATTATGTTTAGGCTTTATCAGGCTGATATCTAGCTACTGGATTGAGCAACGACCTGAAATATTCTGGTGCCGACATGGTTGTCACTTTGTGTCAAGGCTCTTAAGCATATGACGAGGCAAACTCCTTAATATCCAGAACATCTCCTGTCCGGTGAGGAAAAAATGACATAGATTATTAGAATAATTGGGATGTAGAGCGACTTGATGCTGCAGTTAGATTCTATTCAAAGTGATGGATGTAGGCTTGGAGCCAAAGCTCATGCTTTCTCAAGGCGTTGCACAGATGTATGTCTGAGTAGAATCCTTGTTTCTTTTCAATTTTCAGACAAGGGTTTTGATATTTAAAGCCCTAATGAAAGAAAAAATAGTTGTTGATTAAAAACATATATTTCTGTATGTATTATTAACATATTTGAAAAAAGTGTATATAAGCTGTTGTTTTAAGTACCTTTTATGCACATTTAGATTTATGAGCTTTTAGGCTTTTGGAATCAATACACAATCTCACTATACGCCTCCTCCTAACAGCTGTTATGAAATGATGAGATCATTCCTGTATTGAGCTTAAAAAGAAGAGCACATTCTATTTTATTTTCTATTTCTATGTGTTTTATGTTCCCTTTCATTGCATAACACTTAATATTTTCAGCATGAAGCTATGTGTGGAGCCGTAGCTCATTATTATGGAGAATCAGTATGAACAAAATGGTCGCTCTAAATGTTAAAAAAAAGATATACATTCTCTCAGCTTGTTTGACTTGATCATTTATTATTTTCTATTATTTCTATTATTATTTTCTATTTATTATTACTATCAGGGTTTTCTATCATTTATCTAAATGGCTCTGTGGAACTCATTTGAAACAAATGGGGCTAGTTTTTAATTACTCAGAGGAAATTCAAAATGTCTTTTATCACAGTTCCCCAGAGTTCACTCCATTACTCCCATTCTCCCTTCCTTTGTAAATTATGAAATAATGTTTACAATACTGACTTTAATTTGCTGGACTCTGCTACACCCATAGAGCCTGACTTCTCTCAGAAAGCAGGACGTGTTGCTACAATCTAAAGAAACAGAAGAACAAATAAACGCGATTGTTGACATCTTTCAACTTTGAATTGATTATTTTCGAAAGCTCCAGAAGGGCACCAAAAACCCAGAGAAAAATCAAAAGCACTTCAAACCATTTATGAGGTCATTGACGGTGATTGAAAGTCGAGGGAAGTGCTATTAATGGGAGAGTAGTACCGTATTTTCTGGTCTATAAGCCGCACCCACTAAGTTTGTTTAAACAATTAATAAAAAATGGGGTGTGCTTTGCTGATGCAGTGATTAGTGGGCATGACCCATGTACATACGAGGGTTCAAATCCAGCCTGTTGTCCTTTGCCGCATGTCACTCCCCTTGTCTTGTACCCCCAAACCTGTCAGCCTACTTTGTAAGAACGAGCCACTAATGCCACAAAAACCTCATTTAGAAAAAAAAAAGAGGTAATGTCTGGTCTAAGCCACGCCGGGCTATAAGATTAGATTAGATGAGCTTTATTGATCTCACAGCGGAGAAATTCACTCGTCACATATTGGCATAGAAGTTACAGAAGGCCACTGATATATAATAAACTGTCCCTCACCAAAATTATAGGGGGAGCTCTAGATATCATCCCCAGCATAGAGAGCGATAAGAATGCTAGCTCTAGTTAACTTGTTCACTCGCGGCACTTAGAGCTTCTAATGAAAAAGAGGCTTTTTCAGCTCTTCATTTTAGCTCTGCAGGAATTGAGCCCAGTCTCTCATTGGATTGACAGCTTTAATGCTACAAATAAATGGCAACATGCGTGAAATTGAGACATTTGTTCTCTGTCATACCTGCTACTAGCATGTTCTTGTGCTAAATGGAAATCCGTCCCCTCTTCTTTGATGTCCAACACTGACTTATGCCCCATGCCGATTCGTAAAAATCCACAGAAAAGCTGCACCTTTAAATAAACCACATGGTTCAAATCGTCGTAAAAAGATTGCCATTGGCAATCAAAGAAAACCATAAAGGTCTAGAACACATTTGCCATTAAAAAATTTTTACGATCTCAAAACTTTGACGAAAACATTATTTGGACTCAGTAGACAAAAGATTTGTCAGGTCAATTGACTGAATATATATAAAATTAAGAATAGTTTTTGTCATCATTATACCATAATGACATTTTACTGATCTAAATGTTGGCATAAAGAAGACAGAAATAAAAAGATAAAGAAAAAGAAATGCAGGCTTCCTTAAAGAAACCCCAAAGATATGCATAACAAAATATCAAATACCTTTTAACTCTTTCATTTTTTATCCAAGTGTTCTGTCTCTTTTGAAACTGTTAAGTTTAAAAGAAAAAAAGAAAAAGGAAAAAAAAGGAATTTGTAAATGGGTAACTAGTGGCAGATTTCCTAAATTATCATGGGTTGACATTTCAGCACTGGACAGAGGCAGTTTGACTTCCACTGACTTTTTCTTTACACGTAACAGAAGGTTGCACCTGGTCAGTCTCCTCCAGTTGATTTTTACCAGCACACAGTGAACGGTTGGCATCAAACTGACAGCCAAATGAGCTTCTATTGTGACGACTGGTGGTATTGGTCTGTGCTGTAGCCTGCTGTGTAGTGAAAGTAGGTGTCTTTCACTACATCTGCTGCTGTTATAAAAGTATAGCTGTTTTATTCCTAAATTGTTAGGTGTCTAAATGAAATAATTGCCTGTCTTGTTTTAATTTAACCCCCTGAGATTATTGGCGTTGCTAAGCCACATGGTTCGCAGTGGCTGTATCGAAAGCATATGCCTCCCTGCTTGGAACGTTAACGTGCCTACTCATTGCTGTCCCTGCAGATTGCCGTGAGATCCTCCTGCCACTGATGACGGAGCAGCTGGAGTCCCACCTGGAGAAGCAGGAGGAGCTAGGGGCCTGCTGCCAGCTGCTCAGTGACATCATGGAGGTGCTTTACAGGAAGGATGTGGTAAGAGACCACCCTACAGCATGTCGTGCTTTATGAAGAAATATATCAAGTTTTTCTAACGACCTCTTAAAATATCTGTTCAATTTGGTTAAATACTTTGGTAACTGTGGTTTATAGGAAAACCCTTCATTACTCTCTCGTAATTTCGAAAATGTTGCACACATAAACCTTCATTTTGTTTTTTTCTTCATTGGGTTTAAGAAGGTAGCCAAACACAAATGATGTATAAGTATAGAAATTCACGTTTTATTAAAATGTTTTACAAATAAACGTTTGAACACTGACGAATTCTGGGAACAACTTTTTTTGGGCAGGTTTGCGCATTCATAGGATTAACTTTCCCCATTCGTCTCCAAGCTGCTTAAACTCAGTCAGATTACCCTGTCTGTAGCTCCATCCCTCCATCTTTCTATCATCTCTGACCAGCTGCACCACAGCATAATGCTGCCACAACCTTGCCTCACAAAATCTGACCTGACGACCTCATCTTCTTTCATACATAAAAGGGACTTTTAACTATTTAATCAATAAGTTATTTTTGGTACTTTTCCATACGGTCAGATTATTGGTCTGTAGAACTAAGAGTTGTTATCCTTGTAGTATTTCCCCTTATTCATCTTCTCTGCTCCACTCGTCTGTCTATTTTCTGTGTTGCATGTTTACTATTTTATATTTTCATTATTTTTTCATATTGGAAGGGCTGTTTACATTTCCCCTCAGTATAAAATATGTCAGATTAACCCTTTCTGATGTAGTGTTGAGCAGCTGTTGAGGTGGCACTAGATGAAACAGTAACACTGCCTGTTCAGATTAACAGACCAGCCTTTTGGGTATCGCCCCTAACCTCCACTGGTGAGCGTATGTTAAAGTGTGTTCACCAGTGTAGAAGCACATGTTATTTAGCCTGTGTCTGTGTCACTGACAGAATGAAGCATTTTAGTCCAGCTTTTCTTTGATTGATGGGGGGCACCCTTTTAGATAAAGGTAGGAGAATCTCTGAACCTAGGAATGAACACACCAATGCAAGCGCACATGCCTGTAACAGTCAAAATAACACATTTTCACAGGTTTTACTCACAGGTTTTAGGTTTTCCTAAATATATGTGCAAATAAGAAGATCAATGTGTTGAAAAAGACCATTTCCACAGCCTTTCTGCTGCTTGGCAGACGGTATAACTGCCTAATTACAGCCTGATTTTGACAGCAGACAGAGTAAAACCCCCTTAGGCTGGAATGCGCCGGCGAGAACCCTACATGCTTGAGAAAACATAAATGATCCATTATATAATCTGTAAATAGATTTTTTTTTTCTTCTAAACTTGAACTAAAAAAAAGCAAAACATTTTAAGTTCTTGTCTTTTTTATTTGGAACAAATCACACTTCAAACATTTAATTTGTCGAAGAAAAAACATATCCCTATTTGTAAAATTATGAAGAAAAAAGCTTCTTCTGTGCTTCTTTTATGTATAATGAAAGACAAAACATCCTTCTTTCTTAAATACTCCTCACCGCCTTGTGATGATGAAGCAAGCAGCTTTCCAAACACGTTTTTTGCTATTTTATTCATGCTCTCTTAATAACTGCTTGGATGTCATTTAAAAAGAAACAGCAACTCAAAGATTTATTCTGTAAAGTTAAATAACCTAATAACGTCTCTCTTAAAGTTCCTGAATCACCTGCTGATCTTTTCTAATTGAAAGTTTTGTTCATTTAAATATTAAACCCTGAGAAAAGGCTTCATATAATACATAATAAACTGATTTCTTCAGTGTTATTGAATAACTACCAAATTAATAATAGATTTCAGCGCTCATCTCCATTCATACATCTCCATTCTTCATAAGCAGACACCAGCTCTGTCTCACATGCCTGAATAGCAACACACACACAGACATTCAGCTGCTCCGTGGTGTGTTGGATTGCTCTCCATGCCCAGACTCCTGATGTCCTCCCCCAGGCCCTCTCAGACTCTACATTGATCACCGCAGTCCGCCCTCCCACACTCCACTTGCTTGGATTATCTACCTCTCCCACTCTCCTTTAGCTTTTACACCACCTCTCCTGCTTTATCCCAAGTATCTTCCTCCTCTTAGAGTCTAACTGTCTCTTTCATATCTCTCTGGTGCATCAATGAAGCCAAAGAGTTTACAAACACAGTCTGAAAAAAAGGAAAAGGAAAACAGGCAGATATCTCTAGACTGGATCACAAAGCCTGCAGTATACACTGCTAGCAGATCCTCCAACCACACCTACTGTGGAGATCTGTCTTTGAGATCAGTGGCTCTGAGACTGACTGAGAAGGGAAAACTTACCGCAGCTAGAAGGCTATAGTTGCCGTAGCAATGAGGAGTTGAAAATGAAAGGTACAAAAGCACATGAGGATATTTCTGCTTCTGATTTATCAGAATATCTTATACTGAAACCTCTGGGGAAAATAAAGTTGGAACTTTTCTATATACTATACATCCCATACAGGTAACCTGACCTCATTTTTTGGTCTAGTAAACCCCCAAATAAATCCTACTTTCTAGAAAATGTTGTCTAATGGCATTTGTTGATGTTTGCTTTGAATTATTTTGTGCTTAGGGTGTCAAAAAAAAACCCTAAAAAACACCATTCTGATTATGTCAGGACTTGAACCCCAGACACCTGCATCGGGGCTTACTCCGGCTTCACCACTTTTAATAAGCCGTGAAAAAAAAACTTTTCTTTGAATTTCTAAATGGAAATAAACTATTGAATTCTGCATTTGAATGCAATACGTGACAAACCTTAAAAAATGCAGAAAGAATCAAATCAATTCAAATTCAGTTCAATTCAATCAAAAGGACTGAAGACTATAAAGGTTTTTTCCATTAGCTTTTCCTTTGAGATAAAAATCTTCTCCCCTTTTAAAAGGTTTTTCCCCATAAATATTCTTTAATGGTATAATGTGATAAAGAAAAGTAGTGCAAGATGTTTAGCTCTTGTCATTTATATTAATATGATTGGTTCTTAAAGCAAAGGCTGCATTCACAGTTCATCCCTTTGGAATCTCCTCCGTCAGTTCGCAATATCCAGAACTCGTCAAGTCGAAAACATTTAAATTCTCTTGGGTTTATTTCGTAACAAAAATCTTCTTTAAGGAACCTTTTGCTATCCCATTATTAATCGATTAATTAAATAATAGAAAGATTAACTAATCAGCAAAAAAATCTAAATCTAGATAAGTAATTCTTTTCTTAAAATAAGTGCATTTGTTCTTGGATTGAGGAGGTAAAAGAGACATTTTGCCAATGGAACAAGACAATTTACACTTAAAATAAGAAAACACAATTGCATTGTCTTATTTCAAGTGCATATTAACAAATTATCTTATTTTAAGAGTAAAATTACCCATTCCATTGGCAAACTATCTCATTTACCTACTCAAATTTAGGGTGAATACACTTAATTTAAGAATTTTTTACTTATTTCTAGATCGTTTTTGCAGTGCAATCGTTAGTTGCAGCCCTATACATAATCAATTCTTGTCCAACTTTTTAAGCCACACATTTTTCCTTCCACTTTCCATTGCTGTGTTTACATCCAATACTCTTAAAAAACAAACAAACAAGTGTCTTTTTGGGGCTTATTCTGGTGGAACATGCCAACTATGCATTGTTCCCTACAAATCTGGCCATAACATGATTATAGCGTTTCATATGTTTTCAGAATGTTTTTCTTTTCTTTCTTAACTGGTTTTATGAAAAGTCTGATTTTTGGAAAATTATTTAAAAGCTGTAAACCTTCCAAAGTAGTAGTAGGAGATGACAAACCGCTTATTTATTAACCAGTTACCATCACAGGGACTTAGAAGTGCTACTTAGTGCTGCTTTAACATTTAGCTAAAAATTGTTTACTACACTAAAAAAATCTAATGCTTTTATTTTTGCTAAGACTATGTAGTAGTCTAGTTATAACCCTAACATGTTTTTTATTAACCAGTATGGTATTCTTATGTGATAAACATGTGTGCTGTTCACAGGGTCCAACTCAGTGGCATGTTCAAGTTATCATGGAGAGGCTGCTGAGGACGATAAACAGGACAGTCATCTCCATGGATCCTACATCCCTCCATACTGTAAGTTTGTCAGACACTCTGCAAGCTTTAGCAGTTTGCCACAACTCCATACCAGTTTATTTTATTTTACAGATTCATGCGGAAAGACACACTTACATAAATACTTCCTATCAGCTTTTATATCTGTGTACTACAACCGGTCAATCTCCAAGTAGCCCAGAAACCGATCTAGTTTCACACAGTTTATATCAGACTGGATTCCTTTTAATAAAAAAAAGACCCCATATAGGCTCAGATCATTCTTAACATACTTGTTTGTTTATAGTGCATGTTTAGCACCATCTATGGAGTGTGGTTTCCTTTTCTAAGTGTCTGATTCTCTCTTATTAGTGCATATCTAATGCTACGCGCTGCAGTCTAATTACTGCATCCCCCTGTTATCTCCATGAGCATCCTTCTTACAGCCCCTCCCTATTGGAGCTTTATAGTGGTTAATGCACTTATCAGTCACTGTATAAATATGCTGTCTGCCTTTGTAGATTCCACTCGTGTGTCACAGATGAAAATCCACCTCTGAGTTGGTTGGATTGTGTTTTTTGCTTTATATAAATGCTGCTTCGCTATTTAATTTCAACCATGGAAGTTAACATATTTTTCTATGCCATTTTTGTGTTTTTTCATTCTTCATTTTGTTTGTTCTTTTTTATTTTTTAAGCAATTAGGAAAGACCTTTTAACTTATTTACAGAAAGAGACACTAGGCTTTGATTGAAGAACTGTTTAATCCAGCTTAGGTTGAACAAACAGCTAAAGGTCAACAGCTTGTTCTAGTTTTAGCATACCACCCTTGTACACATAGAGGAGACAAAGGTTTCTGTCAGCTCAAGAACAGGAACAAAGATAGACCTCTTGCACTCAACACTAATTACACTATTTTAAGCCAGAGTGCTGTCTGAAATGAGTAAAAAAACAAAACAAAACAAGAGTTTGTAGTAGTTCTTCCCTCCTCTGAATAAACATTGATTAGGAAAACGGGAGAAATAATTATTTTTCTAGATTTTATATCCATCTCATTGTTTATATAATCTATTCATATATAAATGAAAATTTATCCATCCCACCCATCCATTAATAAAACATCAAATCCATTAGTTTTGCACCAATGCTATTTTTTGGTCCCAATACCGATACCCGATACCATACTGATAACATGTTTGAAATGTATGTGTGTGTGTATATATGAAGAACTGCATACTACTTGGATGTAAAATAATTGCCATCATGGCTTTGTCAAGCTGCTGTCTACCTTTGTGAAGCAAGAAAAAGACTAATACAAAGTGAATCCAGTAGAACTTTTTATTGCCTACCTGGTATGGGTGACAATATTTGAATAAACTTTTGCTGTAATCTGATTATCTCACATTACCAGCCCAATCTTTAATCTTCTGTCTTTCCCTAGTCTTACTTTATTTTTTTTTTCCCAGAATGCACTTATATTTGCAGATTGCAGGGATTCCTTCTGCTCTTAACTTAAACTGTCTGAAGGAAGTCCCACTAAGCTTCGTTCTGACTTGGTAGATTGGAAGCCCTCTGTTGTGTAACAGCTTGCCTGCATCACAGTGAATAATGTGAAGCTAATGAAGCTGTGAGTTCAGCTCAGTCTGCCCTTTTGTCCACTTTGGTTTTTCTCTGAGAAGCTTTAAAATTCCTCACTCTTCTTCATTTGCTGCTCTCCAGTCTATTTATTTCTGTCAAAGATCGTGCATCCTCTGGTTAGATTTGGCTCACACTGCAAGTGGGCACTGTTGAGGTTATTTTCATCTGCAATTGCTTTGCTTTGATCATTTATTTCAGATATGGAACTCTCCTTTTATTTAGTCTAAAAGGCCGCCGAGATTGAAGGAAAGGTTTCTCTCTCTCTGCCCTTTTACTGCAGTTATACACTAAGTGCATCTATGACCGTCGTAAACCAGTATTTTATTTTATGTTTTTTTTTCGGGCTAATGAAACTACTCCTCTGTGACTCCATGCAGCCCCGACTGAAAATATCTGTTCTGTATACAAATGCTGCTGCCCTCTAAGTCATATTTTGTCCCTTGCATCTCATACTTTTTTTCCTTTGACTCCTCCTTTGCTAACTGGTCATTGTACTTGACTCTATTGACTCGCCGGTACTCGGATTTTGCACTAGTCATGCAATCAGGAGTCAGAAGTCACTTTATAGTTTCCATCATAAAGCAGCATTTAAAGTATTCCAAAAATCATCACCTGATGTTCAATAGGAAGTTTTTTTTTTTTTTTTTTTTTTTTTACAAGCTTTGGCAAAGCTTTCCAATCAGAGCTGCGTTTTCTGCCTTTGGATAGTGCTACCCTTTCTGCAGGCAGTTCTGCTGCCGCTGACCTTGTTCTTCTGAGTGGCAGCCTTTTACACTTGGATTTATGCATTAACTCCCCCACCCCACCCCACTGTGTCGGACACAGAATGTTGATGAGAGCCATGGCAGTGATGACTTTGGGGGATGCGTTGGTTTTTGCAGCATGCTGTCACTGCAGAGCTACGCCTGTTAGCGACTTAGACACAGCGCAGTGATACCTTTGATTCATCGCACATCGTAGCAGGCCCTGCTTTTTGTATTCTCGTCCACCCTCGCAAGTAGCTTTTAAACTGGCCTCTTTGAATAAATTTACATGAGTATAATAAGAGAAACGTGTTGGCAGGTCCTGCTGAAATCGCCAATTTTTACCTTCATGTCCTTGGATAACCTATGTCTTATGTTTTCCCAGTTTCTACCAGGCTAAGTTATTAAAGGTGAGTTTTAATACCGTATCCTGATTTGATTTGATTTTTTTAAGTGAAAATGAAACAAAAACTGTAACAAAAAAAGGAAGAAAAAAAAAACGGAACTAGAAATTAACAAATATCCAAAGTTTTTCAATGGTGCCATTAAAAAAAAAAACTCATGTGGGTTAGGAATGTCACAGTTTCTGCGCTCAGAACAGACCTTCCATGAAAGAAATGTAACGCTTTGCCTATTTGGTTCATTTGTCTTTTTAATTTATCACACAGATTCCCATTTTTATAACAGTGTCCTAGTGTTTTGTTGGCTTTTATAAACACCATGCTGGGCGAGCACCTTTGGCAGAATCCAACACTGTTCTAGTTTCTTTATTGTTACTGTTTTCCCCTGAGAAATACAATTCAGATCAAGCAGAATAAGCTCGTGAAAGATTCATTATCATGTACATTTATAATAAAAGTAAAGCCTTTATATGACAACTTACAAGGATAAGAATTGATCGTTTCTGTAAAGGCCTGGTTTGTGGAACAGCTGTTACCACAGCTACCTCACAGCAAGAAGCTGCTGGGTTTGATCCAAGCCCTGTTTTTTGTCTGCATTGAGTTTTCATGTTCTCTCTGTGAATGTTTATGCCCTGTGTGTCTTCTGCCTCTGCCAGCAGTTCAAAAACCTTCCATTAGGGTAATTGAAGTTAGTTAATGAATTATTCTAAATTGCCCTCATGCCTGAATGGTAGCCTACATGATTGCCTATCCTTTCTTTCTCTTATTCCCTCTGATGAAGTGCTGACCTGTGGAAGGTGTAGCCCACCTCTTGTCAAATGACTGCAGGAATTGGCCAACTCTGACCCTGCGAGGACAAAAGGTTCTAGAAAATGATTGATTGCATATTTCTGCAAAATGAACATCAGGGTTCTTTCTCAGAAATGGTTAGAAAAGAGCCAATATTACACAGTTAAATAATGAACAACTGGCATCTACATAAAAAAGGTTGATTTGTTGGTTTTGATTCTAATTGGGTTCCTGAAATGTTTATATCTAGTCTGATAGACTTTTCTCTGAAAAAGAAAAATATATATATATATATGAATGAAACTTATTTATTTGGAAAATTAGTGTTTCTGCTTTGAAAATTTAACCCATAGATTTAGGACAAAGTTCACTAAATTATGATCTATGCACCATTAGCGATGCTATTGTACTTTTATAGTTTAGTCAATTTTGTTTGGAATAATATATTTTTTATTGAATGAAATAAAAGTAATGGGGGAAAATGAACTGTAGTGTTGTAGGTTTAATCTAAATGTATTATTCTTTCCACTCCTTTTATTATGTAAAATGGATGCATCCTCAGCGGCTGAAACAAGTGCTGAGACGAATAAGCCTCATGCTTAGTTCTTAAACTTGTCCAAATCTGTTTGGAGTTTGTTTCATCATGTTCTGCTGGTATCAGCTAAGCTTATACCAGATTCCAGCACAACAGTCAAAAAAGAAAGACTTTTTATTTGCAAATTGCATAAAACTATGTTTCATTTTGACTCTTGGTCGGACCAGTTGGTTATACTGGACCCTTCATAATATCATTAAGGGCAGTCATCATAGGTGATTCAGCATTTTTATTTTTCAGATTTTAGGAGGATACTAAAGAAATCAAGTGCTTCCATTATTATTTGGTATCATTTTTTTCTGGACACCATCCTGTGTTGTTGATGTATGGCTTGTTTTTTTTATTTGTAGCCATACAGACTAGGCCTTACTCTGCTAAAGTAAAAACATGAATAAAACCAAATAGTCCTACTTTGGGAACTTAAGCAATACTTCCGATACCTGGATCGGCTAT
>NW_015150580.1:480282-522285 GCF_000732505.1 Cyprinodon variegatus
TGAAGTCTCAGAATAAGGGTAGTGGAACCATGAACCATCAAGGGGGGAGTGGTGGCTGAGTGGTTAGGGCATTGTGCTTGGAATCCAGAGGTTCTGAATTCAAGCCCCACTCCCACAGACTGGCAGTCTGGGTTCCTGTGCAAGAGACTCTTAACCCACACTGCTCCCCGGGCGCTGCACAATGGCAGCCCACTGCTCCCCAAGGGGATGGGTTAAATGCAAAGAGTGAATTTCGTTGCTCTGTACTAGTGAGAGTGCAATGACAATAGAACGCTGGAAAAGAAAATGAAATTTTAAAAAAATTGATGGAAGCAATTTGCTTGACACTTGACAAACTTGAGTTGGAGTGACGTGTAATAAAACATCAGGCCAATAGGTTTGTTAAGTTTCCATGCAGAAGGCATGGTGCATATGTACAGACATTGCTTCAACAAAACGTTTCTCTCTTTTTTCAACCCCAGAGCTATAAGTGAAAGGTGTCATGCCTATAGATTGCTGGACTGGAGTTCTTCTGGCGGTTTCCTTGCAGTATGCAGAACCAACAGAGCATGCAGCTACAGGGGAAGAACTTTAATATTAACTGACAGTACAAGGTGGACTGGCTATCGGTGCTGCAGCTTTTCTGCTGCATGCTAACTGTTAAATCTCTTCTGCAGAGCTGCAGATCAGATATGTCTCCCATTTAAACCTCTTTTTCTTCCTCTTCTGTTTTAAGAGCTTATATCTATTTCTATCCAAACATATCTGTTCCCTCCTTCCATCTTTTTGCCTTTGCCCCCTCCCCCTCCTTCCCCCGTCATCCTCCTTTCTCTCTCTCTCTCCTGCTGGCCAGGCTGCTGCAGAGCTCACAGAAAAGCATAGTGAGATATGGTGATGCATCATAATGCCTCAAACACCTAGTTATCAGTCTGGGCCCCTTTTTCATGATTTTCAGCAACACATTTGAGAGATGTAGCTTTTTTTTTTAGGCAGCAGTTTGAAGCGAACTGATAATATTAAACAATAAAGGAAAATGTGTAAAAGCCAGTGAGATGTAATATGTTCTTTAAGCAACCACTTAAAGGAGCAGCCTGTTGTCTCACTATTACTGTAACTCAGAGGATAGTTGCCCTCGGGTCAGACTACCACACGCATCTTCACTAGAATCTCTCTTCCTCACTGCGTCACTGGAGCATTTGTTCAGAGTTTGGTCCTCTGTTCGTGTCTAGTTCTGGTTGCACTTTGTTTCTGGTCCAACCGCATTACGGCTTTGATGCCCTGAAACAGGCTACAAGGCAGGAAAAAAGCTCCGCACTGCTCAACCCTCTGTTGTATTCCACTCTCGTGTCTTTGTCCCTTCTCCACATCAAAGGCACAGCTGTGTTTTCATCCTTATCTTCTGCAGGTTATCTCATAGAATTTATTTCTTTATTTTGTATTGCATTTGCAAATAAAAATGTATATTTATTTTCTAAGAGCACAATGCAAATTTTCCCAATTGTGTTTAATTATTTTTGATTTTTTTTGCAGCTGTTCAGGCTGCAGAGGGTTTTGGCCAGGGTTTCAGCTTTTCAGCAGTTTTTAAACATTTGATGCAAAATTAGATGAAAGCAATCTTTTTTTTTTCAATCTCTCGACTCTGTTGTTATGGTAATTTCAGTTGCAATTTGCACAAACTGGTGCAATGTGTGATTGGTACTGCTGAAAAGGATTTTATCATTAAGACATTTTAATTAATATTTGCACACTTTAGTAATGAACCAGTCTGCTGCAGTCTCTGAGATCTGTATAGATATTTTGTTTTTATTTTATTTATTTTTTTCAATTTTAGGATATTAAATAGCTTTATTTTAAATTTTTCTTTAAAAACAGTAGAAAATACAGTATTGCACATAATAAATCAATTGCACTTCTGTAAGATACAGATAAACATCTAGTTATTTCTAAATGCTACAATATAATTACTGAAATTTACAAAAGTGAATTACAAATAACCAACAGAATGCAGCATGTTTAAGCTTGTGAACATTGAACCAGTCGTCTCTTGTTTTGGAGGTCTTCGTGTTTTGCCTTGACACAACTTTGGCACGTTTCCTCTTCTTTGGGCAGTGCTTGTGCCTTTCAAGGTGACTTCGGTGGAACTGGTAAATTCATTTTGTTCTCCTTCAAAGACTGACTGCCTGCAGAACCATCTAACAGTATTAGCCCTGTTTGATACTGAATAGCATACGTATTTTTACAAATGGGCATGGGTCGGTTTTAGATTCTCTCCAGTAACAATACAAAGAGAAAAACATTAAAATCTAAAAACTGACAAAGAGCTTTTATTTAATACCAAGAATAATTCCCATTTGCAACACAGTATGACACAACTATCTTTAGCATAAATGTATGATTTTAATTATGATTGACCATTACTATGGGATGCATTCACAAAGATAAGAATAGGTCTTCAATTAGTTTACATTATGTCCAAATTAAGACTAGATGTAAAGGCAGATTCACCTTGTTGTTTAAATATTTGCAACATTTTGAAACCTTACCTTTCAATCCTGTTTCGTAAACTAGAAATTTGGCCCATGCCCATATGTAATATTGTAAATGCTGGTAATCTTTTGGTTGTGTATATACCATTAATAATATCTACATTAGTTTTTATGTCAGTCAAATAGATTCCAAGGGACCAGCAGGAGTTTAAAATTGGGAAAACCAAAAAAGACTTTTGTCGTTCCTCTTAAAAAGTGTTTCTTTAAAAGCTTAAGAAATAGTCTGCCAAGTACAAGGCTTGAAAAAGCAAGTAGGCTCAGTGCCCGCCACCCTGCACAGTAGAAGCCCTGGTTGTGATCAGAAGTGGCACATTCAGTCTGGTAGGCTTGGTTTCACTGGTTGGAGCTGATATGAGACACTGCAGTGATACAATCACAGCGATTCTTCTCTTATCCCTTGTGTGCTAAAAACATCTTTATTTCTTTGTTTCTGTGTGACATACATATACGAACAGTCCTAATCCACAGTTTACATTCACCCCTTACAGCCATTATTGTCATATTTGGACATTTTAATGATTCATTTGGACTATTATAAAAAGCACTGTGTGAATTAATTGTGGGTTTTATCTATTTCTGGAAGGGTATATTGATATTTGTCTTCAAACTAGCTGAAGAAAAATGTCATTCTTTTACACCCATCATCAAGCTGTTTCTTGATGTACTTTGGGTATTAGACCCTCTTTTTGTCAAAACTAGTAGAGCTCATCCAAAAAGGATGTTTACTGGCATTAGCTGGCTTTTAGATGTCCAAATAATGGACATTTAGGATTATTGTCTGGATTATCCCACACTGATATATTTAGCTGGATTTCATTACTTCACCAACCATTGAAATTATGTGGAATTTGTAGAATCTGTCGGTAGTCTTTCAACATTTTATTGGCTTTATCTAGCACACACGTGTACTTTTCCTCTTCCTTTTTCCCCCTAAAACAAACGCACTCCCACTTTATGTGATAGAGAACCTTAACCAGAAGATAAGGCTGCCACCACCACTCTGACAGTTGGCAGTGTGTTTTAAGGTTTTTAAAGTCAGTCTTAAAACATTGCTGTTGTAAAACCCATTCAACAGAAAAGGCTTGCTCCCATCAGCAACACATGCCAATTTAGGGAAGTTCACAAGAGTTTAGATCAGGCCAAACGATTTCAGGTGACCGATTGTTTAAGTTTCAGTATCTCACTGTATGGCTTCACAATTCTGCCAAAAGCTAACATGCACAATAAATACTCCTACAAGCAGCTTTGCTTCATACAGACGCTCATATACTCCTCAGTGGAGTACTACTGGAGCCCAATATATCAGACACATGAGTGCTTTTTCTTTCTCTGCATGCTTGTGGTTTGATTTCCACGCACGTGTAGCCTCCCTCCTTGTTGTGTGTGGATCTGTTTCTGCTTATTCCACTTTTTTCAGAAAATCCCACCTCTAGAGTTGTGGCACATTGCCAGGGGAACCAGTGTAAACTTTGTTCCCGTTTCCAGCAAACGTTTGAGCTTGCGGAGACTATCAAGCCGTCTGACCTAAACATTGTTTATAGACGTCCTATAACCATTTTTAAAGGATACCCTAAAGTCGATCAGAATCCAGTATTCATACAGACCATGTTATATCTATTAATAAATTTGCTTACCACCTTCCAACTCGGATAGCCTAAAGTTGCTTTGTTGTAGGAAGAAGTGTGCAGGCTCAAGAGGCGGGATTTGCTGAAGAGAAGCCAATCACAGGTGGGTTCCTTTGTCTTGTAGCTACATGTAATGCCTTCAAACTAATAAAAGTTGACCGGAGCAAGCAGAAACGGGTCCACCCTTGCGCTGGAAAAAAATTTCTTGCGCGTGGAAAACAAACAACACGTGCGCAAACAAGGACAAGCACTTGTGTGTGAGATATTGGGGTCCTGTCGTTCTCTTTTTGCGCGTGTAACATGCTAAACATGAGAATGAGTACTAGTTTAGGAGCGTCTGTAAATGAAAGCTTGTTTGCTGTTTATTGTGTGTGTGGACTTTTGACAGAATGCTGACGCAATATCTCTGGTACTGCACCAATTGAGAAGGGAAAAACACAAAAAGTCTGTTACATTTAGTTTCTGTTCCTCATTTGATTCATCTGCACCTTTACCTTACTCCACTTAGACCTACAAGACATTTTAATCTCTTTTTGTACTGGGATTTGCTCTCTTGCTTTGCTCTTCCTCTGCTTCTTCTTAAACTTATATGCACTGTTAATGCCATCCCACTGCAACAAGGCAGTCAATGTCCTGATAAACTGGGCCAAGAATGGCTGACGTAACCTTGCATCTCTTTACCATTTGTTATAGGAACGGTGGTCATGTTTGGGCCAGAGAGTTGTTAAATTTATAAAAAAGTTCAAGATGGAACTAATTATATTTCTTGGCCAGATAACTTTACCAAAACCTTTGAGTATAGTTTTAACCCTCTCTCAACTAGATAAATTCCACACTAAAATCAATGCTGTCCAACAAATTCATCTGTTCAGTTACCAGTGATATTGCTCATAAGGGGTGGAACGGTTCACAAAATCCACGGTTCGGTTCGGTTCACGGTTTCGTGGTCACGGTTTTCGGTTTGGTTCGGTATATGTTGATTGTTACACCGAAATTCCATAAAAATTAATGAAATTGATGAAACAATCCCCAAAAATTTATGAATTGTAATTATTTTTAATGATCTGCGGAAAACCCTGGTTCATTTCCACATGTTTTGCTGCTTTGAATTTAATCATCTTGCGCATGCCCTCTACGATCTCCAAGGAACTCAGAGCGGAACGGACGGGAGACACTGTGAAGGCTGTATGGTTTGCTTTTTGCAGCCGGTCTGGAGCGCAGCGGGGTGAAGCGGAATGCTGACGGAGTATGTGGTATTTCGGGGTTAGCATGACATTTTGGTCATGTTGTTGTTAGCATAAACAAAACGTGTTGCACAATGCTTGCACACTGTTGCACTTTTATCCACAACTTTCTTTCCGCCGTCATCGTAGGTCACTCTAAATGCAAAGCGGTCCCATACAGCAGACCTATAAAGTGCTGCTGGCGCGTCTTCCAACTCCTGTTCTTTCCCACTCGCCATACCCACACAATTCTCAACACACAACTGATTTTTTTCTGCTACACCCGGCTACGCTGCTTCGCTCCTTCTTCTTGTTTACTACTGGTGGTTGGCTTTGGTCGCAGTACCGCCACCTTCTGCTCTGGAGTGTACACGCTTCACCTATGAGAAAAAGGAGCAGCACATGAACCGAACGCAACACACGAGAATCGAACCGAGACAGTCGAACCGAACGGTTCGGACGGTTTTCATAATCCGTTCCATCCCTATTGCTCATAGACCTTTTCACCCTGGGAAAAGAAAAAGTTCAAATGCACCAAAAAGCTCCAAATGAATGATGTTCAAGCCAATCAGGGCTGTATATATACCAAAGACCTGAACTGGTTTCCATCTATTCTTGTGGTTCAGTGACTCAGTGCGCCATGAGCATACTAAAACTATATTGGGTGCAGTAAAAAGAAAGAAAATAGATGACGCTTTTAAATGTAGTTGTACTACACAGCCTACCTTTGTCTTTAGTTCAAATAAATAGAATTCTCTTAACCTTAATGTGAGTGTATACATAGATATATATATTTATATAGAAAAAAAGTAGAGTGACATTTAATTTACCATTGTTATTAAGAAAATAAGTGTCATTTATTCATTATTTTCTCAGATGTCCGATGATGTTATGACACATTTTGTCATGGAAAAGGTTTATACTCTGGGGGAAAAAACCCTCTCTGATGTATTTTCTTAGTCTTTTGAAAATCAGAATCCGTATGCCATCCTGGATAGTTGGTGAGAGCTGATGAAATTAGTCTGCTTATTTTTAGAGGTATGGAATCCTGAAAAGTATAAATTGTGCTTCGAAGTACAATGATATGCTGTTTATGGAGGCCTTGGAACGTCAGCCTTGAGCGGCCAGCGTCTCCTGGAGGCTGAGAAGAAAGAGAACAGCCCAAACAGCTAAACAGAAATATGGCGAAAGTTTCTCCGTCAACATGAGACAGAAGCAGGTCTCTATCAGTTAGAAAAAATAGAAGCCAAGGGATAGTAGCAAGTAAATCCGTCTCCTTTCTTTGCTGATCTCTGAAAATGTTTCCCTGCTGTTGTTTCAGGAAATTAGGCAAAGGTATGACTTATTCCATTTTCGTTGAAAAAGAATCATCCATGCCGTCAACGCTTCTATCTCTCTTCCTGCCACCTTGGTGTTTCCAGGGATCTCCACTGAAGGTGCCCACCAGGTTTATAAAATCCTGCAGGTGGTAAAACCCAAATAGTGATTCATTTAAATCCTGTGTCAGTTGGAGAGGGACTTGTATCTCTCACAGGAACCAAAGTTTCCAGCGGGCATGCTTCTTGGATTCAGCTTTAGACTTTCGTTTTGGGGTGGAGGTAAAGGCCTCCTGGGGATAAGGCAGGGGAGGGAAGTGGGAGTCTGTTGGTGGACAAAGTCTTTTCATCAGTGGCTGGAGCTTGTCCTCCTGCAGCTTGAAGTCCAATTCAACACTAAAGAAAAGAAACAGAGACAAAATATCAAGGAAAGTTGAGACTAAAAAAAAAAAAACCTCCAGGAGTTATTTCTTTTAATGTGTGATTATGTCTTTGATGTATTAAGAAAGTTAGTATTTTATTTTTTTTTTTTTTGCCTGTGTTATGGCCTTAACAGTTATGAGGGCTGTTGACTTAACAACAAATATTCACCAATACGTTCACAAGGGAGGAAAGCCAAAAAGTTTTTTTATTTTATTAAAAACCCTACGTTTCAAATGAAGGCAATATTGCGACCCCAAAAAAAGAGCCGTGCAACATTTTTAATTTTAACCTTCATTTATAATTTTAACCTTAAGAGCATTGTGAAGCAACAGTCAAACAGCCCATAGAGTTTAATAAGTCATTGACTGCATTCGTCTGCTTTGATTTACTGTTGGGCATAATTGTAAACATAACAAAATAATACACACTTAAAATATCTTAATATGCATCTAAACAATCTATCAGCTTCAATGTTTGGATTGAATTTAAGAACTGCTTTGATTGTTTTATTTTGTTGATGTGTTATAATCCACCTATAAATGACAGCATGTATACATGACTGCAAGTCATGAATTCACTGAAGGTAGATGATAAAAATCAAATTTTATATGTATATATCTTTACTCCTCTAAATAGGATTCATATTTTTATTATTACATTAGTTTCTTATATTTACAGCCAAATGAAGCATTTCCAGTGTACTCTTTTCCCACTTGACCTCTCCATGTCATCTATTACACCATTGGTCTGCCTTAAAAAATAACCTTTATTTGCATTTGCTTCATCTTTGATAAAAAAAAGAACTAAAAAGTAAAAGAACCATGTTTTCATTTGCTTCACTCAAGCTATTTATCCTGTTGTCTTACATTCATGAAACAGAAATATTTCTTTCATGTTTTGCCTCATGTGGAGCAGATAAAGATGATAAAACAGGATGCTGGAATGAAGTTTTTTGCTTTTACTGAATTTCATGGATATAGTCGCGGTCCCTCAAAATATATTTCAAAAGATGATGGAAATTCAAGAGAGATTTCATTCGTTGGGATTTACAGGACACAAAACACAGGGCTTTGTCCTTCTTAGCGGTTCGTCACATTTTGCCCAAAGCCCTGGGGAATTTACCCGGAGCCATCATTGTAATCCTACGCCCACACACATCTGACCACTAGGTTCTGCTAAGTAAAACTCAGATTACAGCAGCAGCTGTGGCAAGTGTGGAGGTTTTAATCGGCTAAAGCTATCTCCAGTCACTACCTGAGTCAGGGCTGCTGGTGGGGGGGACAGAATGACTTACATAACCGCCGCAGGGTGCTTGCTCTGGTTTTAAATGCAACACATCCATTATCTTTTTCAAATAAAGTTTTTATAATCAACATTGATGCATTTGCTATTGATTAAGGTAGACACAAACGTGGGTGTACAACAATGAGCGGATTGGATGTTAATTTCTCCAGCTTGCACTCAGCATTTTATTGTTGTTTAACTCAAGCCAGCTTTAATCAATAAATCACTGGCTGGTAATTGCACTGGTGTAAATCCAAATTTCCTGTCTGTGTGTATTTGATGCTGCACATTTGAAAATATAAATTCCAATTGTATGTTAGTTTGATACATTAAAGAAAACTAAAAATTTCTCTCACTAACAGAGACTATCAATTATGTATTTTTAACTTTTCTTTCTTTGTGCAGGATAAAGTAAATAATTGAATAATTACACATAAATCAACAATTTATGCATCCATGGTGTACAACAATGGCTCTGAGAGTTTTAAGATAAGATGCTACCTTAAAAAACCCCAATGAATCTAGGTCTAAATATCATCACTTTAATAGGTATTTTAATATGACCAAAAGACACTCAGGATAAAAAATGTTTGTGTTGCTGTAAAAAATAGGCCCATTTTCACCCATAAATTGAATTATTTACCTTTAATACAGATATTGCAATTCAATTCAATTCAGTTTATTTATATAGCCCCAATTCACAACACATGTCATCTCAGTTTTCAAGTTCTCATGTTCTCTATCTAAGGAAAACCAGTTGATTGCATCGACTAATCGACTCGGATGCAATCCCTCACACTAAGCATGCTTGTAGTGACAGTGGAGAGGAAAAACTCCCTTTTAACAGGAAGAAACCTCCAGCAGAACCAGGCTCAGTGTGAGCGGCCATCTGCCGAGGCCGACTGGGGTTCAAGGAGACACAAAGCAGAGATACAAAAAAGCAGCTGTGAAAGGCAACCCGGTACAGGAAACACACAGCCAGGCTCTGCAGCATTGAAATGACCGATAGCGATATATACCCAATACGATATCAGCATCACTCATACTTAAAGGTATATTGGAGAATTTTCTTTTTCTGGGTGGATCATCAAAATTAGTGGTCCTCCTAATTATCAATCAATCATGGTGATATCTTTACGTAAGGCTGTCCTACGTGCTCGTCCCCGTTTTCACTTACAGGTGGCGAGTGTGACATATTACAAAAATTGCAAAGCTTCTTTTAAAAAAGTAAGCTTGTATGAGCAAACAACAACTTTTAAACAGAGCTTGCACAAGGGGAAATAGGCTTGTGCATGCTCTCACTCGCGTATAATTGGTGTTCCCTATTAGGGTTGTGCATGTGCATTTTTTTTTAAGTGGAGAGGGCAGGTCTTTTAAAAAAATTGTTAAATTCTCCACTATACCTTTAATTTAACCTTTAACCTATTTTATTTGGAATGATAGAACAGGCTTGATCAAGTGATATTTTTCAAACTGAGAACAATGCTTAACCACATCAGGTATGAGAACAACTGACACATTTTTTTATTCACCAAAAAGTTAAACTTCAAACAAAAGCGGATAAAAGTAAAGTGTTGGTATGAGCTTTTAAAATCTCAGATTTTGGAAGCAGGCAGTTATATTCTAACACGCATGTTTTGGTTTCTGATATAGATTGACTTTTGACATCAATATTAAATCAGGACAGCACTGGCTTTATCACTGCTGGGTCTATTAGCTGGTTTAGGTTACAAATGGAACAATGGCAAATGCAAAGTGTGTGCAAATATTTCCTCTTGGTATCCTTGTTTACGCAAAAAAATAGGAACACTGTAGCAACTTTTCCCCCAAAATCTCTCAAAAGGAGATCCATTTGCTTAATTTAAAACTTGTCATGTAAAAAATGTATAAGCATCGGAGGTACCTTTTTATTTTGTACACAATTTGACAGTTTATGAGTTTTATATTTTCTGTAATCATTTCCTTTTTTAACATGAACAAAAATAGTTATAAAACAGATATTTATATTTTATTATCCAACTATAAATAAATATCATTGTTTTTACTTGTTTAAATGTTGATGTGGCCCAAATGGAAATATAAGCCGTCCTCTTGCTTGAAGGATGGATGTGGAGGTCATTTTCTGTACTGTAGGATGTGTTTTGTTTATTTTATAAATCTTTCACCTTGCTGCAGTAACTCTGCCTCCTGTCTGCCTCCCTATCTTTTGCTCCTGATACAACCACACATTTTCATCACAATTCATGAAATATATATTAGTGCATTTCATTTTACAAATGTGTTCCTATACACCTTCCCTTTCTATCACGATACCATTCACAACAGTAGTTATCTATACTCTGACAGTCCATTAGTTTTGCATTACTTGGGCTCATTTTGGATTCCTTATATAGAAAATTTGCTTATGGAAATAAAACATCAAAATATTGAATTTATATCAAATAAAATAAGAGTTCTGAGTCAGATATAGACTTTTTATTATGTCATATTTATTTTATAATTATGAGGTCTGAGAGTGTTTTCCCCAAAATACTAAATAAACGCAAAGAACACAGAATAGCAGCTAGATTTTTTTTTTTAGCACTGAATGTCTCTTTATCCAATGTGTTGATGAGGCAACATAGAAGGATTTTCATTTAGCAGTTAAATCACCTAAAAAAAAAAAAACCTTAGTTAATGTGTAAAGGTACAAAAAAAGCTGATCTCGTTTACATTTTCTGGTTGTGAACTGCTTTAATAGAGTTCTATTTTGTGTGGGATATACTGCGTACATAAAAACACAAGGACAGGCATAAAGTTATCAATGTAGGAGTAGTTTTGTCCCAGCCGTTCATCAAATCTTTTGGAAAAGGCTGCGGCTAAGTTTTTTTTTGTTTAGTTTTAAAGATATATTCAAAAAAAAAATGTTTTACCAAATAAGAGCATTAATTTGCACAAAAAAAAAATATTATACTGTCAAAATGAAAAACACATTTCATTCTGTAGTTTTAATAAAACAACACTTTATTCATTTATTAACATTTAATGGATCCATGCTTCATTGTTTTAAGTGGCCATTTAAAGAAAAAATGTTCTTGTTTCGGTAGATTTCTGATGAAATACCAAAGAACACTATGGTAAATGGTAATTGGCATGTACTTATATAGCGCCTTTATTCAAGTCAGGAGACTAGACCTAAGCGCTTTACACTACATTCATTCACACATTCACGCACACACTACATTGTACCCACAGCTGCCCTGGGGCTCACTGAAAGAAGCGGGGCTGCCGTACACTGGCGCCATCGGGCCCTCTGACCACCATCAGTAGACAATGCAGGTGAAGTGTCTTGCCCAAGGACACAACAACACTGAAAGTTGGAGTCAGGGCTTGAACCGTCAATCCTTCGATTTCAGGGCAAACTCCTACATCCAACGCCACTGTCGCCCCACTATCTACGTTTCTATTACAACCTTTGCTAAACTTTGGGCTGAAAAAAGGTTGACAAAACATAGTTTAGCAATTGAGCCGTTTCCATTAAATAGGAATTAAAATTAAAACCAAGCATGAACAAGTTGTTTATGCAATATCTCATTAAAAACATGCCCCACCATCATCAGCCTGCTACCTCTACTACTTCCTGTCATTTTCTTAAATGTTCCTTTTTACCAGTCGTAGTGGTGTAGTAATAGTAGTGGTTGAAAAAGTGTTTCCATTCAGCTTTGAAATGGCAGAAAACAACCTCATTGTAGCGCAAAAACATTTTATTGAAATGTAATAGTTTTTGTTTGCAGTTGGCATTTTTTCCATTAAGCAAAATTTATTTTTTTATTTTTATGGTTTGCACAATTTGATGGTCAATGTAACAGACTGCTTTTGTTTGGATTTTATGAGGTGTAAAGTTTCCGATTGTCTTTTCAACTGATCTTTTTTATTATGATGATGATTTCTGTTGTTACAAATAGAAAGTTGATATTGTGTAAAAGTCTATTCCTAAGTAAGATAAATTCACTCCCACTCTAACAGCTCGATCAGACATGAGTGCAGTTTTAAAGCTATTTTGGTCAGGGAAGATAATTGGTTTGGAAGAGGAGTAAAGGAAATAATTAACTTCAAGACCAACCCTAATGAGAGGGGACATTTGCAATTTCAGCTTTTCAAAGAAAACCATTTAGGATGAATTTTGATGCCCTTATGGTTTCAAACCAAATTTACAACTACTGGCATGTGACTTAAACATGTGACTAGAATGATGGCCAAATAGGGGTCTAACAATGCACTATTCTTAGGGATAGTATGCACTAATAATAGGCTTTTCCAAAAGGGCAGAAATGTTCCAAGCCAGAAGCGTGGAAGCCGAAGTTGACGTAGTTCTACCACATCACGGGCGCATCAAGGATAAACCAAATATGAGGAGGATGAAGAGGTGGGGAGTAGACATGTACAATTGGACCTGGTTGGTCATGCAGCGAGCCAGCTGCTATTCTATTGCCACATCCCCTTTCTGATTAAAAAAATAAATAAATCCTTTTCAATGTAGCGCTCGTTCTACCTCTTTTTCTTGTAGACGCAGGAGCACAAAAACACAGAGAAGAGCCCACAAATAACGTAGGTGCGCCTCATGAGGGCAGCTCATGTAGGTTGAGACAATGAGACTCATTTATGACTTTATTTAACCCAACACTGATGCTCCCAGAAGATCGTCCCATCGTTCTGGCTATCTGGACAGTAGTTTTTGAGTAGCTATTGTCCAGATTGCAGAAACCTTTACAAGCAGGTTTTAAACATAAAAGCTGGACTAAACTCAGTAAAAATCTTTTTCAATTTATGTTATGAGTTTTACATGTTATAAGTAAATAGTGTGGCTGAATAATTTAGCCAAAAATTATGAGTGAGTGCGATACTATTTTTATTTACCCTTGCACTAATAAAGAGCATTTGCTCTCTACCACCCCTGCTTACAAACACGGACTCACTTCTCCGTAACAACTTATCTGTTTAAAATGGCCTATTCTCCTTAATATCAATGTCCCTGTCCCAGCCTTTGTATTTTTAAATGGTTTTTATTCTGTGTTTTGACTTTGTTTCTGCTGTTGTGTATTTATCTATTGTACGGTGGCCTTGAGTGTCCAGAAAGGCGCCTTTGAAATAGAATGTATTATTATTATTAATAACAAGCATTTCAATATTTTACTTTGAGTTTCTTTATTTTCATGATCTTGACAGCTTACTTTTCCTTAGTCCGTTGTTGCTGAACTTTACTGTTACTGTTGTGGTGTGGATGTGCTTACTTCTGCCATGCATGGATCTGCACCCTAGCTACATATCCCCCTTCTGTTGTTGGTAGCTGCAAACCCACTTTAAGTGAATTAGCGCAATGTAAAGCCCTGGAGTAATTAAATTTGTGTGTTTATCTTTTTATATGTAATGTGACCAAAACTGGTACCTTGAAACTGATTTCCTAGCCCAGCTACACTAACCTGACAACAGCCAGATGCATGTCTCGCTCCGGCCCAGCTAGGCGGAGTGAAACATGCATCTGGCTGTTGTCAGGTTACAGCTACACAGCATTAGAAAAAAAATTCCAAAAGTCGACTGAGACAGTCAAACAGAGTAAACATGATTTACACGTATAAATGTGAGATCTAGGTTTTTTTCTTAAAGCCTTTTAACCGACCAAATCCTCTTGCATAAAATGATGCTGTGACACAATGATTTGTGTGCATCTGAGAAGAGTCTGACAGAACCTGTTATTATAGAAGGTGACAGAAATAATTATGCTGAGGTCTGTTTGCATCTCGTAGAATTTGGCACATGGTGGAAAATGTTCACTCAAAAATGGTGAGAGTGAGAGTTTTTTTTCCTTCCTTCCTTCCTTCCTTCCTTCCTTCCTTCCTTCCTTCCTTCCTTCCTTCCTTCCTTCCTTCCTTCCTTCCTTCCAAAGATGGACAGCACAGGTATTGGTGTTTATTCAGATAACTGTAATCTGCTTTTTCTTTTTTTACATTTTTCAACTTTTTTCTTCTTTTCTTTCATCTATTTGTCTTTTTTTTACTGCACTGGATCTTTGTCACATTTAAAGATAAAGTTTTGAGATGACCCTCTGTGACCTCTTGCAGCTTTTTAATTTTTCATGTTCCAAATCAGAAATAGAAGTTTGTAGTCTGAAATTGTAGCCGTAGACTTTATATTTAACTTTATATACAACTTTATATTCTGAAGCTTATGGTTTTATCTGCTGCATTACCTTGATCCTTTGTTTTCTTTGAGCTAAACAGCCCTGAGCATTTGTGCACGCACATTGTTACATATTTTAAAGGTTTTTATGTAAAAGCATGTGCATTATGTTTAATATCACCGTACATTCAAATATTTATGATTTCTGAATATAAACAAAATCTATTAAAAAAGAGAAGAAACTTGAATCCTTCTGAAAAAATGAAGTTAGGCCAAATGTATATTCAGTTCGTTAGATATAATTAGTTCCTTTAAAGCTTAGTCTTTAGCATCTATGGAAGTATTACAGGCCTTGCGTTTTTTATCTCTTCTTTTCGCTGAATCCAAAAATTGAAAGCATGTTGGCATTTACCCATCTCTCTTCTGCCCATTCCTGGAGTGATTTTTTACTTTTATTTTTTTAGATAAGAACAAATAGAATGAACTTTCCACTCTGAAGCTTTAAACCCGCTCACCCTTTTTCCCTCGCTGTTGCCATCATGTCCCCTGTTTGTAATATATATGTGTATTTAAAAAATATTCCCTACGATACTCGATTCCCCCCTGCCTTTTACAGCCACAAAATGTTTCTCTTGAGATCCTTTTCATCCCTGTGGTGTTGCACATTCTCCCCTTGTGCATCCTCTGTGTATTCTTATCTCTTGAGGTGCGAATGGGCTCCGCTCGATTGTCCATACTGACCCTCCACGCTTTGCCCTGTCGAGAATCACTATTGTAGCCATGGCAACCGGCTTTCCCCACCATGTTGGAAAACATTTTACAAAAGGAAATGCATTTCTCTTGATAAGTTTTGCAAAAGAACAGCCTTGATTCAGTTATATGCATAATTTATATATTGGTTGAGATCTTCAGCCTTCAGCAAATTAATTTAAGCTCTGCACAATATTGAATTTTAAAACCTCTTAAAACTGATTTCCTATGATGACCTTCTACACTTTTAGTCTGTTGTGTTCAGTTTTTCAAACATTGTTTGGCATTGGGTATTTAGCCTGATCATCATCTGTTTTTTGTTGAATCCAAAACAAAAATAAAGGTGTAATTACAGGTCATAAAACTGAAGTCACCTGAAGTCAGCATCTAGTTAAAGGCAAACATTTTTGATAGAGGATTCTATTTACTGTTATATGGAGTGATTATATTATAAATATAGATTTTGAGCTAACAATATCTATCCATTTTATTTCTGCTCCTAAACAATGCACTATTTCATGTTGGAATCATTGCATATTTTCAGTTACCCTTTGACAAGTATAACAGAAACTTCCAGCTATCTAACTTTTTCAACCCACTCCTGTGTTATATCAACCTAAATATGTATATATATTTTTTATTTTATCCTGTTTTAATATGGGCAATTTTTAATTAATCCCACACTTTAATTTAAGATCACACTTTTGGTTAGCAGGACATCTGCACTCAAAATGAGATGAATATACTGTTGCATGAAAAAACCTGAGATGGCTAAATATAAGAAAAAATCAGTCTTAAGTGTAAGAAACCATACCAGCTCATGTCTGTTTAGTCTGTTTTGACGTGTGAGCCTATATGCTAACCTTATCATTGATCCACCCCTGTTGTTACGCTAAGTGTGTGCTGGATGATGCCATACACTCTTGGGCAAATCGATTATATTAAAAGGCTGCACAGCTGACTCTAAAGTGAGCTGTGGTAAAATGATTTATGGACCCTCATGTCTCCTGTAGCACTCAGACCAACTTGGTTACAAATCTCAAAGCAGCACAATTACACGGCCGTGCATACAATTAGAGCCTGAAGAAGCACTAAGGGGTTATAGTGATAACACTTCCACAGTAGGCCATGTCACACTGACCTGATTGTGTTGAAGAATTTGTATTTAGGACTATTTAGCCCAGCAGTTTTATTTCAGTAATGTATACATAGTGTAGTTGCTGAGTTTTTGAACTTATGATTCAAGCTACTTTACCCATTTGCCAATTTGAATCCCTATTTTATACTCATTCCCTATGGGTCAAATGCTAATTAGGGATCGCACCAATGTTTTATTAAGAAGCTACGATTTAAGACATTTTATTTTTCATTTAATATATTGTTTTGTTACGATGACAAAGGATTTTAATCTTTGTTGTTCAACCATCCACTTAAAGATGTAGAGGACAATCTTTTATTTCTGGGTGGATCATCAAAATAAGTGGTCCTCCTAATTGTCAATCATTCTGGTGATATGTTTACGTCCCCAGTTAGCAGCAGCCAGCTCTCTCTACCCTACAGCAGTGACTAATGAAAAAGAACCGTGTGGTAGAGGAGTTACGTGACCCACAAGGAGCAAAAAGCAGTAAACAACTGTCCGACCTGTAAATTAACTGAGTTCACTAGAAAGTCCACTATATATCCGCTCTATATAGTGATTGAGGGATTTAGGGGTCTGGGTGGACATTCAGTAACAATAAGCTTTATGAGCTACAAGAACAGCAAATTTTAAAAAGAGCGTCCACAACGAGAAAAGGGCTTGTGCATGCTCTCGCACGTGTTTAATAGGCTTTCCCTCTGGGGAGTGGGTACAGGGTTGTACATGTACGTTTTTTTTTTTTTTTTTGGAGAGGACGGATCTTTTAAAAAAATTCGCAAACTTTTTTCTTCAACTAGGTTTGCAAGTTTCCAGTTGGCTGATTTTGTTTTTTTTTTTTTTTTTTTTTTAAAGTAAGCACTAGCATCCTGGCTTATTTTTCTTGGGGAATTTGTTGAAAGATCCCCGGTTCTATTCAGATTTTGCCTTTTTAACTTTTTTTAAGCTGCATTTTTTTAAAGCACAGTTCAAAAATTTTGTCTCAACACCAAAATAATGTTGGAGATGTTCACTCATCTTAAAAGTGTTCATCATGAAAGGATGACTGATTTCAGTAGATCTCTTACCGAGGGCAGAAAAAGGACATGTATTTAGTTTGATTTGTGGCTTTTATTAAATGTTTGCATAGTTTGTATCATCAATGTTTTTTTTAGTATGTAGTGAACCCTTTGCCCTCACTGAGAGGCTTTGGTTTACTGCCTTGTATTTTATATATTGTTCCTCTTGTTCCTTGTTATTCCAGGTGCTCCTACCATTGTGTAGAAATCAGCTGCTTTATATATCTTTTGAGAGAACCACAAATATAGAAGTTTTTAAAATGATTCTGATTTCCTAAAATAAGGCTGGATTCTCAAGTTTCATGCATTTGACTTAAAAGGGGAAGCCTGACCTGTGCTTTCAGTGTTTGCGATAGCAGGAAAGAATCTCCCAAAAACACTCTAGTCTTGTTTCTCTTTTCTGAGGCCTTTCTTTTCTTCTCACACACTTTGTAGACAGTTTTTCTCTTACGACCCCCGGCTATTTTCAAAGAACATCGGTGAGAAAGGCGAGCTTCAATGATTGGCTGAAACTGTATCTCACAATAGATATACACCTGAAAGTGCATATGCGGGGAAAAAAATAGCTAACTGGGGATGAGCAGGTCGGACGGCCTTACGTAAACACATCACCAGAATGATTGACAATTAGGATGACCACTTATTTTGATGGAAAAACATCCTCCACTCAACCTTTAATTCATACCTTTTATCCACTAAGGATTCCTCGTCGCATAAAAATTGTAACATTCTAGAAATTACCGTACATTTTTTTGCAATCACTGTCTTAAACATAAAGAGTTTCACCACATACTGTGCTTACAAAATTGTATATTAAAACTGGACTTCAATGGTAGAAGGCGCCAAAAAAGGAAGAAAAACCTGCTAGACACCACTGACAGCTATTCTTTCCACATAGCAGAACGCTGCTTTTTCTTCCTCTGCCTCTGCTTCCTATCCTATGTTCTTCCACCTCCAGAGAGGTTGTTTTCATGGAGATCTGAGTAATTAGATTGCTGCCTAATCCCCCCTGCCTCTGTGAATACAACTGCTATATTTGATTCTGTGTCCAATCAACACCATTAACCATGTCAGCGAGTGTCTTAAAGATGAACTCCGGTCAATTTTGCAAATTTCAAATGGCTCTTTGCTAAATTTCTGCCCTTTATCAAGCTGGAGCATGGCCAAGTGCTTATGAGGTTTGCCTCATTATGAGGGGAGTTGCTTTCTTCTTCTCTGCCTCCAAAGAATGTGGCTTTTCAATGGATTGGTGCAGTTTTTGCAAATGTGGATATTTTTCTTTTTATTGTAGGTTATTTTTATGTAGAATATTCTCTCTGAAAGCTTTGTATGATGTGGAAGAAAAACTATGACGAGTTTAATGTCTTTAAAGCTGATGGATACTTTTCATTGGAGGATGATCAAATAAAAGCACCTTTTATTCTCATGTTATTAAATTATATTCATCAATCAAACCTTCATCTCAGGGTACAGTTTAGTAATGGGGAAAAGATTTATACATTTATTATAAAGGATTGCTTTAGCGGCCATCAGATCAACGCTGTGCCCTGAGCATCTCCTTTAATTAGTGTCCCATCTGTGTACATCATATCAAATGCCCTTATTCACCTAGACTTGGCTCAACCCACTGATGCTGAACTTCTTTTAAAGCACCTTTCCTGTGCTGTCATCCGCGTGGTGGGATTTTAAAAGTACTTCAAGGTGGTATGGACCTCCTTCAACTCAGACATCAGAGGGCACAGAGCTGTACAGTACATCACGATTGAAGTTTAGCCAGAGGCTTATCAGTTATTGAGAGAGTTTGAGATAGAATTTGATTTAAATGGTTCTCAGGAGGAGAGATTCAGACAGCGTTGAGCCTCAACGACCATTATATGCAGCTTTTACCCTCTTCATACCATATAAATCTTACTTTGTCTATTTCACACCTCTTTCTCCCTGACTTTTTGACTACTTTTCTGCCTACAGACTACTGTGACATATTCTTCCTCAGCTTGCATCAGAATATCTTTGCCAATCTTGAGAATGTTTCATCTGGAACCAGGCCCTTGGTTGGGAACAATAACATCAATGTTTTTCATTGGATGACTGTCAAATGTTTGTTCCAATAACCTTCAACATGGATTTTTGCCGGTCCCTATTGTAGTTTTAAAAGCGGCAATTACTATAAATTTGAGTTCAAATAATATTTCTTAAGCAGAGTATAAAGTAATTGTAATTTTATGCATCAGCTTTGTTTTTCTTTCATTTTTTTACTTTTTTAACAGTGTCCTGTCTGGGGATGTGGCAATAAGAATAAGTGTCTTGATGCGGAAAAGAGCCCAACAGATTTTACTTTCACAAGTGGAGCAGTACGGCCATCGCTATAGTGTTCCGCTTGATTTATACACATAAATAGCTTTATTATAATTCTTGCAGGGAGTATTACATATTTTATAGACACTGCAATGTAAGTAGAACAGTAAAGGAAAAAAAAGTAGAAAAGATGAAAGAAAGAGCATATAAAAAATCTGTTTTATTTTTCCTGTGCCATGGGGAAAGAAGTAACAAATTGGAAGAACACCAACTTAGAATAAAAGCATAATCAAATTCTAACGGGTGACTTTCATTTTAATGCAAAATGTGCAATTTGAATAAATTTGATTCAAGCTAACCACTTGGTGTTCTTAATGAGAGTTTTAGAAGTTTTAACATGGTAAATTTTATGTTTAAGTGCAGCCCGTTTTTGAGCAAAATCTTCCCTCTAGCATCCGCATTTACGAAAGGGGCAAACCCAAAGCTCATTTAAATAGCAGCTTTGTTTGTTTGTTTCACTTCTAAATGTAACCATTGGCATGTAGGGACTTTTGTCTTGCTTTCACCTCACAAGTTTTTCGACCTCCATCCTTGACCCTTCTGCCCAACCTCTTCACATTTAACACATTGTGTTCCAGCCCATATTTAGATAAAACCACTTTCCAATTAAAAGGAACCCATTGCTTTGACATAAAAATGTTTTCTGTACATTCATGTGACTGTAGTTGCTTTGAATGAAAATCAGAGGAATGTTTTTGAGTCTGTGCGCCAAGGATAATGCTGTTTAAACCATGTTTATATCAAGGGGCACAAACAGGTGGCAAATCAGCTCACTAATTCCAAACAAGTCTGACATGATGATTAATCAGGTGGACAATGTGAAGGCAATCACACATATCCATTAATAGTTGAGTCAAGGCATGCGTAATTGTGCAAGGATGGCAGTGTTGGAACTGCTGCAAAAAGTATCGCAAGTAGAAGAACACAGAGGTTGGGATGTTCAGAGATCCTGCTGACAGATAATGATTAATGGCTTATTAGCTGGTTCAAATTGTTCACTGCACAGAAGTTCAGACCGTGACTCTCCAAACCAGTTCAATATCCAACTACCCCTCAATGCAACAATGTGTTTTTTTTTTTTAGATGTGTTGAGTGACATGTTGTCTAATAAACAGTCACCCTCAGAGGTCCCCATGACAGGTATGTCCATATGTTGTTCAAATATATGAAAATACCTATAAATGTATTTGAATAGATGCACATCAAATCCCAGTTGAATGGAGAAGCAAATTTCCAGTTGGAATCAGACCTCTGACTGCACTTATGCTGCTTTAAGGCACCTCTGTAAATGTCTCATTTGCTTAATAAATGGAAAGCATTTGCTCTGCAAAGGTGTGCATATATTTACCACATACAAAGGTGGGGGGGGTATAAATTTGACCAGGTCACTATCTAAATGTTATAAGCTTTTAAAACATTCATCCATGTGTCAGAAGTTCGACTGCCCCCCATTTTAACAAAACAAAACTGAGCTGCTACTAAATTATGTCTAAAGCCAGTTTAGCCTTTTTCGCAATAAGCTTATAAAAAAAAATTTTTTTTTTCTTTTGCTGTTCAAAAGCCCCCATTTAAGAGCCATCTCTCAAACTGCAACTCCTGTGATAATAAGTTCATAAAAAGATGCAGCCTTTGTATTCGGGTTAACTGATGGCTTTGTACTCATATCTTCACAGCTTATAAAGTAAAGGCGTTGGAGGCTAAGCTTTGAGTTTGAGTCTGCACAGCAACTGCACCTAAGAATATTTTATGACGTTTGACATTAATTAATTTAACCTTTCACTGTCCTGGGTTCACTCAATTTCCTTGGATGCAACCTCTCCACATTTCCGCCGTTCACCCTTTTGTCCTGCTAACTGCACACCTGCTTGGCACCATTTGGTGCATAAAATGGTGTGAGGAGATAATTGGACAGTCGGGCAAAGAGGTATAGGTTTTGAGAGAAATGCTGCTGTGTGAATGTCCCATGCCCTCTCAGCGCTAATGAGCAGCATTTCACACTAGCCTCACATCAATTGTCCCTCCCCCTCTGCTCGACCTGGCCTGTTTCACCTTATAGCTTCCTCTCAAGGAGAAAGGACAGGTTACATGTGGAATCTCTCTGTCTTTAAAGATGAACGATCACTCACCTGTAAATAATGCATGCGCTGTTCCGGCATGTGTCACAGTTGGCGGTGTCCTGCCCGGTTCGATAGGAGAGTCTGCAAAGAAGATGAAAGTCGTGAATGAGTAATTACAGGACTTGTTAAGCTGCCCCCCTCCCACCTTTCCTTTCTCATCTTATTTGTCATCTTTCGTTAGCGAGCCAGCGGTAAATGAGGGTGACGAGGAGTCACTCCGCCCTTCTAAGTGCCCTCCGCCCCATAGAAAGTTCACATTGTCATCCATTAACTTTGGGTCATAGTTTGGTGGCTTAATAGAGTCAAATGTTAACTAAAGTTAGGTTTGTGTTTTCATCAAAAGTTTTACATTTTAAGTCAGGGCTTCTAGACTTTGAGTTTGTAATATGCAAAATCTTTCATTAGATGAAATGTCAAGAAAGGAGCTTTGAATAAACTAGAAATAATTTTTTCCCGCTTTAATGTGCATTACGTTTTCCTTTGTTGTTGCCCTTTTTCTTTATTTGCTGCAGAATCATTTCTCTATTGATGAATCTATCTGCTGCACAACATTGTCTAAAAGATCATTTGCAAGTTATCATTTGTAAATTGAGATTGATTTAAGTCTCTAGTTAGATTAAAGGTGTACATTTCTGGACTCCAGCCTGTTTGCCTTTATGCTGTGAGTGTTGCTTTGTTATTTAACAGCTATTTAATGCTGGAAGTTGTCCAGGCTCATTTCTGATGCGAGGCTGAGATTACAAGAACATTTGTCTGTAGCTTTTATTGAGACATAAAAATCCCATCAACACAATGAGTCAAACTGTGGTTAGATATATTTACAGCAGTCTTGTGAATCCTTCACAAATGTATTCAGTCTTTGGAAACAACAAAGCATATATGGCACCTTTTTTTTTATTGTCGCATGGATTCAGTTTAGCTTATGTGACAGGCGTAAAAGAAGTGAAATATCCTGATTCATATCAGCAACTTCTGTGATTTACAACAGCATTGACTGATGTAAATCAATTATTATTACCCAGTTAGTAAACATAAGTAAAAATTACTCAATTGTTCTAAATATATACTTTTTAAATAACTCCTAATATAATTCTGATGGGCTGCTGCTGCCTTTGATTCATATTATTGATCATATTAACTGAACTATATGTATTACAGACAGCATCGAACAAATATGGCAACTATAGTTTTTTTTTTTTTTTTTTTTTTTTTACCTCAAGGATCAGAACTGCGATGCACTGTGTTAGAACCACTTATTGGGTCTACCGCTCCAAAACATTCTACAATTAGCCAGGTTTAATAAATAAATACTTTGAGTCTAGTTTTGATTAAAAGTCAATAAAAGCTTATGTTTCATTAAAATGAAAACAAACTCTCAGTTTAAAGAAGATTTTGATCTGTACGTAAAAGAAAAAATCAATAAGGTGTAATTGTGCATTGACTGCAAGTACTGGAAGAGTGTCCTTAACAATACTTTTAGAGACATCTCTAAAATCATGATATCAGCTGATTGGTTAGTCTTTTAGGATTAACTACAGTGGGTGAAATTCCTCAAAGTTATTGGCTACTGGTTCACCTAAATGGAGATTGCTGAGAACTTTTTCTTGACATGGAGTAATTTCCATGCAGTTTAATTTTAGGTCTTAAATTTAGGCAACTGTTGCCAAGTCTGTGTGTTGGAACCCATCTCTGTTGCAACGTGGTGGGAAAAGAAACTGTTATGAAGCAATAACAACAGTGAACAATCCACAATTAAATGTGGCTGTGGGAAAAAAATTTAGCTGAAAATATGGCGATAAAAAAATGTCATTAAGTTTTTTTTTTTTTTTTAAGGTGCACGCCACATTTTTTTTAATGAGTCAGATTCTCTAACATAGAAGCAGCTTCGTTATTCCTTCTTTCATATTGTGTTTTCCCTTCTGTTGCTGTTTTCTCTCATCTTTGCAGCACACCAGACACATCATTTAGCTCTGTCACTACAACTCTTGTCATGCTGCCCATCGGTTGCGGCACCAATAAAAATTAAAATCCTCTCATAAATTCCTCCTTTTTATCTAGTGCACTGCCTCTCGTTCAGACAGGTGAGATAGATGCTGATAAAAATAGAGTTAGAGATTCAAGAAGTGGCAAAAACCCTCCCAAGAATATGTGCAGTATAGTGTTCTTCTGTGGCAAAATTGTTTGACATTTTTGTCAGGGATTATTTATGTGTTAAACCTAAATAATTTGCCTTTGCAGGTTTACATTTCAGTGCAGCATAAAAGCCTTTAAACCCTCCCATTAAGGCAGCCAATCATTAAGCTGCCAACAGCATGGCCAACTGGATCAGATGATCTCCACAGCCTCCCAGGATTCTCTCTGTCCGTCACCTTCTCAATCTCTCTTCCTACTTTTTGCTCTCTGTCTGTTCATAAAAGAAAATGGGAGACCGAGGCTCATTTTGGCAGACCTTCCCCGGGGAAAGTGAAGCCAAAAGTGCCATTAACGGCATTTTTATACACCCTCCACCCTTGGTGCGACCAGGAGAGCTTCCTTAAAGGTCATTGCGTGGGAGGCTGTCCAGCAGTGAGAAAACAAGCACACATACAGAGTGCTAATAGACAGGTTAGCAACAAGTCCCTGAGAGGGCAATTAATTGGCTCCAGTCTGCCAACACGCAATGTGCCCAAGCCGTGTGGTGCAGATCCAAATGTTCATTTATGGGAGATGACTTGACAGCAATGATGCAGTTTAGTGTTCTTCTATGTAGAAATACAGCAGTTAGCAAAGTGGTTAATTTCTCTTTAAAAGGTAATCAGCAAGTCTAAGACAAAAAATTAGATTTTTTTTTTTCTCTCAAAATACATTAAAACTAAAAATGCACAATTTCTGTAAATCAGCCAACAGTCTGCACGAAATAGTTTGTGAAGTATGCTTTGAAGCATAAATATAGATGAAGTGACCTTATTTAAATGAGACTTTTAATGCTGAGTTCTTTCTCTGCTCCCTCAGCTTTCACATTTATTTAAGAAGAGAAATAGCTAATAGCTGTGTCATAAGAAATAAAGTTAAAAGGTTAATTTTATCTGTTTGCCTTAAAGGCTGTCAGTTTTTAGCTGTGCCCAACATATCTTAAATCCATTATAGTCCTTTCAATCTTTTTCTCACAGATTTGGAAGATGATTAAAAATGTAAAAATATATTTTTAAACAGAACATTTCATGCTTTACAAGGCATATGCCTGGAGAACAAGCTTCAAGGACTCCAAAGCTAGAGCTGAAAGAACAAAAATATGCCACAGGGTTAAAACAGCTCTGTAAGCCCTTCATTCAATAAGTACTATACATTATTAGGGAAAAACAAATTAATTAGATTCACATTATTAGCCTTTAATATAGTTTTAAAAGCTGTGCTTAGAGAATCTGGCTGGAATTGATTAAATTGGCTTTAAATCACAATCTGGGCACCAGTATCAGGTGTTTTGTTGAGTTTGAAAACGGGTTTAAAGTCATTTGAAAATGTGACGTTATGGCCGGATACTTTGGATTACATCAGGACGCCTCTTATTTACAAAATAAGACATAACTGCAGCTATTCAGCCACAGCTTATAGGTGGCTCCACCTGCTGTACTGGTTACAATAATAACAATAAAAAAAGCTGGTGTAGTGTTAATAGAAGCAGAATCCATTTTTTTTTTTTTTTTTTTTTTTTGCAACTCACTTAATCTCCAACATGTACTAGAATAAAACTGGTATTTTATAGGCAAAAAATATTTTAATTTAGCCTGAATGGATTACAAGGGGGATTATGCTGCCCACTGACTCCAACTGAAGACATAGTTTTAGTGATTAATAATCAGAAATGTAATTTTTTTTCCTTCTTTCTGTCCTCTGAACATATGGTGCTAATAAACGGCGGTAATACATTTACGCTTATAGAACCTTCTCCTGCACACCTGCCACTTCAGGCACATCTGATAAGGCAGATGTGCTCTGCAACGCTTGAAGATGTGCCGCCATTCTGCCGTTCTACTGTTTACTTTTCAATCAGCACTTTCTTTATAAGTTTGATGATAAAGGGATTACTGTTACCTTACTTGAGATTGAAAGAGGATAAGTAACTTTTTAAGATGGGGAAAGACATCTCGCCCAAGCCCTGTTTTATAATGTATCCCTCATCTCACCAGTCATATTTTCGCTACCTTACCCTAAGTATGTCAAATGTGGGATACGTTTGCTATGTTGGCTTTAAAGTTCAGTTTTCTTCCCACAGACTTTGACACTGTGCTTATAAAAGCAGATGTATATCTGAGGTTCTGAGCTTTTGCATTTGGCTCAACAAATGGTCCTTTTTGTTTACTGGGTCACTTTGGACAGACTGTCTTCTGTTTCAGCAGACCAGATGCTATCTACTGCCCTTTTGTGTAAACTCCAAATCCATTTGACAGTAAATGGCCTTTTCACAGTTTGAGGATTTTGCTGAGTACTCACATGTACTAGATAAATATTGGAGAGTGTATGGTCGGATAAGGTTGGACGTAATTTGCTGTCAAGACGGGTGTTTTTTAGGGTTTTTTTTGCTAAAGAAACTGGTTAAGAGGAAAGGGATGTTTTCAGTATGAGGTGTATTTTTCTAGATCTAAATTTGAAAGACGATATTCTTATTTGCTCTAAAGAAAACTGTGGCTTTGTTTTAATCGTTTCCTGATGCCCAGATATTTTGTTTAGTAGAGGGTAGAGGAAGGTGATACAGTGTGATCTAGAAATATTCAAACTAGGGCTCGACGATATGACCTCAAATAAATATCACGGCAGTTTTACCTCGATAGTGATATGTACACGATAAATGCTCCGGCTCCTCTATCAGAAATAAAGGCTTGTGCAGGAAATGTAACTGATCTATTTATAATTTATTTATTGAACAAATCACATTACATATTACTGCATATTACAGATATCAAATAAATATTAAAGTCTTGTACCCATTCAGATTTTAACATTCAAAAATGTCTAATTTCCTCTTTTACAAACATTTTTGCACAAAGGTAATGGAGCCTTTTGCACATCTTTGAACTCAACATTTCGTGTTCTTTTGCTCAACATCTAAGGCATAATTTTGGTGCCACTGAACTAAGCGTGCAGTGAATATGCATCGTTTAAACTCGCACACCCGAACTTAAAACCAGTCTGCCGCTGCTCGGCTCTAACGCACTCTCGACTTCTTCTTCTGTGCACTCTGAACTCACATGGCTCCACAAGATTAACTGCTGTAATTTGGTTTACAGCTGTGGTAGACGCTTCTTCACAGGCCTCATCCCCCATTCTCTTTATGCTTCTCACTGGATCGGTGGAGTCACGTGATTACACACGTGCTGCGCTGTCTTAAATGGGAAAGAAATACCAGCCACCAGCGCACACAGGCAAAATGGCAGAATTAAGTTTATTTCTTTTACCCACATGAGAAAATTGTCGCTGGTTATTGTAGCGAATGACTGTAATGGTAAAAATCCAGTTTATCGGCCAGCCCTATTTCAAAACAACTGATCTTCTCTAGATTTTTAGATTAAATCGAGTGCAAATAGACACCTAACTAGTAAGCGTGGCCACCTAAGTGTAATTCAATCTCCACATCGTTGCTTCTGTTCTGTGAAGGGATAAAACATACATATCAGGGATCAACCTGAGAATTCTTAATGAACTCAGATATTTAACATTTCATAGAGCACTTTTCAATCATCAGAAAATGGATAGGTTGCGTTCCAGCTTCCAACTGACAAAGTCATGATAGACCACCTAAACAACCAACAGGATCATTTATCTGAGAAGCAACCAGGAGGTCCATATTGATGCTGGAAGACCTGCAGACGTCTATAGCTCAGGTGGAGGAATTGTTTGAGGAACCCCACTTATCCTAGCTTTATTTAATCTTTGGAATCAATAGAAAATGGTTGGTGGTTAAAAAGCCATTAGACGTCCAGCTTGCAGAATCCCACAAGCCATTTAGGGGACGCACAAAAAAAAAAAAAATTGGAAGAGACAGTTGCTTTTTTACATCTTTTAGCCTGCATACCATCTTTCTGTCTGTCAGAACACGAACACTTCTCTTTACAATATTCTGTGGAGATACAGCAGTTCTTCAGCAGAAACTGGCCAGGGTTCAAATGAAGATGTTTGCAGCTACATATAGAGGAATCCTGGAAGAAAACCTGCCAGTGATTAATGAGGACCGAGCAGAGATCACCCTTCAAACAGGACAACAATCCTATATAACTATCCTATATACTGTATATAACCGTATATATAACCCTATATACTGTATATAACCGTGGAAACAAAGAAATGACTTGCATTAAAGTACAGTTACAGTATTGGATAGAAAGACACAGTTAAAATCCAGTCCTCGATTTAACCACATCAACCTCTGGCCAGACTTACAAATTACTGGGCAAGGACACTTAGTCTAAACTGGCTGAGCTGGAAATGTTCGCAAAGACCCATAGGAAGAAATTACAGTCACTAGATAGACAGATGAATGTACAGTGTATACATGTAATTCTTATACAGGTTCCCTGATTTTGAAGTAAACGTATAGAGTATATAACGTGGAAAGTCATTTTATATTCTCCTCCCCTGTGCCATTGCAATACACCTTTCTCTTTGTGTTTGTCTATTATGTTGTTTTTTTTTTTTATATATATACAGCACTTTGAATCGTCTTGCTACTGAAATGTGCTGTATAAATAAACCTACCATGCCTTCAGGGAAGGGAAGGTACTTTTTTAAAGAACTGTATCAATGTTTTCTGTGAAGCGGCTGAGAATATCTGGAGGGAGATTTTCCATGGAAATTATTTTGCACGGTCAGAGCACTGCAAAGGGATGTCTATAAAACCCAAAACTCCCTCAAAACAATGCTGGGGAGGGGTTTAGTACTTAATTCATTGAGCAAAAATAACAAAAATGTTGACTTTACTGTGCTTAAGACCATGTTTTTAAGTGTGAGACAAAAACTGCCTTTATTAAACATATTCTGTGTCTGAAAAAGAAAGGAACTGCTGTAAAGACTGGCTGCTGTTTAATTTTCACAGCTATATTAACATCTAGGCCTCTATGTAATGTGCATGAAAATAGCTTTTATGTAGTTTAATATAATTAAATAAAATGTGAAAGCTATATCCTGTAACATGGCAGAGTAAAAATGGATTTAGAAATTTCTCGTGCAAAGGTGTAGGGGTGAGCAAAGTTCTCTTACCCTTCTCTGTGCGCCTCTCCCTTCTCCAGTTCCTGGATGACCCCCAGCAGCACCTTGATGGTCTCTTGGCTGGAGCTGATGAGGTTTTCCATGGCTTGAAGCTGTGCTTTTACATCCCCATCCTGGTTTACAGGCACTATTTGCTTGCAGGTTTCTTGTGTTTGGTGAGACGAGGCCCCGTCAGCATGACCACTTGTGCAGCCAGACAGAGGCTCCTCCATGCCCCGTATAGGCCGGGCTGAAAGCTGTCCTGTACTGCACTGCGCCTGCGACGTACAGCCCCTGCTGGCTCGTGGTAGCGTCTCACTCGACAGCCCGTTTAGTTGTAGGCCTTTCTTCCGCTTGCTCTGAGCAGAGGGACTATCCAGACACTCCACCTGTGTGAGAGAGTTCCAGGCGATGGGCCCTGTAACCTTGGACGCTCGGTCTGGGAGAGTTCGAGAAGAGCCTTCCTCCAAATTGAGCAGTTGCCTTTTGCCTAGGCGGTCTATGTCAGACTCTGAGTGTTGTAATCCAGTTCCGGCTTTGGACTGGACGCTGCAGAGCTGGTACTCGCCTTGTGTTCCTGCTCCACTTCCTCTTGGCGTACCTGCAAGACAATCTGTGTCTGCAGTGCAACTAAGCATCAGACCGTCAGAGCACAGGCCATCAGGGGCACTGTGCTGCTCCACTGTTGCAATGCACTCATTAGTATGGAGCAGAGCCCTGGTCCTCAGTACTCCTCTCCCCCTTGTTACTCCCTCCTCCTCCTCGTCGTCTAAACCCTGCTCAGCCGCTTTAGATTGCTTTGCCTCCATGACAAAGCCATTATTCTGACCTTTATATGTTTCCACAGCTGCCACATGTTTAAATGTGTGGCCTTTTTTGCGCTCAAAGGGAAACGTCTGGTAACGTTTCTTCAAGTCTGGGGACGTTTGGACGCCCGTACTCCTGGTGACATTCGGAATGGATCTGCGGGCGGGGACGGTCATGTACTTGCGGTACGCCACTTTGTATGACATGGGTTTGCCACCTTTCCCTGCCGCCTGCAGCTCAGCCTCCCTCTGCTCGTTCTGTGCCTCGCAGATATCCTTGAAGCGCACTTGCAAGGCTTTGTTTCTCTTTCTCACCTGTCGACTTGCTTCCAGGGAATACTCCAGTGCTAGCGAGGTGGAGGGCAAAGGCGGTGCCTCTGAGTCGGACTCTGAGTTGATGAGCATGCATTTGCCTCCCTCCTTGCTCACCATGTTTCCTAAGAGACAAGGAGAGAAGCTTTGTCAGAAAACTCTCATAAGTCAATCAGACAACAACAAAAATAATTTCCCTTGAGTAGAACATCTCTAAAGAACAAACCTTGGGAAGAAAATGTCAGGTATTGCAGCTGTTGGTGCAGCAGCATTTTTGGCACCTCGTGCAGATCCATGAGCAATCAAACAAAGTGACAAAATTAATTTCTTTACTTAAAATTCTCTCACAACAATTTAATTTGGAAGTGTCTAGTGCCTTTTAATTGTTTTCTTTTGTATTTACAAAGATTTGATTACTTTTTCCTGCATATTTTTTTAGTATCTATACACTAAAACCTTGCAGATTTATAATGCCAACATAACCTTATGTTCATTGCAGGCAGATTTCAAAAACAGATTTAATCTGCTCTTTAAACTTAAAGCCACTCTTTTATCCCCATTTTCTCTGTTATTTTCAGCTTTTAAATCATCAGTTTATTACATGTTCTGTTTATCTCTTCATGCCACTAAGTTGATTAGTGTCTTTTGGTTGTTTGGATACAAGTTTTCGCAGTGGTTCTCTCCTGCTGTGCTTAAAATAAACAACATAAAAACTAATGTCACACTCTCACATAATCAAACTCTCTCCAAACCAAAATTATGATGTTAAATCAGGATTTTCAAAATTGCTGTGCTCTTTAATTGAAGGCGGTTGACTCCAGTCCCATTCCCAGAGGCAGTGCAGTTACTCCAAGTGTGCTGGAGTACTTGCAGTATTCCAGTGGAAATACTGGAGTTCATGCAGGCCCATTTGTAGAAAGTGCATAGACATTTTATTAAAACTAAAAAATCTCAGAATACTCTGCTGGTGCATTGGTGTGACAATCAGGACCCACAACTCTTCTCCTCTTTTGACATTTACTAGCAACCTCCCACGGCTGCCAGTTACATCAGGCATCAAGTCTTCCAAAAATGGCAGGTGAGAAATTGAGGCCTCCTGGAGACGTAGGGAGCAGAATATCTATCCACAAAGTTAAAGGATAGACTTCCTTGTCTTAAATCATGGCTGTTTGCAAAGAATATAGAATAGGGTAAGGTTATCAAGGTAAACAAGTTTTGTTAAAACCTTTAAGTTTGACATCCCTGGTTTTAAATCGGCTCCTGCATGGTCTATATTCTCTGTGTGATGAAGGAAAAATTGAGACACACTAGATGTAACATATTTTTCTCTATTTGAAAGAGATTGTTCGAGACTAATCTTGTCCTTGTGCAACAAGGTTTGAGATTTATGACTTCTTGTCTTGTTCAGATTGTTTAGCAGGAGTGGAAGTATTCAAACCTTCCAGTTTTTTAACACCTGACAATAAACGGAACACGTTACTGTGAAATTGATGCCTGCGCGTCCTGTATAGATGCAAAAATTACCTGTTCGGCATCTGTTTTCTAATAGGAAGATTTTTGCCAGGAAGATTTTTTTAGAAGCTTTTAAATTCATGATAATATAGCACAATTATATAGTTTTAGATTTTCAGCTGCAAATTTTCTCTGGTTATAGTAAATAATCTCCAATTTGACGCGACACCCCTCATCTCCCTCACAGTTGTTTTTGTGGCATTTTCCATATTTGGTTCATTTAGAGATAAGACAATCGCCTGTATTTGAATATTTTACACAAAATTGTAAACGTCACATTTATTCTAACCTTTTTCAGCAAAAGGCGTTTCATAATCTTTCTCCTCTAAGAAAGGAATCTCTTCCATTTCTTCTTCACAAGTCAATTTCACTGTGCAGTATGAGTGTGAATGATGACAAACTTTCCGATTTACTGTTACCAGATGACATCATCTGTAGTTTGCCCTTTCTTTGGAAAACCATGACAGCCACCCTTTGTGAAACCACTCACATATCGCCTAACGTCAGTGGGAACCGAGAGCAGCAAACAATGCTCCCTGTATACAAGCTGGGGATGGCAGGCCCCTGCTGTGTAAGCAGATGCTTGTTTTATTTTCGACAGGCAGATGATTACTAAAATGACCACAGAGTTCAGTGAGGATGCATTTTGCAGGATGCCTGCATGATGTTGAAAAGCACCAAACGTATTGGAAGCTGTGAGAATGATTGTTCTCAGTCTGGTAACACTGAGAATGCAGGACGTAATAACACAGCACCGAATTCTTTCACATACAGGAGTGTTTAAGTCATCACAACATTTAGTTCACTGAATTAAGCTTGTGATTATTGATGACATAAAGATCGAACTGTTTTAAGGGATTATCTCTGCCAATTTATTTGGGAAACATATTTACGAAACTGAAAGTGTGTTTATACACTATTTAGGTTATGCACCCATGCGCTCTGGTACCCTTCTGCATTATTTACCACATCAATGCGACAAAGCATGAGGGTGATCATCCAAGGCCTTTGCTGAGGTTTTAATGTACTCAAGTTTATCTGCATTGTTGGCTGTAGTGTTTTTCACAGATTGTTGGATCAGCCAACCACAGAAAGACCAATGCAAATAAAGCAGGAATTAGTACTTTTGGCAGGAGCTGCCAATTCCTGTGTGAAAATAAAATCAGCAGCTCCATAAAGCTAGTCATTGAGGGGAAGCGTGCATTGTGGTCTACAATATTCAGACAGTTGAGCTTATTTCTGACTTGATTACAAACAGTGGACACATGCCAGCGGATTACAAAGCTCTCCTAATCATCACTAATAGTGAAATCTTCACACTGGATTGATAACGGCTTAATTTTGAGTCTTCACTCTTGTCCAGACTCTGCATTTTTGTATTACTTTCATCTGTGAAGAGGGCTATGGATGTCAGTGCTGCAGTCCGATCCTACCATAGCTTTGCTTAGATTAAGTGGTCTTATCATATTTCTCGTTCAGGGATGCCTTAACTGAAGGAATTGGACATCTTTCGTTAAGGCCCTTAATAAGTCTTTTGGGGTGATTGTTTTAGCCCCAACTGCAGATGCAACCCATTTTCAATATATTGTTTTTAATGCTTAAACTGATTTAGCTAAAGGTTGCTTGCGTACTTTGTTTTACTACCACAGTTTTTTTTGTTTTGTTTATTAAATACTGGACTTTTTCTTGATAATGCTTTCATTACCTGACACTTAATCAACCGTGCATATTTATTTTCATTTTTAACTGAATGGCGAATGGCTCAAATAGATATTGTCTTGCTGATATACCAGTGTGAAAAGTCGAAGAACTTTTTTTGTTGTAAAAAAATTTTTTATACCAAGCTATTTGTTTCTGTTATGGGTTTTTTATAGGCTGATTTTGGGAAACCTGTGAACTGTTAAAAAAAAATAAAAAAATAGCAGGTGGTCCATTGTAAAGTATGAATATAATTACTGACTGACTCCTGGCCTGTTTGGCCATTAGGTTGATTGAGCTGTGAAAGTAGAGAGTTAGTAGAATGTAAAGTAGGAGAATTCAGGCTGGCCGTCTGAACCCCATTCATTTTCTAATTATTACTTTGACTTCCCAGCATGCAAAGCCTTTCTGTTCGAAGAAAGGCAGATTTCTCTCTGTTCGTCTGTCTGTTTGAATATCTGCAGCTTTTATCTGTTCATCTGCAAGACTGTGTGCTCTCCTGATCTCTCGCTGCCCGCTCCCTCTGCATGTTTGTGCAGATGGTGACATTTTCAATAGGAGTATAAATGCATCTGACATGCACTCTCCAAATGCACCCTGTAAAATACACGGTTATGGGCTGGTTAAAGATTAAACCCTACACTTAATGTTCCGATTCATATTTTAGAAAATACTTAATTTTGTTTCCAAAATGGCAGATTTGGACTTAAACATTAAGGATCTTTTCTTGTTCTAAGCAAATCCCCTGCATGTGCGGTTGTATCATATTTGCCGTGGAACGTAATCCTTTTTGACACATTAACACCGTAGGCTAAATGAAGTGTCCCAGGCTTCACATATCTGATTTACTCCCCATCGGCATCCAGACTCAGACATCCGCAGCAGTGCTCGTATCTCAGCTCTGGCTGGAACACCACCCATGGCCTCTTCCATAAACAACCCAATTCAGCACGTGGGTTCAGACAGCTGACCCCTTTTTTATGGTGCGTCTGCTCTTTTTTTTTTTTAAACATCTAAGGGCATATTTGTCAAGTAAACTGACCTACTGTTTTCTATCCAGAGCCCACCAAAAACAGACCTCATGGAGTCACATCCACATGACTTAACACATCAACAGGCTCACATCTGACCTTGTTCTAGAGGCACAGCTCGTGTCCCTGTCAGCTCCTAAGGCATTTCTTTGAAGATGCTAAGATTTTTACAGCTCATTTGTCCTCAATATATATCTATGAAATACTGCAAGTTCAATCTAGGACATTACTTAAAAAAAAAAAAAAATCCCTTTTCCCTCAGTGCTTATCATCACTGTAGACCTCACACCTTGAATTAAGAATGACCTCTCATTACTTGCATTTTTCAAACTCCACATGAGTCAAAAGTGCTGTGGACATCACTCCCCTGAATTGCCTGTGGGGAAACTTTCAAATGTGCAAATTTTTGTGTCCTCATTCAACCTGAGGGGATGGAGCGTCTACCATAACTTCTAGGCTGACTAATTTTGTTTTATCATTCCAGCTCCACCAAAGGAAAAAAATCCATTAATATAACATGCATCACAAAGTCGAATTTATTAAACGCAGGAACCATGGCTATACATGTCAATTAGAGGCAGCAATGCAACAGCAGTCTCCTTGTTTAAGCTTATAACTGTGTGTTTCTGGCAAGCTTTTTTTTCCCATTATCTTCATTATTTTTTTATTAACAACTAAAGACTGTGAAGAAAACACTGTGGAAATATTGCATTGGCAGTTTAGAGCAAGTGAAACAACCTTAAGCTGTTTACTTACACTACCTGATTACATAATTTCACATATGAGCACTGGGGGTTTTGTTCTTTGCTTTTAATCAGGACCTCGTTCTTAATAATGAGTGGTAAGCTATAACTAAGTTCTACAGCAAATATTTTATACAAAATGATGTTGGTTGGCTTTTCTGCTTTAGATCAAGTCCTAGGACTTTTTACTCATCTGGAGCTAAAAATGCCTTTTCCAATCTGGAATATTAGCTCCAGTGCCTGGACTATCATGGGCGGTTCCAGAGAGGCCAACAGGGCCCGCTGTAGAATAGTCCTGGTCTCTGTTATGTGTTGAAGACATGTTTCCAAATCTAGTTTATATGACAATAGGTTTTGTCGTAGAAACTGGAACTGATTGGTCCCTACGACAAATAGATGCATTTTTTTTTACAGGTTTACTTTAACAATGATTTAAACATGAAGGTTTGTTGCACCTTTAGCGTCAGATTTGTTTAAGTAGGATCACAACTTTATTTACTAGGTCAGTTTCTCTAAAGCGTGACTGATTTAGTTTTTGGGCTGCAACTAAATATTATTTTGATAATCAATTTATCTGTGGATTATTTTCTTGATTAATAATCTGATAGCAAAATGTTTCTCTAAGAAGTTTTTTTTATAGAATTAAACCAGTTGAAACTGAAACCTTCCCACTTGAGGAGTTCTGGAAAGACAGATGAAAAAGTTTTTTTTTTTTTTTATCTTAAATGCATAAAGTTTATATATATATATATTTTTTTTTTTACAATTTTTCTATAGTTATAATTATTATACAATTATTTCAATAATCGATAAATCTAATTCATTGTTTCAAGCCTAGATGAATTATAACCCTATTTTTTGTAGTTTATTCTTTTCCTCTGTGCGCCAATAATACAAAAAAACAATGGTCCTAACCTACCCCCTCTTGTAAAATTGGTCTAGAACTGCCGGTGTGGACCATGCTAATGTTATTGTATCATGGATATAAAATGAAATGTGTCCTAATATAATGATCTTGATCTATGAAATTAATTCTTTCAAAACAGACATGATCTCAAACTCCAATATAAACATGCCTACTGCATAAAACATGCAAACATCCTTCGCTAACTTTTGCATTACATTGATGCATAACATTGCTGATGGATTTCATATCACTGAATTACTAGCCTACAGTGCAGGTCTGTTACTAGTTGAGTTGCTGAAGCATTTAATTGCAAGAAAATAAATACTTTTGAAATACTTTTTGTTTTCTAGTTGTGTTTTTCAGTTGTATTACTTGGTTTTGTTTTGGGAAACAGGTCCTCACTGTGATCTGATTGGATTTAAATACAAAAAAGAAGCAAAAATGTCTGACTTTCACTTTTTCTGTAAGCAGAGATGATGTGATTTTAAATAAATTCAAAAGCCTTATATTATTCTTTATTTAGATTGATTAATGACACATCTATAAAATAATGCTCAACGCACAACTTTTTTTTCCTCTCGATGTTTTGTTTTCATATTTAATTTAATTTTCTATGAAACACTTTCTTCAAATACTGCTAAATAAGATACCTGTGAATGTATAATGTAGACCATGCACAGGGTAATCTAAAATAATTTCAGCAATTGTCTTAATATATATAGAATATAGAATATAAATTTAAAAAAAATGAAACTACTCCATGAATATAAATGAAAACACTTCATGAAGTCAGAATGTCATATGTGTTGAGAAAATTAAACTTTCTGCTCTTAAGTATCAACTGAAAACTTGATTATGTTTTGCTGATAACTCTTTATAAAAAGCTGTCATGCATTTAGAGAGGACAGTCCTCCCCATCAAGATGGCGGCACCACACACTCTGTGCTCCAATGAACAGCACCTTTGTATTTATATCTAGCACTCAGCGTGACGATTATCTAAAGCCAGTAGCTTTAGGAAAATGCATTTTCCAGATGCAGTTTGTCTTTTGAGCTGAAAGAAAAGCAGTGACTTGTTCCATTTGCCAGAATCACTGCATTATGTGGAAGGCCTGTTGTCAAAGTACATATTAATATGTAAATACCCCTGATCTTTAAATGAGAAGCATGTTAATCTCGTACTTAATGAGTATGGAGGTTTTTAAAGTCCATAATTAGGTAAAGTTATGTAGGTCAAGAACAAAATGAGCTTTAATCTGACTCTGTGATACATGATAAGAATTCCCCCTAGTCTTATTGTAAGAGCTGAGATACTCCATGAAGAAGTTACAGCATCATCACATTATGGAGGTTCCCAACTCCTTAGTAATCCACTGTTATCTTTTCTTGTTTTGTTTTCCTCTTTTATTCTCTTTTGTCAGCTTCTGCTAATAATTACATGGGGCTTTGTCGTGTTTTGAAACATCTTTGTTTTGTCTCTTAAAGAATCCAGTAATTAGGCAGTAAAAAAAAAAAATCTGTTGCTGGGGTCTTTTACAGTGTTAAATAATCATCTGGATTTTTGCTTTCTTGAAATATACTGTGCCAGTCAACATGGTTAGCCTTGGTTTATGGCTATTATAGTACAACATAGAACAAAATGACTGTAGATCACTTATGAGGGGAAACATTAATACAGTGATTTAATATAGATGGGCATCCAGTGCTAGCCTGGGTGCCATTCCGATCTTAGTCCCGCCCACAATGTTTGAGGTCGGGAAGTTCGGTCTGGCATTGCTCAGTAGTGGAGCGAGTATGCTTGCACAACTACTCCACACACAACGTTGCACAACGTAATCAACCACGTGACCAAAGCGCGCTTGGGTGACAACAACAATGGCTGCTGCTGGAGAGTTGAGGTGTGTAGATTCTGCTATTAGGTCTGTTCTAGAAGATATCGACAGCAAATTAATTTTAAAAGAGGAACAGAGAAACGCGATCAAGGCTCATCTTCTTATTCTAGGCGTGAAACTGCACGCTTTGATTTTTGTGGACAACAACTATGCCTCGCTTAACATACGTCACGCACTCCGTTGCTCTTATTGGTTGTAGGTCTATCCAATTGAGTGCAGAGGCATTTTATTTCCTGGTTGGTTCAAAACACGCCCCATAATCACAGCTCTATGGAGCAGTATCAGACTCATATTCTGACTAGAATTGAGTAGGACTACGTCAGGCTAATTCAGTGCTGCAATTGCCTGAATATTGTACTGTTGCAAACTTTTAGAGGATTGTCTTTTCAGCAATGTCTGTCCAAGCATTCTGTTTTTCTGCTTTGCTTAAAGACATTTTATTATTATTATTTCATATAAGAGTAATTACTGGAAATGTTGAAAACATCAAGATTTCCATTTGAAACATCTGACTTTAGTGATTTGTACCTAGGAAATAGATTAAGATTTTTTAGTTTTTTAATGAAAGGAAAATAATATACACTAATGAAAATATTCTTCTTGTAGGGTTATGTGAAACAGAATAAGTAAGGATCTGTTGAAAGAAAAGATGACGTTGGACAAAGTTATTTGGGAAAAGAAAGCAAATCTGCAACCAACTTCAACTTTTCCAGTTGAAGTAATTTTTATCAAAAGTGGGATTTTACTCAGGCTAAAGTCTTGAATTTTGTCATTATGCATAGGTTGGATTTTGTTTTTTTGTTTTACTTCACTAGTGGCACGTTTTTCTGACAGTAGGCTGATAGGAAAGGGGGTATGAGAGAGGGGGAGAGACATGCGGCAATGTGCCACAGGCCGGATTCAAACCCGGGTCAGCTGCGTCGAGGACTAAGGCCTCCATACATGGGTCTTGGACACTATCCACTACGTCATCTGCACGCCCTCAAGATTGTTTTCTATTGAAACAAAATTATTTATAGAAAGACATGTCTAAATTTTAAAATCTCAATGTAACATCTGCATGCGTCAAGTCTTAGAACGAAGTTCTCTGGTTATTCATGTGTTTACATATTGTACATTTTTTAACCCCTTTCCCACTCTTTTTTTATGATTATGCAAATAATATGTTTTAACTGGTAGAGAAAAATAAATGTCCAGCTCAAAAGCTCGTCAACAAAAAGCTATTTGCTCATGTAAAGGACTGAAAGCACAGCTATTTCCTGTTCTACCGTCCAAAAAATGGATAGCTCCATTCTTAGGTATTTGATTACTGCCTTTTCTATTCATCAGACACTCCAGCAGTTTAATGCTAGTCTTATGCATATAGTCTAGCTGGACTACTGAGAGAAAAAAAGAATGAAAAAGGATGGCAGCAGAGGTCTTTGTTCTGATACGTGTACAGCAGTACTTTGTAAGTGTGACATCCATCATATAGTATAGCATTTAGTATTTTGAACCTGTGCTTTAAGAAGTCCTCACTTCCAAAATACTGTAGGAAAAGAAATTTTTCTTAATGATGTCTTGTCCATCATTAAGCATCTTTAGTTATGAAGACAGGTTGGAAGTTGGGCTTATGAATCATAGTCCAACCGATCACACGACTGTAGCCCTTGAAGTCACTAATTGTCATAATTTAGAAAACAATTCCTGCACACTGTCAAAATTGCATTAGAGGACGTTTATTTGCAATCTTTTGGTACCACACCTTGTTCCAGAAAGGTGCATATATTTGTCTTGTAATGCAAATTGGACAGTGTACAGGAGACCATTTTTAACTTGTTAAAAAATATCTAGCCCCCCATGTTATGAAAAGACGCTCTTCATAAGAGAGAAAACCTGATTGGTCGCTTTCCAATTAACTGTTTGATTGATAAGGTCAGTCAACTATTTTATTGATAACTTGCATCCCTTTGAGATGTAAATAAACATTTGGCTCTTTACCTCATCAATTTATGTCGAGTCATCAGTATTTTTAGCTACCGTTTAAATTATTTTGGTATAGAAGTCTGAACATATCTATCTCTTTCTGCAACAGAGACTGATTCATCTTTTTAACGAATTTGTCTGTGTCTAAGAGCGTTGTTGAGTTAAAAATGCATCAGAATATTATGCTCAGAAAATCCTTGGCTTCTTAGATCCTCCAGCTAAATATGGTATGACGATATTCTGCTTCTTTTCTCCTTTAGTGACCTGAGTTAAGTAGTAAAACGACGATAAGCCTGTTACTTCTAACCATTTTTAGAACTGAAGGAGCCCTTTAGATGACAGGAGAAAGCTCCTTAAGAAACAAGAGAAGAGATCCAATCTCTTTCTGCTTAGGCACTTAGGGTTAACATGGCTGACGTCATCTTTGTATTCACATAAAACAGATTTTGGATTGTCAGCATTCAGATAGGAAACGGAAGCTAAAGGTTTTACCCAAATCTGGGGGAAACTTATACCTATCTATTCATGTTCAGTTTCTGCTTTCATTCATTGGATGACAACCATCTATGTTTAAACTTTTATTTAGTTTTATTTGCATATTTCCACCATTTTATTTGTTATTTTGCTGCTGTAGTTTAATATTAAACACTAAACTGCAAAATTGTTCTCCTCCCTTACTTCCACTTGAAGTTCCAGTCATCAAAAGAGAATGTTTTTCTGTATTTATGGACTCTTGTCATCCTTGGACTCTAGCCAACGAACACTGTAGCTTGATTATTTTTTTACTCACCTGGTCTCTGCTGAATGCAGCTTGTTTTTCTTGGTACGTCCCTATTCCTGGCTGCTACTCAGCGTATATGTCACACTGATGCCCAGGTGGGTTCTTAAGACTTTGATTAATTCTCAGGAAGCCTGTCCATAGATCAGCGAACATACAGTCTGCTGTAGATGGAAGAGCAGACCTGAGGAGAGGCTGTATTCTGCAGTGGGCGCCTCCTCTAATCAGAATGCATCTGATGGTTCTACCTTTTTGCAGCTCTTCATCTTGTGACACAACAATCTATCCTTCGTATCTTTATGCTTTTCATGTTCTCATCTTCCTCTCTGTTGCCTTCTCCCTTCTCGCCTGTCTACCTCTATACTTTGCTTTTAAGTTTCACCCATGCCTCAAAGCTGATGCGTAACTAAAGAACTCCCCTGTTGCTTTCACATAGTCATCTCTTGCAAAAAATAAAAATAAAACAGACATGGAGAAGAAACACAGCAGAAAAAAAGGAGACGACTGGAACGAACAGGTACAGGAAGAAAGAGTTGTCACTATGCTTGGATGGTGCAGAGGTGGATGTGACTAAAATGGAAAGAGACTGATTTGAAAAAGGGAGATGACGCAACGACTCAAGATCTAAGCACAATAGTAAAATATGGTTGGAAAGAGAAACAGAAAAAGATATATTTTGGGTCACCATAACTGAATCTTATGCTTATTTTTTATTGTGCAAGTAAAGAAGTAATCATGTAAATGATAATTAAACAATTATGTTTTGATAAAAACAAGGAGATAGATAAACAGGTAAGCTGTTAAGACAGAAAAAAAATCTAATAAAAAACCATAAAGAGGAGCCATGATTATGCAACCAAAGCATTCAGATGCAATTTATATTGTCCTTTCTGTTGCTGTATGGAATATTATTTTAGTTCATGTAGCTTTTTTGCAGGTCAAAGCAAAATTTTTCAGAAAATATGGCGATTGCATGTATTAAAGCATGATCAATATAGTTCAGGTAATTCTGGTGAAAGTTATGATGCAATTTGACAGCAGATGAGTTCAGTTTAAAAATCCATAAAGCATCTTCTTCTTGTATGATTCTGCATTCCATATTGCTTTATTCAGTCTATTAGTTACTTGTAGATTTTTAGGGAATTAACGATTATTTAGCAAAATGGATTAATCAG
>NW_015150580.1:522550-548141 GCF_000732505.1 Cyprinodon variegatus
TTTGACATATTTACTGCTCTAAGTGGGTTTCTCTTTCAGCTAAAGGCATCTTTAAGAGTCTCTATACTCCATTTAACTATTAATCTTAATTACTGCATTAGTTGACTATTATTTAATTAATCGATCTTTCCGATGAAGTGTTCCAGCCCTAGTTTAGATGATCAAAAGGGCAACGCTGAAGTCATTTTAATTGCATCTGTGTGACAAGGTTATGTAATCTTAGATGTATGAGATTTTTGTAGTTTTGCCTATAGATCAAACACACGTCTTTGCTTAATGATTAACATGTTGGCTCCAAAGATATTGACCCTGCACTCTTTTCTTCACCTGCTGGGATCAATAGCTTGTGTCAAAGAATAGCCTCTGAGCTGTTAATAAAACCGTCCACTTCATTCCCAAAACATGCAGCAGCACAGAAAATTTGACAAACGTGCTTCTTTTATCAAATATACTGTAGTTTAATATTCAGGTCATTGATTTATAAATTTATTTAAAAGTTGCTACCGGTTCCCTGCTCCCCAACACCATATCCTTTCCTTCCTCCATTTCATCCTGTCATTTTTCTTTCCTTATGATTGTAATGGCTTTTCCAATTTAAGCCAAAATATTTAATTCTTCTCTCTTAACACACCATATATGCCTCCATTGCAATACAGATGTGCATTATGTTGTGCTAAGCAATCCTAGCATTTGTGGTGAAAGGAGTCTTTGACCTCTTTACAAAATAATGTAAACTATAACCTGTCTTGAAGTCTATCAGAATAAGTAAGCTTCACTGCTGCTAAATAATTGTATTAATGATTGCTGTTATAATAAGCGTTTCTAACTAGTTAACTGTTACGTTGAGTTCAATGCACAAACTAAATAATGCAAAAGTACAGACATCCACTAAATTAAGCTTGTTGCACAGATTATTGCCCCATTTACACTACCCTCTGAAACCGATCCGTACCCAGTTTGGACTGAGCTTGGATCAGTCAACGTGCCGAGCTTGGTTCTTACGATCGTTTACACATCACGCTAGCATGGTTCCTCGCCTCCTAGTGATGATCTACTGTACTACAGCTCTCTAGGATTGAAGGAGAGAGTCAAGCAAATCAAAAAGATGGTGTCCATAACATTCAAGAAGTTATGTGTGGTTATGATTGTGATATTTCGTTGTTTTCGGGATTCAGGCGAATAAGGCATTCTCGGCGTCGCAGCATGCTCTTTTGAAACCATTTTATAAAGTGTAGTGTTGAGAAGATTTCGATTGTTTTTTACAGTTCTTCTCTTGTTTTATGGCAGTTGGCAAGCAACTTATGTGTATTACCGCAAATACTGGGACCTGACTGTAAAGAGAGGATACGATCTGCTCTATATATTATATTCTTAGGACAAATCTATTAGTAAAATTCTGTTTATAATGGTATTCATCTCTATATTTATTCAGTAGAAACCCATGTCCTGTATTTATGCAACCATTATTTATCCTGCACTTGCTGCTATTGCACTTCTGGTTAGACCTAAGCTGCATTTCATGGCCTTATACCTCTACCTGTGTAATGACAATAAAGTTGAATCTAATAAAATATGTTCTTTGTTATCAGAAGAACCGAGCCACAGCTGCCCTACTGTTGAACTAGTTGTAGATTTAGCACGGTTCAGATGTGTCTGGCATGGTCCGGTTCAGTTGTGTTCCGTATACACTCAACAGTTATCTCGGTTACTGTGCCCACTGTCGGCATGGTTTAAGAAGGGTAGTGCAAATGGGACATATGGTACCTCTTTAGGTATTCTTGCCTAACACAGTTAGAGAAAATTGCCATCACTCTGACATCTCTTTCAATGTATTGTAAACATAAGGAAAAAAATGATGCGTTTTTAAAACCTTATCTTTTTTCCTAAACCTCATTTTATGTTTAGCACAGTCATCCCGTCTAAACCTAGCAGACATTTAACAAATATGTTGGCCACATCAAACTTTGGGTAAATATACTTATTTAACACAATGTGAGAGTAAAACAGAGATTAAGCGACTTTGAAAATACTTTCAGTTGCTCTGAAACACTGGATTTGCAGGCTAGAGGCAAAATACCTATTCACATTTATGGATATTACTTCTCATCTTAGAAAGCAGTTAAGGTTCATTATTTTTGGTCAGGTGTGTTGGTCTTACTTTGTCTTTAAAAATATATTTTTTGACTTATCCAAACTTGAATAAATGTCGTCTAATTTAAAGATGTAAATTCCACGGATACTCCTCATCTGCCTCGGGGCAATTTGTAGACCCAGCTGGTTGGGCCCCTACCACGAAGCAGAGCGAAACACATGCTTTACACTCTCAGCTCACACTAACACACTGGTGAGATCAGGCGTGAATATGTACGACATCAGTCACAAAAATCCACACAAACACACACTCCCTCCTCGGCAGCCCATATGAACGTTTCACCTGAGCTGCGTGGTCCTCCCTTGGATAAAAAAAAAAACTGACTCTTAATTAATAATCCTATTAGCACATGAAAGGCAACATCTGGCTTGTTCCAGAAGCAGTCATTCTTTCATAGGGCAGTAATTTGTTTTCTGGATGAATGAGTATCCGTCCCGGCGAGGATGAGGCCATGGGAGGTGAAGCTTCACTTCAACCTTCATTTGGACAGTTTTCCCAGGCGGATTTTAAAAGCTCTTCTTACAGATGTGTGAAAAAGTCTTTGCCTATTTGCAGATTTCTTCTGATTTAGCTTTTATTTTTTTTTTATTATTTTATTCTGGATTTTAAATCCTCAGCCAAATTTATCTACGTTATTTATAAAAAAAAAAAAAGAGCAAAAGAAAGCAAACTTGTTATAAAACGTTGATTTCTCTTTTCAAATCAGGTTTTGTGGGGAAATAAATTATAAAACTCTAAAGGAATTTGTTGCATTGGGTGAATTAGCTTACAGCAAGTCTTTTACATAGCGAAACTGGAACTTTAACCCATAATATTTGTTTGGCCTCCGTGCAAGAATGGGTTGTTAAAGGTCAGGCATTCACTGGTGAATGCAGTGTAACAATACTGCAATGTAACCCAACTGTCCTTGAACTCCAGATCAGCCCCAGCCCCATAGCATGGCACTACCACCACCAAGCTTCACTGTCTGTATATTGTTTCTGGTATTCTGTTTATTTTACATCCAATATGTGGGGCACACTTTCCAAAAAGTTCCACTTTTGTCATATTAAAACAAATTAATAAATTCGGAAATTATCCTGATGATTTTTGTTAAATTTTTGGCCAGTTTCATTTTTATTGCTGAACCATGAACACTGACTGTAACTAAGGCGAGGGAAGTCTGCTGTGTCAAGATGTTCTATGTTTCCTCCTGAAGGAATCATTGATGCACTCTAGAAGTAATTATGGGAGTTGTTCCGAGGAAAGTTCACCACTGTTCACTGTTCAGACATTGGTTATGCAAACCTTTCCAAGCTCATAGATGTTGTGACTTTAACACCTAATCTTGAATTTCTTTCAGCCATGGTCATGTTTCCTATTTTCGTTTCTATTTTTTTTTACCTACTTTATATTTGAGGACAGGTTTAACTCTCATTGTAAAGGTCTGTCAGTAATCTGTGCTGAGTGTGAAGCTGAACCAGTAGCACAAGGATCTGTAGCCTTTCCTGCTCAGTTTCTCAGGCACAAAATATTGGTGCACATCTCATTTGCCTTCCACCTTTTTAAAAAAAAAAGTCTTACGTTTTTTGAATGTGAAATAGAGCAGAGGGTTATTGACGCTATCAGAGTAATGATGAGAGCCATGTTTGAAAGAGAGACAAGGCGACAGATAGGAGGAGAGTTGAGAGGATGATTGTGGCTCTTGCTGGTTTTGTTGTGTGGCAATTGAAGGACAATGGACACGTGAAGCTTTTCTCTTCATCATCCCTCGCCACACATCTGCAAACCCCACCTATTTCTGATCCATAGGAAGGTGCCTGTATTCTATTTTAAATGCAGCTCTCATAACCTTTTTTGTTCGCTGCACAAAACTGTGGCCTTCATTTACAGTATAAGGTATATGTTTTGCTGGTTTGGCAGTTTATTTAGGAATTCCTGTTTTTATCTGTTCAGCTGATTCAGTCAAGTTCACAATATGATTAAAAATCTACTTCGATACAAGTAGGCTGACCTCAAGTATTTTTTTGAAAATTCTACGAATTAAATACATTTCCCTAAGCGTCTTTTCAAAATTAACCCTAGCTTGAAATCTAAGATGTACTTCTCTCTTCTGCACACATATTGGTTGTTTTTTCTTTTATCAGATGACTTTAAGAGGAAATCTTCTGTAAATATATTCCTTGGTACCTATTCGAGACTTCCTCCCTCCCAGCTTTTCGATTTCCTTGGATTTCTCCACCATCCAGATGTTGCTTGAGCAGACTTTCCTTTCTTGCGTTTGTAGGAATGAGTGATGAAACATGAGAGCAGATGAGACCAAAGAGCAGCAACTCACCTCAGACTGTGAGATGCTGACGTAAAAGATGTGATAGCCTAGATCCCCACTTGCGCTGATGCATGCCCGTTTCCCTTCAGAGGATTAGAGACGAGCTGGAAGCAGAGGCTTTTCCATGGCAGAAGTTGAGAGGGCGTGAAGGCATGCAGAGCAGCGGCTGCAGCTGTTGGGAGTAGTTGTCCCACATCCGCGTCCTCTGATCCTGTGGCGTCCGGACTGAGTCAACACTCCCCCCCACCCCCCACCCCCCCTCTCACGGTGTCAATTGCTTTCACTCAATCACGCCTGTATGCATGCACACTCACACTCACCCCCTCTCACACACACACACACACGCACACACTCACACATAGAGCTGCGCACGCTGTAGCAGAACTCCGGACACCTCAGTGACGGATCCCACGCAGACAGAATATCCCCATCATGCCGCCGCAGTTCCACTCTCTTGCTTTCTCCTCTGTTTCTGTTGTGTGTGTCTGAGTGTGGATGAAGGTGGGTGAGAGAGAGAGAGGGAGAGAGAGGGAGAGATTAAGTGAAAGGGGGAGGGAGAATGGAAAGCAGAGTTGAAGGGAGGAGTTAGGGTGGTAATGTAGAGATTCAAGGTTTGGCTACATCTGGCAGTTTCCTAAACTTCTCAGCGCTCACAAATACTTCAGTTCATCATAGTTTTTATTTGATTTCCAAACTTGCTCTTTGTCTCTGCGTCTTCCCAACAAAAGCGACAGCAGATGTCTTCCTGACATGCCGGTTTGTTTGCACACCTGTTTCCTTAATTCTGCTGTTGCATTACATCTCCATAGAGCCGTGCTTGTCAGGTGTGATCAGTCTTAAGAGTGTCATGACAACACGGTTCACCTTCTGCCATCGCAGTTTTTCCTCTTCATCAGAGCTCTTCTCCTTCCGTGTGGGAAGATGATTCCATCTGCTTGTCCCTCGCTCTCTGGAGCTTGTTTGCCTGATCTCCTCTCAGCTATTTATCCATCTGCCTTAGGCGAAGCAATAGTTAACGCCTGTTTGTGCACCAGGAAATCTGTTTTTCTTTGCAAAACTAATTAGATGTGCGGAATACGAGGAATGGAAGAGATAAGCAACTGGGTTCCTTTAGAGGAAATTTCAAAAAAATTCCAGATGTTTTAAAAGTGGTGGAGAATGTTGAGAATATTGTTATCTCTAGATTAAATTTCCTATTATGTGATTCTAAACTTTGGACATTTTCATCTATCACGCTTTTCATTCATCTTTGATCTGATGATCTATCCATCTGTCCAACCCTTCCTTGTTCTTCTCACCAACCTTCCATTTATCCAATAGTCCATTCATTGGAGATTGGCTTTTTTTCAGTGTAGTCCTGTTTCTCTGACTGTGACTGGCTGGATGTGCTCTCTTTATCCTCTGACATGGGAGCTGGCTTGGAGTTTGTCTGCCTGGCTGTGTGTTTCCCTGGATGGGGCTGCCTGTGGAGCTGGTTGACAGTTGCCTTTTGTATCTCTGCTTCTTTTTGTATCTCTGCTTCTGCCTCCTTGAACCCCAGTCGGCCTCGGCAGATGGCCACTGACACTGAGCCTGGTTCTGCTGGAGGTTTATTCCTGTTAAAAGGGAGTATTTCCTCTCCACTGTCGTTACAAGCATGTTTGGTGTAAGGCATTGCCTTCGAGTCAATGAGTAGATGCAGTCAGCTGGTTTTCCTTAGATGGAAAACTTTTTATCATTTTTATTGTATGATCTGGTTGAATTGTAAAGTGCCTTGAGATGACATGTGTTGTGAATTGGCGCTATATAAATGAACTGAATTGAATTTATCCGCCTGACCCCCATCCAAATCCTGATAACCCACAACCAGCCCAGAACAATCACACAGAACTTAGGCCAACATTTAAGAAGCACCACATTGTGATTCAAGCCCTCACTTAAACACTCCCACCCCAGCGTGATGAGCCTGTTTATCCCGTCCTCTAATCCTACGACAGAGTCCAAGGTTGTCCCCTGCCGAGCCAAGGTGAAGAGGCAGGGGAAAAAAGTCTTGGTCCTATACAAAACTAGAGCTCTTTGGAAATATCTTCAATGAATTGCTATGTTTTTTTTTTTTTATCTTTTAGAAAGAAGATAAGAACGTTGAAAAATTAAAGTTAGTTATTGTTTGAATTTTACAATAAAAGACCAGAATATGAACCCTAAAGCAGAAGTAGAGAGAATTCCCTTTGCAAAATCCTGATCCTGTAGGAGTGGATCTGTGCAAAAGCAGCCGACTCCTTTAGAGACAGAGCTGTATTTCTGTGTTGGGGAAAACCCAGGCTCTGCTGGAAGCCTCAGGTCTCATGGTAATGAGCCGCAGCTCTACAGACAGCAGCTGCTGCACAGTGTATGCGTCGGTATGTGTGAACAACTTCATAAAGTTTTTATTTAACAGCACAGGGGGAGCTTTGTCTCATTTTCTGTTTTCTTAGTTACAGGGGGAAAAAACTATAATTTTTAATAGAATTTAAGTAAAGCTCTTTCTAATTGTATCTTAAATGGGTATCAAAAGTCCTAAATATAACTGAAAAATAACAGGGACTATATATCTTGATTGTTGTAAATGAACTGCAGCGAAATATAAAGAGAACATAACATTTTGGAAGTTTTTTCGCATTTCACTCCTTTATGTTTTAAATTCATCGTGAATCTCTTCAACTTATCTTTAACCAACTGCAGCACTCGTAAAAGCTTTCAAGATAAAAAAAAATATATATATATATATTCCTGCATTATTGTGTACCAGGTGCCAAACAGCACGGCACACTTGTTATAGAGTGCTTGCTCTTTTTCAGACTGACAATAACATGTCTAGCTCAAAGCTTTGTTATTGCACTGCCAAGCTGCTAGAGGCTGTAATTTCAGCACAGGAGAAAGCCGAATAATTTCAGCAATAATGTCACAGTGAACAATGTCAACGTTTAGGTCTTGTACTAGATTTAACGATAGCTTGATGTCACTTGTAATGACTGTAAGTTGCTTACATTAGTAGATTTCCTGTGTTTTATTTCAGCTCCTGCCTGGAAAATAATGGTCTTTATAGTCGACCAGTAACTAATTGTCTTTTTAGTTCTATAGACATTTCCATAAATGTTGGGGGGAGTGGCGGCCTAGTAGTTAGGGCATAGAGCTTGGACTCCTGAGGTTCTGAGTTCGAGACTCATTCCCACAGACTGCCACTCTGAGTCCCTAAGCAAGACCCTTAATCCCACACTGCTCCCTGGTCGCCACACAATGGCAGCCCACTGCTCCCCAAGGGGATGGGATAAATGCGGAGGTAAATTTCTCCAATGTGAGATCAATAAAGTTGAGTTAATTAACATAGATAATTAAACACTTTTTATGGTAGTCAACTATCTCTTTTAGGACACTCTACTTTTATATTTAACTATTTATTGTCACAACATTTATAATGGTATCCAAACAGAAAAGCTAGATTCCAATCTAGCAATTTGCTTCATGCAAATATTTAGTGTCCTGGATGAATGAAGCTGTCAGTTGATTCTAGCTTTGTGTCGCAGCGGCACTAACAGAGAAAGGAAAAGAGCTCTTTTGTGTGTGTATGGGTTTGAGATAGAGTGAGTGAACTTAGAGGCTGTATGATGTGTCTGGTGTGCGGCAGCACTGCCCTAGCAAGTCTCTGCTACTGAAGGAAATCTATAATGTGTCCACCAGAAATGTCAAAGGTAAAGTGTCCCTTTCTGCTCCAGTCTTAAAGGTATTTTCATTTAAAATGCATCAAAGAGGAGTATTTGAAAGCTTGAAAAATATTGTATAGAACATTCTGCTTATTTAAATGTGAATCTATGCAATAGCTTAAACAAATTAATGCATACATTTTTTTTAAAATATGAATTGAAATAAGCAAACGGACAATTTGTTTTGGCTTCTCTTTTTTTTGCCAAAAAGGACAACAATAATCTGAAACCAAATTTTGCTGGATTCTTCAAATCTGATGGATTATATCTCCATCTACTTAGCAAACCAAGACAGTGAAATTCAATCCAACTGGATGTCAAGTGTCTTTGAAAAACAAAAGCTTTAAGTACTGTCANCTGCTCTTCTGATTACCATATTTCTCGCCAAGCCAGTTCTGGGGCCTCGTACAAAAAGGAGTGCTCTGGTTACATACTAGATGTAAGCAGCACCAAGAAATTTCAAAACTTCAGAGGGACAAAAGAAGTTGGATGCATACAACAATCCATACACCTGTTATTGCAGACCAAGGCATACATGTATATTCACCCATTCCTTCCTCACTCGTAAATATATATGTAAATCAATATATATACCTGGAAGCATCTCCCAATGGCAAAGATGCAGGCAGATGTACTTGGTCAACACACTTCAGGGAGATTGGTTAAAGCCGACCAACAACTTATTGAATGAAATCGATAAACAAACTGACTTAAATATAAGTCTGTCAGCTTGTACCTGTTTTTTTTTTTTTTTTTTTTTAATAATCAATTTCAAATAATGGCTCTGGGTTTAGCTTCATTGTTGATTGTTCTTCATCACCGTAATCTTTAAAAAATCATTAAGAAATGAAGATGAACCCCATTTTTCTATTACAAATTCCATCACCACACAAACATGAGAAGTACACTGAATGGTTATGTAAGAAAGAAAGGCCCTGCCTTTCAAATGCAACCATTATTTACAATTATTGTTATTATTATAGTTGTTATACAGGACTGAGTCAGTCCAACCAAAATGTGTGATTCTCTACATTTGTGAAACACCTTTGGGTGTTACAAACACCTTTCTAATGAAAATACCTTCCATTTATAAAGGTTGATGTGACATTTGCAGATTGTGTCTCTTATCACTCGTATTACGTACCCTTTTGACAGCCAGAAAAAAAGACCATAGTGCATACATGGCTTTTCTGCTTTAAAGACCCCATAATCCTACACTGCATCAGTGTCACAAGCATATGCCCAAACAAACACCGTTTTGTTACCCTCCACTTTCTCCCTCTCCTAAAACGCATCCACTAATGGCAGAGGGATGCCAGTAAAGATCAGCTATTAATACTAGATTTATTTATTTGATATATATATATATATATATATATATATATATATATATATATATATATACATGTTAAAAAGATAACCAACATTGGCCAATAACATGACATTGTTGATATCAATAATTAGTGTTATATTTTTATTATAGTTTTTAAATTTACTTTAATTTGTTCTTGTTCTNAAAGGAGTGCTCTGGTTACATACTAGATGTAAGCAGCACCAAGAAATTTCAAAACTTCAGAGGGACAAAAGAAGTTGGATGCATACAACAATCCATACACCTGTTATTGCAGACCAAGGCATACATGTATATTCACCCATTCCTTCCTCACTCGTAAATATATATGTAAATCAATATATATACCTGGAAGCATCTCCCAATGGCAAAGATGCAGGCAGATGTACTTGGTCAACACACTTCAGGGAGATTGGTTAAAGCCGACCAACAACTTATTGAATGAAATCGATAAACAAACTGACTTAAATATAAGTCTGTCAGCTTGTACCTGTTTTTTTTTTTTTTTTTTTTTAATAATCAATTTCAAATAATGGCTCTGGGTTTAGCTTCATTGTTGATTGTTCTTCATCACCGTAATCTTTAAAAAATCATTAAGAAATGAAGATGAACCCCATTTTTCTATTACAAATTCCATCACCACACAAACATGAGAAGTACACTGAATGGTTATGTAAGAAAGAAAGGCCCTGCCTTTCAAATGCAACCATTATTTACAATTATTGTTATTATTATAGTTGTTATACAGGACTGAGTCAATCCAACCAAAATGTGTGATTCTCTACATTTGTGAAACACCTTTGGGCATTACAAACACCTTTCTAATGAAAATACCTTCCATTTATAAAGGTTGATGTGACATTTGCAGATTGTGTCTCTTATCACTCGTATTACGTACCCTTTTGACAGCCAGAAAAAAAAAGACCATAGTGCATACATGGCTTTTCTTCTTTAAAGACCCCATAATCCTACACTGCATCAGTGTCACAAGCATATGCCCAAACAAACACCATTTTGTTACCCTCCACTTTCTCCCTCTCCTAAAACGCATCCACTAATGGCAGAGGGATGCCAGTAAAGATCAGCTATTAATACTAGATGTATTTAGTAGATATATATATGTTAAAAAGATACCCAACATTGGCCAATAACATGACATTGTTGATATCAATAATTACTGTTATATTTTTATTATAGTTTTTAAATTTACTTTAATTTGTTCTTGTTCTCTGTTTGATTAATATCACTTGATGAAGCATTTTCTAACATTCTGAACTAAAAAAAATTGCAAGAAAGGTTTGTATATTTGTGCCGATATCATATTAGGTCAATATTGGTATCAGGCAATACTCAAAGCTTTGATATTGTTCCCAGTTGAAACACCTATACATAATGAACTCTAAAGGTTTTCATTTACAAAGTATAAGATTGAAAACCACAAACATGTTTTAGCAAAAAAATACGTCAATTACACTTGATTGTTGTTTGCATTATTCTTCATGATACTTTGTGCATCTTTGGGGATAAAATCCCCTCAGAATATTTTTAGAAACAGAGTTTTTCCTGTTTACAAGAGTAATACGATATTGATTAAAAGAGATTAAAACAATGTTGTTTTTCTATTTTTTGTTGTTTTATTTAGGTAAGTACCTATGCAGTGTAATTTTATTTAATATTGTGTCCTTTTTGGGTGTCAGACTAAAAGAAAATACTAATAATTTGTTTTGTCTAAGTATAAGTAGTATACTACTTGCACACAAATAGCCCAGTCAAAGAATAGAAAAGAAAGCAAAAACAGTGTGGAGCACTTCTCACACTGCCTTGTGAAATAGAGGTAGAGCTGACATGTACAATACACTGCACTTGGCCACTTGTGCATGATTCAGCAAACCCACTTGGCTCTAACATGCAGCCAGCAGGAAGGCAGGGGGAGTCCTCTTTACTTTGCATTGAGAGGGAAACTAGTCAGAGACCAGGTAAAATCATCCACATGCTGTTTGCTTTTCCAGCAGTAGTCTTATTCATTCATTCTCATGTCCAACTATACTTTTTGATATGGATCTATTCCTGACATCTTGTGACATAGGGAAGCTTGAGAAGGCATTTTTACACCTTCATGAATACATGTATTATTTATATTTCAGCAAAAACATTGCTTTCAAGCAAAGTCAAGATGAAAAACACTTATTGACAGAAAAAATATATATATTTAGCATCAAGTGAGGAGCTTTGACTAGAGGAGGAAAGTTACTGACTGATGTCCAATCAGGGTAGCAAATTTGGTGGATCTACTAGAACATTTGAGGGGACAGCACTGTTAGAATATTGTGATACAACGATTTCTGCTAATTAAATAAAGGTATTTAAAGGTAAAGACAAAAGTCCAAATTAAAAGTTTTACCCCCTTAACCATTTAGCATGAGTTAATTAGTGGATATTTGGACTGGGTTTCTATTTGTTAAATATAGGTGGCAGAGCTTGACACCTACTGTCCCTTTTTGACTCTTTGAATTTATATATTTGCCACTTTTGAGGTTTGTAGCCCAATTTACACTACCCCTCTGAAAAACCAATCCGTGCCGAGTTCGGACAATGCTAGCTGGCACGGTTCCTCGCGTTCTAGTGATGATCTAAGGTACTACTGCTCTCTAGAGGGAATCAAGGAAACATAACATCCTGGAAGTTTGGTTATGATTGTGATATTTTGTTGTTTGTGGAGAGTCAGGCGAAGAAGGCAGCCTTCGGTGAATTCTCTTGACAGTTGGCTTTTGAGAAGTTGATACGACAAATGATAGTCTAATCAGAGCTTACAGACGCAGGAAAAAAAATCACAGGTGTTAAGGTTCATCACACTGCTAAGCAGAATCATCATTGAAAATCGTGTGGCATGGTAAGGAAGCATGTATTTTTATGAATGTCTGAAGTTTCTTGATTACAGTGGCTTACTGTAAGGAGATGATGTGGTCTGCTCATGTGTTCTTTGTCATCCGAGAACCGTGCCAGAACTGAACCGCACTAAGCCCTACTGTTAAACTATTCTAGTTTAGCGAGGTTTGGTTGTGTCTGATGCTGTCTGGTTCAGTTTTGCGTACCAGTTGCACTCAACAGTCATCTCGGTCTCCATGATCAGATCCATCTCTGCACAGTTTCCAGAAGATAGTGTAAATGGGTCTTATTTATGGTGCTGTTAACAATGTCATCATGAAAGCATTGTTTTGTCATTCAAATATTTCAGTAAAATAGCCTGATGCTTTTCCCTGGGAATCCTTTTTTATGATTTCCTGTGGACATTTGATGCTCCTTTATAAGAAAAGTCTCCTCCTTCACCAAATATAACATAGCAAACAAGTGAAGCTAAAGGATTCTGTCTGTATCTAATTTTGTTTGTATTTAGCTGCTAGCTAGGTCTACCTTAGAGTGGCAAAGGAATTAAGTAAGTCATTTTGACTGGTGATGGTCATCAATCCTCATTTTATTCCATATTTTCTCGCTTTCTTGCTGGTATATTCTCGTCTAGAAATGTGTGGAGGCTCAGGTTATGGCTCACTATAGGACTGGCCTGCCATTTCCTCACTGGCTTAATTAAAGGCCTAAAACAATGAGCTGCTAATGTAAAAACCCTCCCCAGCTTGAGTAAATGTCATTTCCCCCCCTCCTCCACTGTCAGGTACTGAAGTGAGATGAATTATCAGACTTTGCCCCCTAATCAAAGATTTTTCATTTCTACTGAAATTCTGTTTCACTTGCCCTGGAGCATAAGATGGATATCAAGTCTAGGTTTGGGAAATCTACAGCTCCTAGACCGCATGATTGATATCAGAAGCAAAGCCTCCTTTGTTGTTTATCTACTGAAAAAAACTGTAGCTCTTTTGCAGCTTTATCATAGAGATATGTTAATGGCTTTTGTGACCTTTGAAGATAAGATAAACAGCACCAATTTTTCTACTCCTTATCTTGTAAATCACTTAGTTATAACTGTTTTTTTTTTTCTCCTTCACAATTTAGATTAGTTTAGTAAACTGCTCAGGCGTATTATAACATCTCTAAAGAGAAAAAAAGAAAACAAAACTCAGCTTTTCAGTCAGGTTTTACTCATGATACAGAACTAAAAATGGTTTAGATGCCACAAATCCTAGGGAGGATGTTCTTTTTCCGGGTGGATCATTTCAATGCTCCTAATTGTCAATCATTTTGGCGATATGTTTACAAAACGGTTTCCTACGTGCCCCGTTAGCTGTCTTTTTCTGCGCATACGCAAGAAAACAGTCCAGTGATTTATTTTTATTTTTATTTTTTTTACTTTTTTGGAATGACTATGACCTGGATGACTGAGAATCTTCACCAGCATAACCCTGCATCAAGATTAAGAAGTCATTGGACTAAAGTGACTTTGAGCATGAAACACCAAAGTACTGTTTTAAGTACGGTCTAGTTATTTCCACACACAATCATATTTGGGATTTATTTAGGACTGACAACAAAAGACCAATTACCCAGCAAGCATACTGCCTTGTTGATGGTCTGTGTCTCTGCCAAGCCTTTGCAGAAAGGGTTATGATAATAGAAGGGCAGCGGTGGCTCCAATGATCAGTTATAGAAAAGCATATTTGAATGTACGGCAGGTCTTAGCTTTAGGCAAGAAAAGTTTATAGCGCATCTCACTAGCAGGACAATTCAGTTCTGTACATGCAAAAAAGAAACAAAATAGGAAAACCTAGATAAATGTATTGCAGTGGCATAAAGGTAACTGAAAATAATGGGAACAATTAAAGAGAATAGAAAATAAATAAAATAAATATAAATAAATGTATAATCAAATTAGAGAAACTACAAACTTTATTAATGTTAAGATAACAGAGTAACTCTAAACATATTGGTTGGTCAAAGATTAGTGGAGCATACAAACTAAAAGTTGCTTCTCAATCTTTGGTTTTGGGTATGCTGACTAGACCTGAGGCAGAAGATGTTGGTGGCTGATTAGCTGATAACAAGTTTGTAATATATTTTGGTGTTAAACCATTCAGTTATTTATAGACTAACAGAATTAATAGTAGAATAATTTTTTTTCTGTCTAAAATATGGGAAACCAGTGTTAGAACTTTAGAACTGGAATGTGATGTGTTTCATTTTTTACATTGTAGTGAGGATGCAGGCAGCAGCATTCTAGATCAACTAGAGTTGTCTGAGTTTTTAGTCAGATCGTGAAGACAGTCTTGCAATAATCAGTTCTTTTGAATATAATGCAATGGTTCGTTTATCAAAGTTCAGCTGAGACATTCATTTTTCATCTGTTAATGTTACTTAGGTGAGATAAGGCCAACTTTGCTACTGTCTCTATGTATCTCTGAAAGTTAAGGTCTTAGTCAGTCATTACACCTAGATTTTGCACCTGATTGGGGGTTTGTAGTTGTACTTAAGCTGTGTGTTAACTTTGAAACACTCTTTCTTTGGATCAGACTTGTTTATCACAAAGGCTGAAGTCACTGACGTGGTAAAAAAAAAAAAAAAAAAAAAACCCTTTTGCAAGGCTTTGGAGGTGAATAAGACCTGCCCAGAGTATCTTAGGTACCTTCAGGCCTGCTTTCATTAGATTGTGTGGTTCCGCAAGCTCCCTCCTGCTAAGATCTACAGCATGTGTTGGGCAAGTGTGAGCGTCCAGGAAGAGAACCACCACCCAAGTCCAAGGCCTTGGTTCTTGAACATAAAGGCTGGCTTGTCCCCTTCAGGCCGTAGAAGCTTTCTTACCTTAAGCAGAGGAGTGTACGTATTTTATTGTCCTGTTGACGAGATTGGAATGTGAGGTTTATATATGGATTAGTGTGGCAGCCGTTATAATGCAGATGCTACATTAGGCTGTTGTGAATTGTGAACCTGTTGTGTGGTAAATTGTGGCGAAAAGGCAAAGCCCTCCATTTACCGGTCCTACCCTCACCTTTGCTCTTGAAATCTGGAGCTTTACCAGAAGATGAAGATCCTTGATATGAGCGACCAAAATGAGCTTTCTCCAACTCTGGCCTCCCCCAGCAGATGAGGTGACTGGAGATAGGGAAGTCTCTCTGCTGTGACTGCTGCCCCTGTGATCTGGTCTTGGATTAGCAGAAAGTGATGCCAATGAAGCATAGATTTGTTTTGGCCTTTAGCTCCGCAGCAACAGCTTGTCCAAGTTGCTCATTTGAACAGAGGTTTGACTACTGCTGTTTTTGGGCCTCGGGGAAAACATCACACAAAAGGGACATTGTTTAATTTGAATTAAATCACGTTTTGACAGGCAAAGCTTTCTTAACGAAAGCTTTGAGTAAAACATTGTGACAGCAGGAAGAAGAGCTTAGTTAATAAATGGTACGCTGCACCAGCATAAGTATATAGGCTATGCCATCTAAATACTTACCAGGTGCCAATCCAGTCAACTAAAAACTTTGGAATATGTTGGTACTGAACTGTCCATTAAGAGATTAAAAGTCTTAACTGTGTATTTGTTTTGGCACTGAGAAACCAAGACTTAGATTGAGTAAAGAGGCTCAGACTTTGTTCGAGGACACATCAAAGTTTTGAACACATATAGGTTATTTGGAGAGCAGACTGCACCGTGTTTAAATTTGAATGATACTCCGGAGTCTCTCTTGTTCTTTAAAATCAGCTGCAAAAGTAACAGTGATGCTTCCTGAAGATGATGGTGTAGGATATGTTGCTCATGTTTGCATTTTGACAGGTGTCCTTCATCAAAAAAAACAAAAAAAAAACAGCTCATGGTAACAACCTTGTGTCAAATAAATAATTTCATTTTGTGGCATTAATGGCAAATTATATCACTGCGAGAAAGATGGTGGTTCGTAAACTGTGTTCCGGCTCCAATCAAAAACAGCTGGTGAGTCATTGGGTCAGACAGAATCTGCAAAGGCTTTTTTTAGCGCCATCCTCTCATATTTCATCACAAATTCATAAAAGAGGTAATTGATGGATAGCCTGTAAATACTGTGGAATAAAGTTTTTTTCCTATCTCAAAATCTTTTTTTCCTCTCCTCAAGACGGCTTAATTTGACCTACCTTCCATCCTTTAACTCCCCCATATAAAATGAAAGAGTTGTCATGGTAACACAACTGGTGTCATTCCAGTGAGGAAAGTGGAGGGATGAGCCATGAGAGCTCTGGCTGGCCTCAGAGAGCTTATGGTTTACTCTAAACACAGCTTGTCCGTTTAATAAAAAATCACTTAAGGTGAAACAAGTGCAAAGACTGTTACATTGCTAAACTGGTAAAGCGTGAACTGGGCTGTGGAGCTAAATGTTTACATTTGCAGACATGAGCATCTGTGTATCCTGCAGCATGTCCTTCACAGTTTCTGTTGTATCGGGTTTCTGTTTTACATTTAGGTCTGAATCGTGCAGTTAAAAAAGTCTAAACTCAGGTTTTGGGAAGAAATGTTTTCTATCATTGGGTTTTGCATTTTGGAACACACATTTTAGTGTTATTTCTTGAATATTTTATATGATAAAAGCTAAACAGTATGAACTTTCAAAATTATTTGCAAGTCCAAATCTTAAAAGTGCTTGATTTGATCTGATAATCTAAATAAGAGCAATTGGGGAAAAAAATGACAATGTATTTTCCGCCATAAACTATCTTTAGGAAACTTTGATTTTAGTTGGAGCAACTTTTGTTTTTCCTTTCAACAAAGTGTTCCTGGATTAAATTGAAATAAGGAAATGTGACCTCAAATATAATATCTGACCATTTATTGATACAGTATGTTGAAGTTGTAAGATGATCCACTGTGAAAGATGGTGCTAGTAAAGTTGTGCTTTGGGGATTTTATTTTATTTTTTTCATAGTTGATGAGATAATTGATAAAGCGGAAAAGAGACAGCCCCAGATTTAATAGATAAATTCCCTTTTTCTCAGCTGCAGGTATATCATTTCTCTTTTGGCACTCTTGATTGAAAACTGCGAGTCAGCTTAAGGGGCTTACAGTCGTGTATGCTGCCTCAGAGCCTTTTTGCAAGTCCCACACCAAGACTCACAACATTTATTGTTTGCTGAGGGTGTTTTATCTTGAGGATTCGTTTACAACTAAAGGGATTCAAGGAATGTTCTTTTATGCTGCACCAAGTCAATGGCTTCTGAAGACTGTTGTTTGTGTGAAGCCCTCTGCTTATTTTATTAATGAAGTAACTGCCAAGCATGTGAATACGCTGGTCTTCCTGAAAAATCCAGTCACCCTTGCTAACTTGGGGTTATTCTTGTTTATGGGAATAAACAAAATTAATCTTTTATTCAGTGTTGGCAATAAAACCTTATTTTCCTCTTTTCTATGCTTGCTTACATGGTTACCTTTGTTCTAATTTTAATTCTTTCTGAGCTTTCAGCACTAAAGAGCTGAGAATAGCTGAGGACTACATGTCCTCATTGATGGAGGAGCCTCTCTACACTTTCAGTGCATTTCTGTATTAATTTCATATGTCTTGCTCATATTTATGTGATGCATTACAGAAAGGGGAGTGAAGTGGTTCTTTGCTTTATTTAGGAGAAGTGAAGGAAACATGCATAATGAATTAATGCTCTGTGATGTTTGGGAGATGTACTGATGGGTTTTGTGTTTTATTCACATTAATCCATAGTACAAATAAAGAGTCACCACTAGTTAGAGGAAGAGGAGCTGAGTCTCAGTCAATGATTACCTGTTGATTTTATTTTTTCGAAATCTACTAATGATGATATAGGGTCCTTTCAAACCACAAAAGTCTGGTGCACTCTGCTCAGGTGGGTAGGGGATGCAGAAAATTCTATAGCTTTGGTTGATTCAGGCTAGACTACTTTTATAATATATCAGTAATTTCTCTGCTGTAACACCTCTGAAATAATGCAGTTCCGTAGACCTTGAGTTTCACTGCAGAATCTTCTGTGTATGGTTAAAAACTGAAAAAGTTAACATTTTATCTTTATCTAAATGTTTCTTAAAATAAAGCAAGAGTGAACTTTAAAAAAAAAGGTTAATTAGTCTTAAGTGCTTGGTCCTGATTTAGCTACTAAATAAATCTAAATTTCCTTTTAAACCTACATATCTCACTAAACTGCATATGTTATATAAAAACGAAAAAGGATGTAAACCAGATGTAATAATGTAATTAATACACATATTGGTGTATTATGTGATACATTTTAGACTTCAAAATGTAATGAAACATGACATACTAAATTTTGTAATAAGTGTCTAATTTTAAAAGGTCTTTTATTTTACATCTTTATCGGCATGAGTTTTATTCAATTTTGATGCAATTGTTTCATTATGTAACTTTGGTTGCATTTTATTACATTCTAAAGTCCAAATTTTTAGTGTTTTAAGGTGCTTTCGCAATTTTCATTTTAAAGAAATGGGAGTTACACTAACAATTTCAGTGACATAACATCTTTACTACCTGCATTCTCACCTTACATGTAACTACCTTTAAATTCTGTGTCCTTTACTTTTATTTAATTATTGTTTTCTTTTGGCATGTGATTTCAGTTGTATAGGTCATCTGGCATGAATAACTGCAAAGAATACAGCCAGATTCAAAAGGGCCATTACATATGTTTGTCAACTACTAAATCCTGATTTCAATACACGCTAGGCAATATACACCTTTTTCATGACTAGTTTTAGGTTCTAATAACTAAAAAAATTTTTTTGTTTGTTTTTGTTTTTTATTTCCCTAAAGAAACTAGTAGAGTTTTTTAAGGGTTTTGTGTGCAGACATGAAATCCTTCATGACATGGCTGTTTACCAAAAAACTTAGCTGTCACTTTTATTTTGTTAAAACATAAAGAATCCTAAACTCCTCAGCCACAGATACACTACATATGGAATAAATAGATTTAACCAAAATCCCAAAACAATTATTGAACCACAATGTTTATGGAACCACCAGCTCCTTGGATTCTCTCTGATCGAACACATCAAAAACACTGCAGCCGAAAGAACCCTTTTTTCGCTTCAAAATAAAAGCCTCAACCATATATCGAAATTTCACTTTATTATTATTCAATTGTTATACAATTAGGTTCAGAACCAGGGCTAAATAATAACTTAAGCATATTTTGTCTGTTCAAGTCAAACCAACAGCACAAAAAGGGGTACTTTATGACAAACAGTAAAGTTTATAATGGTTTATTATCCTAATGGACAAAATCCTTACTGATCATAGTGTTTGATTGTTTTTATTTTTTACATCTTGGCTTCTTAATTAAATTCAGTTTTGTAACAATGTCTCTAATTATTTTTAATCTTGTAACTGTGTACAGAAAGTTTTTTAAGAACTTCTCCCACATGTTATTGTTAACAAGCATCAGAAACACATATTTAACCATTTGTTTATACGTTTAAAAATACTCCCACATCTTTTTTTTTTCTTATTAGCAATAACACCTCTTTCCTAGTTTTCTATTTCAGCCTTTTCCCCTTGTTTTTCTCTTGGTGGCTGATTATCTTGATTTTCAGCATAAATCTCATGTGTAATTACCCAAGAACGTAATTTTCTGCACAGTGCCTCATCCTAAGACAGCTACCACTCCATCTTGTTTTACTTTACTGGTCAGGAAAGACTCCTCCGCTGTAAAGCAGTGACAGGCAGACAGCAACAACCTGTTTTTCACTGGTCAGCGGCACATCAGCTTTTCTCTTTTATGGCCATCAGCTGCATATTCTACAGCCAAGACCGTGAACTGCAGCACTAAAAACAGAGCTCTTGGTATTTTACAGGCATTACAATCAGTGAAGACAAAGAGCGGGGGAGTGGAGGGCAGCAGGTTAATGAGATCACCCACTAGGTGAGGTCGCCCACCTCCTAAAACTAGGAGAGTCCAGGTCCGCGTTAAGAGTCGAATCCAATCAACTGAGCTTGTCGGAAACCATCAAAATCACAGCCACAGAGTCATTCCACCCCGCTCCTTTGATTTAAACCTGATTGTTTACTGAATGCACTTCCTCCTCATTTCCAGGGAAGCTTTGTGGCCTGCATGACTGCCATCCTGAGACAGATGGATGACTATCATTACACTCATCTGATCAGCACATTTGGCAAGATAAGAAGTGACGTGGTGGTGAGTACATGTTGTTAATGAGTCTTCCTCTTCATTCTGCATTATAAAAACATAAAGTATAACATAAACATAATAAAAAAAATCATATTCTATCTTTTCACATTGCTAAAAAATTGGAAGGTCTTTTATTTCATAAAGGTGCATCTCTGCAAGTTAAAATCCAATATAAAGTGATATTTGAACGCAAATATATATTTTTTTATTTAGTGGAAGGGTCATTGCATTAAAGTTAAGCCATAAAAATATACCCAATAAACCGTTTTTTTAGTCAGTAAAGGTATGACCTAAAATTAGGTTACTGTACGCCATAATAGTTAGCCTCAAACCTTTTGCTAATTTAGTAAGACACTTCTTGGAGTCCTCTGCTTTTCTCTAACATCAGCCTGAGGAAAGTTTCTCCTGCTCCCTAAAGGGTTCCTTGCATGTACAGCCTCTTTGACACCATGCCACAGCATCTGAATGAGATAAGCATGTGGACTTTAACTCAGCCTGGGACTGTACACGACTTCCTTTTTTAGCTACTTCTTGTTTGATTTAATGGCAAGGCAAGGCAAATTTATTTGTATAGCACAATTCAGTACAAAGACAATGCAAAGTGCTTTTCATGATTAAACATAGGAAAATAAAACAGAATCAAAGCAAGTAGGAAAAAATAATTAATAAATAAAATAAAAAATGCAGAAACAAAAAAGAACTTTAAAAACAGTTGGACTAAAGAAAATAAAAAAGTTGAACTAATGATGTAGGTTTTGGTTCATTATAATGCGGAGTCTAGTTCTTTCAGAGTTTAAATGTTTCTTCAGAAACATATTCCTGAAAAATACTTTCCAATATCTTGCAAAACTAAAACTTAAACTTTTCTGCAGCAAACCATGAAATCTCCAGCTTTATGCCACAGTTGATATAATGTTCTTTTCACTCGATGCTGTTTATTTTCCCACTAGCATATACAGTAGTAGATGTTTAAAATGTCCCCTGTCTACATGATGGGTCCTTGACTGGCTGTCTCATTCTTGGCTGAACTTGGTTAGAGACCTAGGGCCTTTCGGCTGGCTTTTGTCCTAAAGGGGCGCTTTGAAACCACTTCTACTGTACTCTATTCAATCTACATAAATCTGAGCAGTTATCATTATTCCAAGATTCCTGGGCCTGTATTCCCAAAGGTTTTCAGAATTATCTTAAAGAGCTCCCATCTCAGTCTAAAATGTCCTGCCAAAGAGTTTTGGTTAACAGTTATTCAGGTATTTGCTTAGAGGAATCCTAAGTGAAGACATGACAGAGGACTTCCTATCTTATTGATGAGGTGTTCTAGGAGCTCTGATTAGTTGATAAAAGAAACAATGTTAAACAAAATCATTTTATTTTCTTATCAAATGTACCTATTATTCTGTTAAGTTTCATGCTTAATCAGTTTGTCAATAATGGAGTTTCACCTGTTCGCATTATACTGCGATTGCTTTCCTGTATGAGATGGTTTGATTTGGCAAAGAGACGATAAAATGGAGATTAGAGGTTTAGGAAATAGCAGCATCTCTGTCCAAAGAGCTCTGGGAGGAGAATAGAGGAGCAGCGAGGTGTGAATCGGTCCCAGGATCATCGTGAAAAAAGGAGACCTTTAAAGTGCATCGCTGTCTTTTTCTTTGCGCTGCAGCCCAGAATGTGAGAAGGGCTATGTGCTGTAGTGAAACATCCGAGAGAAGAAGGGAATTTCTGGACTGAAATTGGCCCTTTGGTTCCTAAACTTTCCTTGGTTGGACTCCTTTGATTTAAGAGAAAGCTTTTGTGTCACCCTATGAGTAATCTTTTTGACAAAGTCAACTGGAGTAAAGAGTAAAATACACTATAATTCCCTTTAAGAAAGTTCAAGTTTAAAGTGTTTTTTTATTATTATTATTAACTGTTTATTTTACAGTACAACAGTTCAACATTGCCAACAATTTATACATTTGTATTACTTCTCAAAAATGGTAATTTATCCAGTTTACTTCTACCACGTGCCCCCTGCAGTTCAAAATACAAAAATACTTTTCACTTCTATTACAGCTCCCTCTGTGCATACAGAATGTATATTATACATATTAATAATATTACGTATTAATTTTTGTTTTTCTGAAATTTTTCTCAATTCTTCTCAATCATTTATTTTTATGTGTGTAAATAATATTTATTTACGTTTTTTTCCATTTGGTATTCAGTTATTCAATATTTTTCCTATTAGATATTTAAATTAAAATATGTCACTTAACAAATCCGACCACTAAATGAGTTAATTTCCACTCATGGTTATGACCAATGTCACCCTTTTCTCTGAGCAACAGGTAATCTCTTCTGAATGTCCCACAAACTTGTTTTTGTTTTTTATAGACAATATTTCCTAAAAGTTATATTGGAGGAGTTTTCTCAAAGCAGCAAAATAATGCCCTGTTTGTATCGGCATCTTTTGTGGGCATTCCTGGCAGTCATTCTGAGACTTTTATGTTTTTTATATTGTTGTATGCTACATTAAAGGAAATTTTAAAAAATATATTTTGATATAATTTTTGGGCATATCGTCCAGCTCTTCATGACTTCATGTGTCAGTTTCTGTCTATAAGTCAACTGTAAAGTTAGCAGTCTTCCCTTTTATTTTGTAGGCCACAGTATTGCCATAAGACATTTATTTAACCAGATTATCTTTTGTAACCTTATAAAATGAGATTTTGACAAACTATTTTTTTATTTTATTTAACTGTAAACCTCTACATAGCAATTAGCAGTGTGTACAATATGTTAGACTTTGATTTAGTTACAGAAATTAACTGCATTTTGACTTTTTTTGCCTATGATATGCCTTTAATTAAAAAAAAAAAATCCATGTCAAAGTATGAAATTGAATTTCTAAAAGACCTTGCCTTTAGGGTTTGTGAAAAGCAACAAAATGGATCAGTAGTTGCAGCAGTGAGAGGGTGGAGATAAATCCCAATGATTTTGGATTTCAGCTCTGAATAATCTTGCCCTCAGAGCTGCATTTCTCCACTATTTGCTGCAGGTTAGCATTCTCTTGTGACTCGACAACAACTCTAAATCTGGCAGTTCGTGAATTGGGAAGGTTACAGAGCAACAAACTGATATCAGGATTTTATTTTCAGGCACAATATTCGATTGTTTATTAATTTCATGTTTGCTGATATCCAGCTATGTGTTATAGTACACCACAGAATATTAGATTAAATATATAAGTTTCTAGTATGTTATTTACTGCATTACAAATACTTGATTAGCCTCCATTATATTTATATTATATAAAGTCATTACACTTAGACATTCCCATCATTTAGTTTTTTTTGGCAGTTAATGGAAACACCAAATTCAATGTTTCAGACAAATTTCAAATGACCTTAATTTCAAAAGGCATTTTTACCATATCAATGTTATTTAATGGTCGTTTTGCGGTCCATTTAGTCATGTGGAAGATGACTGACTTGACATATGTCCAGAGGGCAGTCATTGATACCCTCCACCAGGATTGTCTGTCTCAAAAGGTTTTAGCAATTTAAGCTGCTTGTTCACCAAATGCTGTATCCAAGCATAATGATGGGAAGTTGAATGGAGGAAGGAAATGCTGTAGAACAAGATAGACCGGTAGCAGGGAGAACCCCAGGCTCTAAAGACACATCAGGAGAAATTTAACAATTTTCTAAGCTTTACAAGGAGTGAATCTTGAGCTACTGCATCAAGAGCTGCTCTGGACAGACAAATCTGACTTATGTGTTGCTTGTGTGTTATGTGAAAGCATGAAGTGGTGAATTAGTGGTTAGAACATTGCACTTGGGAGGTTCTGAGTTCAAGCCCCACTCACTCCCACGGACTGACACTCTGGGTCCCTGAGCAAGACCCTGAACCCCACATTGCTCCCCGGGCGCCGCACAATGGCAGCCCACTGCTCCCCAAGGGGATGGGTTAAATGCAGAGAGTTAATTTTGTTGCTCTGTACTTGTGAGAGTTTAATGATAATAAAAAAGAAAGTTGAAAAAGAAAAGCATCATTGTTGAAGATTCTAGGTGCAATATCATTTGTTGGTGTTTTTCCACCTGGGTGTTCTGAAGTTAAAAGTCAAAGCAGCTACTATAGCTACCAGTAAGGTTTTAGAGCAGGTCATGCCTCCTTTATCTGACAGCTTTATCAAAATGCTGACTTCATTTTAAGGTAGGACCTGTTACCTACCTGCACTACCAAAGTACCAAATTCTGGGTAGGGTGGCCATGGTGTTGCTGTGCTTGAGGACCAGCAGAATGGTGTCACCTGAAACTTGTGTTTTTGAGAGAAGGATTAGTTAAACCAGTTACTAGATTGAAGAAAATCCCTATGAAAGAAACCTTGGCTTCCATTGTATTTCAGCAGAACCACAGCCTCCATAATACAGTACATCAAATTAATGGGGTGAGTAAGTCAAAAAGGCTTCATTGAGGGATCTGTTCATGCTCGTTGAGACCTCTCTGTGCTTTGCACTACGGAGGAAAAGACACAGTGTAAATTGGAGCTAAGGTAAAGATGAGCCTTTCTAAATATATTATGTTAGTGTCTATCAGTAGCCTGATTTTGTGTTCTCTGACCCTAGATTTAGTTTCTTTGCTTCCTTAGCTTGCCTTATTGCTTGGCCCAATGATCTAATAAAGATTCCTAATAACATTAGCGAAAGTCACTGGCCTGCCATTTGGACCTTTTCAGTCTAGACAAATTTTAAAGATTACCATTTATTTATGTTATTCTTGCTTTTGGATCTGTGTCTAAGTAAAAGGCTTCAGGCTTAGTTTTCTTTCTCCGAGATCTGTACTTGGTCTCATCAGGACATTGTCCAGAAGTGTTGTGGTTTGCTAAGCTGCAAATTTAGAAATCTTAACTATGCAGTTGTCCCCTCCACAAATGCCAAATTGTCTTGTTGTAATTTTCCTATTGTGAGGGACTAAAGGTGTCAAAGCATGAGGACACAGTTAGTTTCAAAATTA
>NW_015150580.1:548605-571105 GCF_000732505.1 Cyprinodon variegatus
TGTTCCAGGTTTATGGAATGCTTTTCAAAAGGGGATTGCAAGAAGTATTGACAAAACGCTACGTATAGAGATCAAGATTTAAGTGATAAAACATAAAAAACAAATTTTATTGAATAGATGTAAACGTTGAATAAATGTTTTGATAAAGCTTATTTAATTATCATGTTGAGGTTTTGCTTCTGCACTAAAACATCCCCTATTTGTTGTCTTCTTTAATTTCCCCATTTATATATATATATATATATATATATATATATATATATATATATATATATATATATATATATATATATATATCAACAATCAACAGTTTGCTGAATCAACAGCAAACTTGGAAAGACTTTTTGAAACTTTCCTGGATTATACAAAAAGATATATCAACTATTAAAATGTTGTCAGAAAAATAAGTATTGAGTACTGTCTGCTACTTTATTTAACACTTCTCTTAGATTAACCACTTTGATGACTTTGTTTCTCAGGATTTCCTGATGGAGACATTTATCATGTTCAAAAACCTCATCGGGAAGAACGTCTACCCCTCAGACTGGATCATAATGAACATGATGCAAAACAAGTAAGTGAAATATTTTTAGATGAACACACAAGTCATACTGCTTGAAAACATCTGTCTCTGTTGTTGCTAAGGAACGGCAGTCGGGATAGGGTGAGAATATTTTTTTTTTCTTCCAAAATGTTTTTTCTCTCCATGTAAATAACAGCACAAGGCCTCAGCAGTGTAGCAATCAGATGAGCAGCCAACGCAGCCTCACACAAATGCATGAATTATAAATGCTTAGGAGTGTGCTCTGTGCTGATCTCCAAATTTAGTCTCAGCGTTTCTTAACTTCCCTGCTTGTTGTGGTCTGCTGCTTTCTGTTTTGTTTGCTTTTCTGTGTTTATTTATTCAGTTTTTAAGTTGAAATTCAACCCAGGAACGTTGTGTTCTTTTGATTGGAAGTTAGAGCAGAATTATTATTTTTTTTGAGGGATTCCTTTTCATAATTGACTTGTGCTGTAAAAGAACCGCTTGGGATGCAGTCTTAAATGGTGATGCTGCTGAAATATTCTGTGAAACCCGTTTTGTTTCCTCTCTAAAGGTTTTAGTCAATTTCTGTGATTCTTTGTGAAAATGCAAGATTTTCAATTCAAATTTAAAATCAAAAAAGCCCTATCAATTCCCAAAGGGAAATTAAATTAAATGTTGAAAGAACTCATAAAAAGCAGATGGGTATTCCTTTTGATATGAATACCCATCTGCTTTTTACAGTTTTTTTTTAATCAAACCTTTATCATTGTTTGTCACACAAAAAACAACAAAAAAAACAAACATAATTTTAAAGCGTAAAAACATATTATGGATGGATGGATGGATGGATGAATTGACTGATTCATTCATTCATTCATTCATTCATTGATTAATTCATTCATTCATTCATTAATTAATTCATTCATTGATTAATTCATTCATTCATTAATTCATTCATTCATTCATTCTCTATTGCAGAGGTCTTCAACAGGGGGTCCGCGACCTCTAGGGGGTCCACAGAGTTACAGCATGGGGGTCGCGAAAGTTTAAGTTGATTAGACTTTTGTTTTTCTATTCCCCCCACCAATTCTTTCCGCTAATTGAAATGTCTTTAAATACACATTATCGTGAATTCGACACCCTGCAGTAAACAGATAAATGGAGGTAGATGATGTCTTTCAGCAATCATTCAGCAACACACAGGAGCTCTTTTAAGCTGGGCACCTTTTTCATTCACAACACCTATCCCATCAATCATGAATCAGAATAAGAAATACTTTAATAATTCCCAGGGCGAAATTACTTTTGTTACTTGACTCCATCTGTAATAGAGTGACTATAGGACCAGTTTGATATAACACAATTTCATACAATATATGTAATTAGGGGGTTCACGTTCCATCTCGCCAACAGTTTGGGGCTCCTTGGCCTGGAACACGTTGAAGACCCCTGCTCTATTGGATTAGAGTGGAGGGAGGAAGATTGCATTCTATATTGGATAAGATTGATTCATTCTATATTGGATTAGATGGATTCATTGGATTGGATTATTATTGGAGTATATTTTTTGTTTTTTTCATCAATAGTTTGAATCGTATTGGTATAGGTGCGAGTATTACTACACCAGATTATTTTAAAAAACTTTTTCCTCCAGCTTCTAGTTTCCAGCGTCGTCTGTGTAAAATATTTTTTTCTTTTGTTTTGTTTTGAGGACACCGAAAGAAGCACACATTCCCTGAGGCAGTGAATCAGAGTTTGGAGTTTACTCTGCAGCTTTTGGAGATTCCAAATTATTTTTTTGTTTATTTTTTCTTTTTTTATTTTCGGTGGAAGCAGATAAAACTAAACGTATTAGACTCTGAAAATTGCCTTTTTTTTTTTTTTTTGATTTTGTTTTTCCCCTTTATGAAAAAAGGAGTCAAAGTAACACATTGCCTGAAACTCCTTATAAACCCTGATCATATGCATCTTATGGCTGCTCAACTATCTGACTTTCTCTTGTTAAATTGGGGTCAAACATTTATATGTTTTAAACAGTTTATTGTCACACACATCATTTAGAAAACTGAATCCAAATAAGTGTTTTTGTTTGTGCTGGCCACAGAAACCGATTATTTCGAGAAGGAACTATGCTTATTACAGTGGCCCCTATTTTACTCCAAGCAGTTTTCAGCCGGTGCCTATTCATAGCAAAGACATTATCGCCAGCTACGGCGTTTGACTAGAGATTGCATTGCCTCTCTGTATAGATTTTGTTGCTTTTATTTGTCCTGTTGATTGCTGCGAGCTGTATTCCTTTCAATGGAAGAAAGTATTTGCTTGATGTGCCACAAAGTAAAAGACATTGATGTGTTTCAGGCAGGATGAGCCCATTTAAATCTGTATAGATATGGAGGAATAAAGGGAGTCCTTATTGACCTTTTGTTAACCTCACAAAAGGTTTGCCAGTCCAACCGCTTTATCTAACAACTCCTGAACCAATGTCATTCTGGCAGATGGATCAGTACCTCTGAGCTGCCTGCAGGATTTTTAGGCTGCCACTTTGTGCTGTAGTCGGAAAACATTTTTATTTTTTGACTCAGACTTGAGACCAGTGTTCATCCCTTTTGCATCAGCAGACTGTCAGCTAAACCTTTTATACACTTTTGTGTTTGTGAAAGGCAACCAAAGTATCTATTTAGCATGCTGGCTGGTGCATTCTGTCACTTGCTCGAGGTAAATTGTTTGGTTGTTTTTTTTCAATGAAAAACAAATCTGTCAAATCCTGACTCATCTCACCTTCTTTATACTTGAGCAAAGTTAAATACTAAGCACTGGCTTTATGAAAAATTAGCAAATCTCCTCCATTCCTGGCAGTCCACCTGAGAGAGTTTGATTGAATGGGTTCTTGCTTCCTCTTAAAGCAAGGTGAAACGATGCCACAGTCAGTGAAGTAGCAATTCATATGTTGCAAAAGAAAATTTGCCACGGCATTGTCTTTAGCAAAATTTGAAGTTTGTCAAAGGTTGCTGAAGAGTATGTAGTGTAATTTTATGTTATTTAGGTAGGACTGCTGGTATGCACTGCAGCCAAATTAAAATTGGCCATTAGGTGTACCTAATATAGACTTCACTCAGGTTGAAGGGTATAAAGTGAGACCTGTGTTCACATTCGCTTTCTAATTTTCAGCTATTGTTATTTTACATACAAAGGAGTCTGATGTAATGTCCGTTTCAAAGTCCCATTCAGATTGAAACAGACGTTACTTCCACATTACTTCCATAAAGCATCCAGAAATACTGTCAATGATTAATTTAGCTAATTTCAACACCAAATACCACAATTTATATTTGGTCTATATTAGGGCTGGGCGATTAATTGCATTTGCAATTGAATCGCAATTTAACAAAATGCTATTTTTTAAATCGCCGAGGCACAGATTTTTACTTATACTATATTTAACAAGAGAAGGACACACAGTTTCTCTTTAAGTGGTATTTAAACGATTGGGGGTTTGTCACCACACAGAAAGGTAAAGAGAAAAATTAAAGAAATTCACAATTTTAGTTAAAAATAATCGCAATTTAGATTTTTGGTAAAATTGTTAAGCCCTCCTCCATATGACGACTGGGTAATGATCAAATTTGATCTTTTATTTTTTTCAACCAATAGTGTGATTTTATTCTGTTCGTTTCATTCCAGGGTTTTATTGTTTTCATAACTTTGCTTGTCCAGAGTCTGTCGCAGGACTTTACTCTTACTGTTGTGTAAAAAAGGGCATATTCCAACTTGCATGCTTGAATGTGAGTGCCTCTCTCTTCTCTTTTGTGGCTGCAAACCCACTTTAGACGTGTTACTGCCACCTAAAGGCCAGGAGTGAAAAGGTTAGTGTCCTACTGTAATGGAACTAAGATAAATCGCTTCTGCAAATTGAAAATTGTGTTTTCTTAAAATGGGAATATATTGGAAATGAAATTATTTGCCCAGCCCTACTCTCTATGTTATAAATACAGTGGAAATCTCTATACATGGAATCTTGTCTTTGCAGCAAAAAAAAGACAGTATTTTTTTATTGCAAGTTAATAAATACAGGCTGTAAAAGTTTAAAAAATCTAAACTTTCATGATACTTCTAGGGCCTTGAATCTGAATAAGCAGTTAACATGGTGACAATATAAAACTGCTTAACAATCCCATCTGGGGACCAAATTCTCTTGCCTGGCCAGCTAGACTGTCTTACGCAGCATACACCTCATATAAGACTAGAAAAGAGCAGATAAGAGACGATTTCAAATATTAGACTAACAGTGTCACTGGAAACAGCTTGGAACCAATCACATAACTAAGAAAAAGGATGCAAAGAAAGCTCCTACAACATCCAGGTGTTCAAATACTTAAGATATATGCAGCTCATTCTGTATATAATAAATGGCAGTATTAAAAAATTGCTCTGTTGAAGCTCCAATCTTGTCTGTCATTCTTACAGAAAAGCGCTGTTACATTATGTGCATACCCCGTGTACTGTAATTGGTCCAAAGGGATTTAGACATGAGATTCTGAGCCTTACCGGACTGATTTACACCCAGTGGAGATCAGTCTGGTTGGCAAGGCTACACATTTTCTGCCATTTTCTATTAATAAGGACCCAATATCTTAATGTTGGCTGCATGTTGGGTACAGCTGCAAGAGTTCAACTCATACACCGAAGATGTTAGTCCTCTTCACAGCTGTTCCAGATTAGATTGATGACTTTTGGGCCTTTGCCACATGCCTTTTCTCTCCTTTTAATTTTTTGCAACACTGCTTTTAAAAAAAAAAAAAAATCTACCAATTCCAAAAAGATGGATGGATGGAAATGGATGGAAATGGATGGATGGATGCTCTAAATTTTTTTTACAGCCGCTTTTACCCTTCCTGCAATTTACAAAAATCAGTTATCATTTAAAACAACTTCATAGATTTCATCACTTTGCAAATGTGTTGCCCACGATTAAAGAGTACTCTTTGAAATATATATTAGCCTTTTTTATTCATGTTTTGGTTTAAAAAAAATCATCTTTGACAAAATGATACTGAAATGTAGCTGGTGGTGTTTTGACATCCACAGTGCTGCGTTAGTGCTACGACCTAAACATGTAGCATTCAGTCCACAGAATATAGTTGTATCCACCTGCTGGTTTCACTTAAAGAAGATACCTGTGACAGCATGCAATGTTAGAAAATATAGTTTTAAATCCTAACACGTTTTTCAAAATTGTATAACCAAATCTAATGTTGTACACAGACCTTTATTATGCGCTTTGAAAAAAACCCTTTATTATGGGTGACTTGACCTGGGCTCTGACATATAATTCCTCCATGTCAATGATTTGAAACGTTACCATCAGTAGAATGCTCCTATTATATTCCCTCATTGTGATGGTACAACTGATGAGATGGGCTTAACCGTCCCCTTCTTCTTTAGCCATCAGTTCCTATTTTGCTCCTGTTTGCAACTGGATTTATGGGCTCTAATTGACACCGTTGACAGTAACATCAGCAGAGTGAGCCACAGACTGTCATTTAACTCCAGCGCTAACTGGCCATGACTTAAGAGTGGTGTCTAATTGACGATAACTCACGTGTTCCATGAAGCGACATGAAACCTGCCTGGTTGCTTTTGTCATTTTATTAACCCCCTCTAATAGAGATACCTCTGATAAATTACTCTAAAATCAGTAAGATTTATTTTTTTTTTACTTTCGCTCCTGTTTGACAGATATGACAATGGAAAATACAACACTTTGACACATTGTTTCACACAAAGTTGTGTCACCTTCGTTCGTCTATGGCCTGAAAATTTATCAGAGTACGATAAGTGACATTTAATAAATGTGTTTTCCCTTTCTGACTGTATTGCCATTAGCCTGTCATTAACATCTAAAAGCTACTTAATAACTCAGGTAAATTAGTGTTTCATAACATGACACAACGAAACACATTTCAAGGTTATTTTCACGTCTATAGACTTAAAAAAGCTGTTTGGTTAACAACAATTTGTAAAGTAAGAAACTCAAAAGAATCAGCCTCTTTACTTGTATTTGTTCCATCACCCTCTTCCTGTGACTCATTAGCAGATGTTTTCTAAAACTAGGTGGCTGCCATTCAAACTTTATTAAATTAGTAAAGACCCATGGAGAAGCAGCAGGGTAGATTTGCTAGTCAAGAAGGAACAAGGAATGTTTGAGTAAAGCTGCTGAGGTTGTAAACCTGTATGTTTTGCCTACCTTACATTTAGTCAGTGGTTCTTTAGGACGGCTCATATCTGTATTGATAAGAATAATACTTAAGACCCTTTCAAATCACTGTTCTCTTAAAGGTTTTATGCGCTTTGCATGCACATTGTATAAAAAATCAAAACCCTTATCAGATTTTGCAGAAACTTTGAACAATGCTTGTGATATTCCATGAGTAATTAAGGAACAACTTGACCAACTGCAAATAGAGAAAAGTGGAAAAAACATCAAATCCTAGCAAAAGATTTTTTTTTTTTGATTTATTAAAAAATTAGCCAGTTAAAAATGGAAAATAACCACTCGATGCTCTAAATGACATTTTTTAAAGGCATTCATATATTTAAAGGTGTAAACATGATTGCCCAATATCGTTATTCATACCTGCATTCTGGTCAGACACACACATGGATCACAAACTCCCAATCAGCTGTATTTCAGCATATTATCCTTCCTATTGAATGATTTATTGCTGAAAAACATTTAACAAATTAATCAGCATATTAAATTCAGTGCAGTCATGATGCAACCTGCAGATACCAAATAACACAGAGACATTAAATCAACTCTTTAGCAGCTGACATTAACTGCTTTTATACATCAAGTTTTTAAATACATCTTTATGTTTGTTTTACTGTTAAAGATAGTAATTATTACTATTGATTATTTAGTAGCATTATTTGGGGAGGTGTTGAAGGAGGTAAGCAACAAGCTATACTAAGGTATTCAAATTATCAGCCTTCATTGCCACCCAGCTGGTTACCTGAATAATTCCAACAAATTCTCCAAGGCAGATTTCTTCTTAAAGCACTGTGAAAGTGTCAACATTCAAATATTCATATCTGATAGTATCTTTTTTTCCAAGTTTGACATCATTAGAACACATAGACTACACTCTTTCAGGATCTGTAAATAACTCAAAACGGCCCAAGGTACTCTTGTTCATGGATTCTTTTTTATGTGTCACAGTTTAAAGCTACAGTGTGTAATAATTACAGGGATATACAGTCAGAAATGTAATATATTATACATAACTATGTTATTTATCATCATCTACGAGCTCAGCCTCTTAACCTTAATATTTGCGTTGCCTTAGAATTCATTATTTATAATTACATAGGAGCGGGTCTCGCAGCCATGGAGGCAGACATCTTTGCGCTACGGCAGCGCAGAGCCAACAAACTACCGATTGCGAGATCGCCCATTACGCTCGAAAGTAACTACGGCAAGTTGAGAGAGATGAACTGAGACGGTACTGAACAATAGATGGCAGTATTAAAATTATCTATGTAAACAAACCTCATCACTTGAGAAGGTAGGTGATGCGGACGTCGTGGAAGACATTTTGTCCCGTAACGTTCGCCGTACTGTTTGGGGGGAGAAGCGGTGCGGGGTTGATGTTCATGTTGCTGCGGTCTGCAGTCTGGACGTTAGATGTTGCTAAAAATTACACACTGTAGCTTTAATCTAGTAAAAGTATCCGTTCTTAAATAGCCATGTTTGAATGAGGTTTGTATAAATTGCTGCAGATTTTAAGAAACTATCAAATTAATCATTAATTTAACAGAAATTAACATCTTATTGCAGTGCTATTGTATATTTAATATGCAACCTTGTCGGTTACGAATTGTACATTTTCTTTCAAGTTGTTGGAAGCAAAAAGCAAAAGTGCTTTCATAGCCTTGATTTTATTATTTCTCTACATAATTGAAAAGAAACAAACAAAAAAGAAAAGTTTGCTGCTCACTGACTATACTTATCTCTCACCCAATCCCAGTACTTTCAGGTTTTCTGTTACCATGGTAATTAACAGTTCTTGTTGTTCTGTTTTAATGTACAGCAACTTGATCAACCATTACATTGTTTAAAGTATGCAATGTAAATAAATGGAGTGGTATGGTATAATTCCTCACTTTTATACATTAATCTAACCCTCCACAAGATCTTCTTTGCAGTTAAATTAGTAAACAATCCTTTAGCTGAATCTTATTCTTTCTTTCTTGAATAAAAAAGATATTGGATTTGATTTTACCTAGTTTAGGGAAGATATTCAGTTGAACTATTCATAGTGCTTTTCGAAACCTCACCTCTGGTTCAGCTACCCCTTCTGTGACAAACCTCTCCAGCTCTCTGCAGAGTAAAATGTGCAGCAGGTGCAGTTAGAGGATGTTTGGGAGGTTTCATTGCTTAGATCCTGCTAGTTATAATTAAACAGTTTCATAAGCTCTGATTTGCACACACTCTGCACTTGCAAATAGCTTGAAAATAGAAAATTAAAGTGTCCATGTAGAAATGTGAAATATGTATTTTTTCTACCTAGTTGGGATTTATATATATATATATATATATAATCTTTTTTTTTCAGTTTCGCTCCTTTAGACTTTAGAAGCACCTGATTGCAGAGCAGGATCCCTTAGTTGAATCAGGTGTGCTGGAACAGAGAGATCTAAAACATTTAGGAAGCGCTGCCTGAGCCTGTAGGTTGGAGTGAAATTGCCTGTTGTAAAACAAAATATTCTATTTGGAATACATTATAGACGATATGTTATGGTAAGTAATGTGTGTGATTTATAACACTACAGGTTCATGACAGATGTCTAATATAAACTCCCTGACATAGAATTCTGTTTCCTTCACAACATAGGACTTCTCGCAGGATATTATTTATTGTCTCAAAGCCAAAATTCTCTCCAACATCTTTCTTTACTACAATAGTGTGTCAATTTTGGTCTAAATACTTCAGCTGTGATCTTAGTTTAAAAAGAATCCTTGCATTTTCCTCTTTGCACCCTTGTGCTGACAACAGATCTACATTCTATGATGTAAGTGTAGACTAAAATATAATATATAAGGATCATACTAAGCATCAATAAGAGGCACATACAAAATGGTTAGGAACTATATTACCCCTTGATTTTAACTAGCTTTTATTTTGGTCAATGTCATTGTCTCAGTTTGTGCACAAAGCATTTCGTTTTACATATGTCATTGCAAACATGGAGCAAAAAGTTCTGCCTGATTATGTTTCTGTACTTTTAAGCGCAACTTAAATTCTCCTCATACACTCTGTGACTTTTCCCTTTATGTTGTTAACTCATTTAGATCAACAGTACATCAAAGGGAAAGGCCCGGTTTCATGACTGCATATCTGATATGCTTTTAATTTGGAATTCAAATAAGCATTGATGCACATTGCAATCAGCTGTGATTAAAAGGGCCACTGTGCCATGAAGATTAGCCTTCTAATAATCTGAACCTCTATATAGCAGGCTAATCATTGTGTCAAGGATCCAAGCAGTTTCCCTCTGTAAAGCTCAGTCATATTTTTTTAATCATTTTTGTGTTAAACTAAAAAAAACCACATTCTTTCTTAGGTTTTTATTTCTCGATAATTAGTTTGAATAATGAAAAAACTAAATGTTAAAGGTTTATAAGAATGGGTTTAGTTTTAATTGCTTATATTAAAAAACTTGAAAATATTTGATTAAATGTCTGACATGAACTTTGCCCCACTTGTCAAACTCTAGTGCAGAAGGTGAGCTCCCTCTTTCCGTAATGCGTGGAGTTTTATCTAAACCAGACTCTTCTTCATTAATAAGACATTAAGTTCCTCACATATTTTCCTAGAATTGAAAGCAGTCTTTTCTCACTACAACAGCTGATATGTCTGTGTTTTTAGGCAGCTAGAGTTTAACTCTGGAGACACTCTGACTTTTGCATCACACTACAAGCTGCCAAGTGAAGAACTGCCACCTTTTCTCCTGATTTTAGCAGAACCGACAGACCAACTGGCCTGCCGGTCCAAACTGTTATGTTGTCAGCCTTTTATTTATCTACTTACATCATCGGGTCTGAATTTAAGTTTTTCCAAGACCTGTAGAGAAATAGCTTTAAAGTTCAGTCGATGTGGTAGTTAATATAATTTATAAGATGAGATCGATTTTATTACAGACTCAAAGTCCAAATTACATAAAAAAGAAAACAAAAATGACAAAAAAAATATTAATAATGCAAGGTCCTATTCCTTGATATTTGAAACCTTTCAGTCACCAATGTGTTAATATATGATGAGATTATGCCTTTTATGATAATTTCTTGCTAGTTTAGCTGGGGGTTTTTTCAACCCAAAAGAGAAACAAGTGCTGTTAAAGCTTACTCGCCTCTCCCAGTTTGGATCTCCAAGACCCTTTGAGGCCAAAAAAATATTTTTACATTAACTAGTAAGAAAAGTCGCTGCCTTGTACAAGTTGGCTGCTAAAAGAACCATTTCTTCTCATCTTAGAGCTGGACTTATTACACTCTGCCTTACATCATCTCCCCCTGATTGGAGAAACCGAGTGCTTGTTTATAATGAGGGCACAGTGCGGTTAAGGTGGGTGCTTCCTGGAGAGGGCATTCTTGTATAGATATTCTTCCACTGTTCATCTTTAATGGGCAGAGAACTGCTGCTGCTCAGACATCAGAAATTATGCAGATGACTTGGGTGCATGACACTTTGTACATGATTTTGTGCATTTTAGCATAGTTAAAAGCTCAGAAAAGTTAATTTGCATGATATAAGCCCTTTAGTAATGTATATGTTACTTTAATTGATATTCAAAAGAAGAAGGATTAAGATATTTGCTCAGCCATGTCTTTTTTCCAAATATGTCGTCGCCTTTTCTTTTCAGGGCTTTCAGCTCAAAATTGCACAAATTGCCAAGGCAGTGCGTTTCACTAGTGAGCTTAATATTTTAGTTCTATTTGTTTGGCTTCAGGATACACGAGTCAGAGCAGCTCCATCCCACTGCGGAGCTGAGTCTGACCTGCTTTTTTATCGTACAGTCCGAGCAGGTAGATCGCATGAGAGCGTCGTGCTGCACATACATCGTGTGAACTCACACCGTACGACTAAACCCTGCGGTTTAGTTGTACAGTGTAAGTAGTAGCTGCGTGCAACGATTGAAAAACTCACACAGTGTATGCCCGGCTTTAAGACCGCATCCTCTGTATAATTTCTACATTGTGGAATAACATATATTATAAAGTATTAGGATTTATTCATTTGTGGATGTGACTCTTCCTATCTTGGGTACAAAACTTTTAGTGCAACATTAAGTCTGTTTTTGTTTTTTTTTCTAAATGATAAAATATAGCAAGAAAATGACAAGCTCTTCCTCTGTCTAAATTTACAAAGTCTAGCATGTGATTGCATTACATTGACTCATCTGGGTGATATTTCTGAGTCATTCAAGCTCTCTATATAGTATCTGCAGAGGAATGTCGCTCCGAGTAAATTCTCTTAACATACCTTCAGAAAAAAAAAAAAATCCCCAACACATTTTTTGTGGTATTTAAGCTCTCATAATGGCATGACATATTATATGAAAAATGTTCTCAGGTAAGCTGGTCTAAATATTAGATTTAAGTTAATCTAATTTAATAAATTGGTGTGATAATGAAGGTTTTTGACCTTGCATTATCTCTTACCACCCCAGATATGCCAGCTATTCAGCAATAGTATGCAAATAGGTCACAGAGATTATCAGTGATGCTTGCTGAACTCAATTAGCAAGTATGATTGGCTGATAACCCTTATTAGCATAAAGCTTAGGTGCGGATCATCTGACAGCTGGAGGCTTTGTACCATGACCGCAGAAAGCCGTCTATTTAAATCATCTGAAACACGGGTCTGCAGTCAAATAGTTTGTCCTGAATCTAAACATACACACCTATCAGAAAACAGTAATGGAAGGATTTCCTGTCACTTGGCTTGATAGAGCAGATTTGTCATAATGGTGGCCTATTTATTTTGATTACAATTGACTCCAATTTGTGTAGGCAGTGATATTTTTTCTTTTACTCAATTTAATTAGGAAATTTAAAGTAATGTTGTTGTATCTCTGAACAGAAGATATTGAAGTTTGATGTTTTTATTGATGATTAGATATAATTTTATTTCTACAAACTTGAGTAAGGTGACACCTTTAGATCTTTCCTCCAGAACCTTTTTTAGGACAATAAATTATAATTTTGTATCTAGAGTTTATCAGTATCCAGGTTTCCCTTCTCCAACATACCAGAGAGTAATTTAGGAATTTTTCACTGTCATTCAGCTCAGCAGAGGCTTGACAACGAGCCACTCATCAGATTCAGGTGGTGTGCGTCAATAGCCTGGCCAGCCAGACTGATACAGTGTATACACAGTTGCTGTGTCCAAATGTCCGCCCTAAACCCTAAATCTCTCCATCAACATATAGAGCAGGGACTATATAGTGGACTTTATGGTGAATTCAGTTAACTGACCATTCAAACAGATGATCACTACTTTTCACTCGCAGTTAGTCCTGTAACTGCACCTCTCTGCATGGTGCCTGCACCATCTTTGTTGTTTATTGCCCCCACAACAAGCTCTTGCAAAGCAATCTGGGATATATTTGTTCATCTAGGGACCATGGATGATCACTACTTTTCAAGGTGCATTGTGGGAAACTCGATTTCACTACTTTTTCATCCACCAGACGATTGGACAGTCATCTAAAATGGTGTAACCACTATATAGGGCCCTATATAGTGTCCTATATAGGGCCCTATTTAGTGATTAGGGGAGGGACGTTCGTACAGCCAGTGAATCAGTCTGGTAAACAGCTAGTAGATTTAGATATCAAAGGCTGGAGTAATAGGGTCGGTGTAATCAGGTTAGAACCAATCAGATAACTATGTGACGCAAAAAACTACATTCAACTAGATCTGTTTTTGTAATTTTGTAGTCCATTAAACTGAAAATAGCAAATGCATCCTTTAAAAAAAACAAAATTACTATTATGATGTCCTTAGCTTACGTAGATATTAAGGGTTACCTCAATCTCACTTACAATGTCAAAAAGAAATCATTAAAACGTTGTTCCGTTGGGGTCACTGTCGTGCTGTTATGCTAGCAGAAAAGTTCTAAGAGTGATGCATCGTTAAGTACTGCCTCCCATGCTATGATTGGTCTAGCCAGATTTGGTTAAGTCAATATTGACAATAACACTCCCAGTCATTGAGTCTGGCTGGCCAGGCTAGTGCTTCATTTTAAGGCCTCACATCACCTTGTTGTTGAATTTGTAAAAAATGTCAGTTTATTGTTCTGCAGTACCTAACACAATATACCATTAATGTTAATGGTGCTGACGGTGTATCGTCACACTCATATTGGTGCATTTATACATGGGCTTCTTCTTGATGTTACCTGACTGTAGGTTCCTACTTTCCCTCTTTACTTAAACATATTCCAAGCTTTTATTAGAATCACATTTCCCTAGGGGACTCCAGTTTTAAAATTTCCCCACTTTAAGAACCACATTATGTATTGTAAGACTTAAGAAGCTGAACCTGAATTCCTTTAATCTTGTATGAAATGCCCCTACAGGAGTATCTGTGAAATGTTCACCACAAGGGATAGTATATTCCATTTTCATCCACCTCATCAAATATTCCCTGTAATTAACGGTTGTATGTCTCCACAGAATAAATGCTCTGCCTGTTAAAGCCCGATATTTGACTGCACATGCACGATATGACTGTCTATGACTTTAACTTGGGATAGGTTATATTAGAATCTGGATGGCAACAAATTGTGTGAAACAATTTTATTGGAAAAATCTAGAGATGGACAGATTCTTTTTTTTTTATTCCAATACGATACAATACATGGGCTGAGCTTATCAGCTGATATCCAATACCGACCTGATACTACTGTTGAATGAATCAACCATTTGCCTTACCAAGTGAGTAAATGCATCATGCTTGACACAAACACTGTAGGTAAACAAAAACAGATAGAAATCATCACTGGCTACTGTGTTTGCTCTGTATTATGACCTAATCAGCAATGTGATCTAAAGTGACTAGATCACTGTAACTGTATTGCTGTGTATTACATTGAAAAAATATACATGAGTTGATCAGTATGCTGGATCGGCATCATTCATCCGATATCCGATTCAGGTAATTAGTCAATATCTGTGCCAATATCTCATCCCATTGTTGCATCAGTGCATCTCTAGCAATATCCCTGGTCTGGAAACTGATGGAGGAGAAATCAGTTTTGCAGAGATGGGAAATTTCCTCATGCCTCATAACCAAGATGTTTAGAGTTAAACTACGGAGGCTGGCTTCTTCCTAAAAGGAAAGTTCAATTGAAGACAAGGTTGATTACAGTAAATTTTGCATGTTATGTCAGAATAGAATAGAATATCTCTTTATTGTCCCACAATGGGGAAAATCTGAATATTTTGCTGGAAGCTACAAAGAAAATTGATCCACAGTAGCTAAAATAGCTCACTGTGTGACCTAAAAGTTGAAGCTGTACGTATTGCCTTGAATAAGTGATAATTAGAAAGAGCTCATTTGATTCATTATATTGTCAATACTATGTTCACATGCCTTGACATGACATTAGTTAAAGTTACGTGTCGTTCTTAATGCATGGAGCATTTGGACTGATGTAAAAGAAAGCTTGGTGCTCTCAGTCGTTGTTCTAAATCCTCCCAAGGAAGTTCTATTAGGCTGAGGTCAGGCCTCCATCGGGGACAGTCAGGTTAGTCCACATTAATCTTTTTTTTTTCAGTTTGTTCCAGCATTTAAATAACAGACTGAGAGGAGACTCTAAAGTGGGTGTAGTCGCTTGCTAAGGTGGCATCCTTGTAGGTGCCATTTACAGTAATAGATGTCCTCTCATCATTTGGTGGAGTTAGCCAGTCTGGTTGTCGTGTTTTTAGTTAATTCTTGAGTGTTTTTTTTTTTAATCTAGTTTGGTTCTATGGTATCAAGGTGTGGGATGCTAACCTGATTGAGTACATGGCTACAAACAGCATATAGGTTAAACCCAGCTTGGTTTTCAGCACTAGATTGACTAAATCAAGTAGCTCCTGTACATTTGCAGGAGGAATTAGCCTGCAGTGATTTTATCAGCAGATAAAGATAAGATGTACCAGTTAATATAGTTTGAGTTGTGTTCAATTGGTTTCTTAGAGGTTTTGTGGTTAATATGCTTTGAATTTTTATTCTACTGGAGTCATGCAAGTCCTTTCCTTTGTCTTCTGTCTCTTTTGTCTAGGCACATCCAGTGCTACAACAGTTTCTTTCCATACAACCTTGGAGGTGCTGCTACTGGGCTTGTTACAAATTTCCTGCCTCTCCTATTCTTTTTCCTATTTTCCTATCTTCTTTTTCTTGTCCTAATTTTCCTGCCCAATGTTTTCCAAGGACCTGATATGGCCTGTTCCTTTACTTCGATAAAGTCAATTTTGCAGCAGGAGGATCATTTTACTTTTCCACTTTTGTAGAACAAATCTGACCCTGATGTTACAGAGGCAACCGAACCCCACAAATGTTTTCCAAAGCTGTCAGAACATGGAGAAGCAATTTCAAAACTTCAAATTGTTCTTACCCAATTTTTAAAGCTATGAGGATATTTCCAATGAAACCCTTTCAATGGTTCAAGGACATAGAAAACACTCAAATAATACATCATAAAAGGTTTTCATTGAGTTGGTATATTTTATAGAAATACGACTATCTCAACATCTAAACTACATCTGTATGACCTTGAGTAATCGACAAGTGTTTGTTTTGAATTGTATACAAAAACAAGAAAAGAGCCTTAATAAAACTGTCACAGTATCTCTAGTGTAATAATCTATAGACAGAAAAAAAGAGTGCTCTTTCAGATTTCATTGCATTAGTCACAGTATGTAAATGATGGAGGGAGGCAATTGAAGCCAATACAGCAGTGCCTGAAGGTGCAATATTACTGCTATATGTGCAGACTTTCAGTGCATCTTTAATGTCCGTGGTCGACCCATTTAAAAATATGAACTTCTGGCATGAATTGCAGCGGCTGTGCATACTTTCCAAAAGTTTTTTATGTATTTTTTTTTTTCTTTTTTTACTTGTATTTACTAAGTTTCTTCTCATTGTTGGTGTTCCTTTGAAAGATTATCTTGTAATTTGAGATATATTATTTTTATTATTTTTTTTTTTTATTATTATTATTTTTTTTCAATTAAATGTCCAGTTGTTGTTCATTCTTTTTGAACTCTGCCATCTTTCAGAAATGCGTTAGTTTAATGCATTGGTTTAAAGAACTGAAACCAGGTGGAAGAGGTTTTAAATTCCAAATTAAGCTTAAAATTGAGGTGATTCTGAACATGTTCCACCCATCTTTCTTATAACCATCAGAGATGATTGAATCCCATTCAGTCAGATAGTATCCCAGGATCTGAATTTAAGTATTTACATGTACCTCTGTCCAATAAACTGGAAGATTTATTAATATTTGCATTTTTAATCAATCTATGCAAGTAGTACTGTAGAAGAAATACTTTCTGATGCATGATTAGCTCTCACAATTAAATTACACTCAACAAAAATATAAACGCAACACTTTTTGTTTTGTCACATATATTATGATATGAACTCAAACATCTAAAACTTTTTCCATATATAAAATATCACCATTTTGCTCAAATATTGTTCACAAACCATTCTAAATCTGAGATAGTGAGCATTTCTCCTTTGCTGAAATAATTCATCCCACTTCACAGGTGTGCCATATCAAGATGCTTGTTAGACACCAGGATCAGTGCACAAGTGTGCCTTAGGCTGCCCACAATAAAAGGCACCTCAGAATGGTGCAGTTTTATCACACAGCACAATACAACAGATGTTGCAAGATTTGAGGTAGCGTGCAATCGTCAGGCCGACAGTAGGAATATCAACCAGAGCTGTTGCTCATGTATTGAATGTTCATTTCTCTACCATAAGCTGTCTCCAAAGGCGTTTCAGAGAATTTGGCAGTACATCCAACCATCCTCATAACCGCAGACCACGTGTAACCACACCAGCCCAGAACCTCCACTACCAGCATGTTCACCTTCAAGATCGCCTGAGACCAGCCACTTGGACAGCTGCTTAAACAATCGGTTTAAATAACCACGGAATTTCTGCACAAACAGTCAGAAACCGTCTCAGGGAAGCTCATCTGAATGCTCGTCGCCCTTATCGGGGTCTCCACCTGACTCAAGTTCCTCGGCGTAACCGACCTGAGTGGGCAAATGCTCACATATGCTGGTGTCTGACACGTTGGAGAGGTGTTCTCTTTACAGATGAATCCCGATTTACACTGTTCAGGGCACATAACTGACAGTGTGTGGGTGAGCGGTTTTATGATGTCAATGTTGCAGATCGAGTGGCCGATGATGGTGGTGGTGGGGTTATGGTATGGGCAGGTGTTTTTGATGGATGAAGAACACAACTTTTTGATCTTTGAGTTCATCTCTTAAAAAATGGGAGCAAAACTAAAAGTGTTGCATTTATATTTTTGTAGAGTGTAAGTAAACGTTGCACGATCTCTGATTTATGCAAGTCTATAGAAAAGGCTTCGATTATCATGGCTGTTTATCGGCATAGTCTAATTGTAGTCTAAAATGTTGAATGATCGTCGAAAGGGAACTTTAGCTTTTCACAACTTAAAAAAAGGGGTTTTAATGCGAAGCAATACTGAGCCTTGAAACAAATGTAGATAATTCTATGTGATTTCTGGCAATAAAAAATATTGCTCCTTGTCTTTCAGGCTTTTGCGAATATAGGTCAGCGTTTAGCTGCACATATTGAGCACCATTTCTCTATAAGCTCATAGTTTTGATGCAAAGGAAGGAAATACATTTAAGCATTAGTCCGGCATTGGACCTATAAACTATATTGGCATGTTCACAGCTGCAGAAAATTGAGTACGGTCTGCTGAGGGGCAGCATGTGCCGGTGCAGACAGGATAGTGGTAATAGGCTGTCTGAGTGCTTGGAAGATGCAGAGAGCTAGAGGAATGGAGTTCTAATGGAATATCCAAAGGTGTTCAATGACAGTTAACCTTTCCGGCTAATGATTGGGGTCACATGGAATGTGTATCACAGCCTCAGATGGCGTTTAGTCAGCAATGGAGAGATATATGGGTGATGAATATTGTATGACTTGAAAATACCGGAGGTTCCACAGCTCTGCTGCTAAACCAGTGCTGTTAGTCCTGTTTAAGGTCATTTTTGGGGGGGCAGTGGGAAACCCTGCCCTGTATCCGCTGCATTATTCATTTAACCCTCCATTAAGCTTAAAGATCCCAATCCCACACATCTAAAGCAGAATGTTACAGATTTTGAGATAATACATTTAAAACAGCCAATTTGCATCATTATGTGATTCTGCTTTTAATCAATATCTAGAGTAAGTGAGGATGAGGCTCTCTTGAAGCTATCCCTGCAGCAGCTGTCTGCTCACTTGTCACTGTTACTTACACAAGTGTTGCATCCTAATGCTGCTTTAATGCCTGCTCATGAAACTCTGATGCAATCTATTTAAGGGGCATCACAACTGTCCTCCTTTCACGGCACAGTGATTTTTAAAACATAAGCATACAAAAATGCCACCAAACTTTTTTACATTTCCATGCCAAACTGTGTTGCGTTTATTGGAATTTCATTTGACCAACAAAAAATCATGAGGTGAAAAGAAAAGTACATAGGGTTATGCTTCTTATTTTTCTACAAATAAAAGTCTAAAGAATACGATATTCACACACACACACATATATATATATATATATATATATATATATATATATATATAATATAGAAGCTTCAGTAGATATTTTGTAGAACTGATTGACAATACCTTGGACAATTGATCTTTAAATTAGATAATTATTTACTGAATAATATTCTTTTTCTTGAAAATCAAACTACATTTTCAAATGTGATTCTTCATGATTGGAGCACACATTATAATAGAACAGGTTCTTCCAGGAAATGACACTGAATTAATCAGAGGCACAGGATCTCTGTGAATAGCATTAATAATTTGCCTCTAAAAGCTTCATCCCACTTAAGTTATTAACATTTAATTTAGCAGCATCAGAGTGGATTAACCTATCAGCCAGTGTGTGGCAGAAGATGTATTAAGTACATCTCATTTCCAGTTTTCCAGTGGTGCTTTATACCTCCTACAGTATGTCAGTTCAGAGAAATTGTGATCTGCTTTGGGAGATTTAATGTATTTTATACTTATCTCCAAAAAAAAAGAGAATTATCTTTTCTTTTGCTGTCTATTTAGGACTCTTTATAATTTCACTTCATACTGTAAATTCACTTTTATAAATCCACAGATTTTTTTTGATTGATTAATTGATTAATAATTAGATCAAAAGGAAGATTTTTTACAGAATTAAATCAGGCGAACCTAAAACTTTTCTACTTGAGGTATTGACAGATAAAAAAAAATGTATTTATTTATTTTTCTTAAATACACAATATTAGTATAGATTTTTACAATATTGGTGTAATTACTGCTGTAAGCGGGTTGTTCTGTCAGCTAAAGGCATGTTTTAGAGTCTCTATACTCCAGTTAAAGATTAATTGATTACTAAATTATTCTACAATTATTTTAATATTTTATTTTATTATTATATTATTCATATTTTTTAATCACATTTTATAATAATAGTGTGGGGTTAAGGGTCTGGCTCAGAGACCCATAGTGACAGACTGCAGGAGTGGGTTTTTGAACTCACAACCTCAGGATTCCAATCTCTACACCCTAACCACTAGGCCGCAACTCCCCATATTAAATTATTATTTTTCTATAATAGTTAAATAATGATCTCATTAATTGTTTCAGCCCTACAGCAAACCAACCTGTGGCTTCAAGCACAAATCGTTTGATGGAAGGCCAATACCGATCAGTTTAACCAATCCCAGATATGTGCAGCCCATATTTTTTTTCCCATTATTTAGGCTGGTGTTATCACATCCTCCATTTATATGATAAAACTGACACAATGATGGCAAATGTAACACACGTCTTGGTTTAAACAAAAGGAACAATTCTTAACAAATCAAAGCATTCATATTAAATAATGTGTGGCTCCTGAATGCACTGATAAATCTGCGAACCCATGCATGTGTATGCCCATTGTCACGCCCCACTCATGGGATACAAGAAAAAAACACAAACATCGTCCATTAGATATTGTGGTCTATCTCTTCTTAAAAGCTCTCTGTTTTAGTCCAATCTGCCTGTACATGATCACAGCGATGAAGGACCACTGAAAGCTTTATCAGTCAATGAATATGGTCTCACAATATGTTTAATACCTCTATAAAGTCCCTTCAGTTTGATGCTATAGATCAGGCATCCCCAAANTGGAGCAAGGAAACCTCTAAAACCTGCAGGACAGGGGGCCTTGAGGATCGAGTTTGGGGATGCCTGCTATAGATTATATAATAGGCTTTATGTTTGTGTAAATGTGGTATTCTCACACAGAACGCAACTGGACTTGGCCATTCGCCCCTTATCCAGGGAACAATCCAGTTCACTTTCACTTGTCCACGTAGTTAAACTCTGCAAACTGCAACAACAGCTGCAGTTGACTGTAATTATGGTGTGATTTTATAGAGGAGATATTGTTTTAACACAATTTATTTAATACTGGCTGACATGGATTGCAAAGAACAACGGATAAAAACAGAAGTTCAATTTTCTTCAATCATAAACGTATTCTTCCAAACTGCACTTATCATCTATTCAGTTATCAGGCTCTAACTCTCCACTCAAGCTATTATTTGCATGACACCAATTTGTACACTATTTATAGTTAAATAGTGACACTTAACTATAAAGATCATCATTACTGCACATATAGTCAAATCAGGTTTCCAGAATGTATCTCAGAGCTCTTTCTATATCAGTGTGTAAATAAATGGTCAGCTAAAACAAAGTGGAAAAAATTGTTGCCAAAACATTTTTATTCAAATTTCCAACATTTTTTGGAAAGGATTTTGTGGCACTAGCCACTAGCTTATACTCAAGCATTTAGCCTTTGTTATTGAATAAGTCTTTAACTGTAAACCAAGCCTCAAACCACATAAAGAAGTAAACCAACTCAAAAATAAAAACATTTTTACATGCCATACATAAGGTGTTATCAACAAATTAAATTCTGTTGATTGTGTCAAGATGAAGCATAAAGGTAGAAGTCTTTTTTTTAATCAAAATAAATCTTAAGTACATAAAAAAAAAATCAAAAATATTTAGGGATGAAAAATATCAACATATCTTTGCAAGTTATAAACATTAAGATATCTCTATTAAATAATGAAATTTAGTTTGTGTTTTTTAAGTCAGACAAATGAAACAAATCCATTAATTGACTTGGCCAACTATGCAAATGTCTAACTGGGTTCAAACGTTGGTCTGTTATTAACATCACAGTTTTTTTTTTCTGTGTGTCAGTGTCCTACATACAATCATTTATAAGATGAAAGAAAAACAAAATCATTTATAAAAGTGCTTTACATGGGATCAATACATGCAAAGTGTTGATATTAAAATGCATCCCTTTATTAAAGCAGTTGTTGATGGTGTTTTAAAACAGCTGTAAGGTGCAGTACTGAATGTCACTCTGTGTTGTATGTGTGGCAATATTTATTAATTCAATATTATACCTTGCATGGCATTAAACTAAGAGGAATGACGGGCTTATATTACTGAACTGTGGCTGTATAATTACATCCATCTGGAGGGTCATGTTTATTGTATGATGAATAACCCAGATGGTGTTAGATTTATCTCTGTTTGTTTTAGCTGTTGTTTTACTGTTTTTCTTGTAAGCTGTAAATCTCCCTTGTCTGATAGCCTTAGGTAAAAATGCAAGACT
>NW_015150580.1:573605-670615 GCF_000732505.1 Cyprinodon variegatus
CTGTGGCCTTCCTCACCCAGGAGTCGCTGCAGCTGGAGAACTTTTCAAGCGACAAAAGAGCCAAGATCTTCCACAAGTGAGTACAGCCTCAGCCTTTAATCCGCAGGACATCTTGGCTTTACTGTACTACATCTTAGATTCCTTCTCCAGGGCAACCACTTCAAAGTTTACAGGGATACCAAACCCCCTACGGCTTCTGTAAAAGCTTTTCTGGTGTTTTTTTTTTATCTGATCACAGCACAACAGATTCATTGCTGCTGTAGGGATTATTGTGAGTACATTTCTTACCTAAATGTATTTGGACAGGAAATGTTCTGTGCCCACTCCAGTAAAAAAAAAAAAAAAAACACCTTAAACGGTTATTACTGCTGTGAATGCATATTTTTCTATTGTTTCATTCTTCGATCCATAAAACAACATTTCTACCCATTCAACCACTCTATGTTTTTGCAGAGGACTTATTTATCTGCATTAGTATTTTGCAAAGTATAATAATGCATTCAGACAGAGAAATGCTCTCTGGGAAAACAAGCATATTGTTGCTCATCTTCATTTGGAGGGGTTTTGTCAGCAAATCATACATCACACAAGATGGTGCTTGACAGTGATGTTCCATGTTGGTCAGTGTTTCATTACTGGCCCTAAAAAGCTTCCGCCAGAAACCAGACATAATCCCTCAGTTTCACGGCCACAGTATTTATCTGCTTTTTTTTCCCCTTTTATACCCTAAAACTCAGTGCATTCACTAGGGTTGTATGTAGTAGACAAATAAAACGCATATTTACAGAGTGAAAGGAATATTATTAGGGGTTTTATTTTTTATTAACGGATCTACACTAAGATATTAACAAATGAGTGGTAAAGTTATTGTGTTTTTTTTTCTATATTATCTTTTCTGCTGTCCTGCTTTAAATTCAATGTTGCCTAGATATCAAGGCATATTTTACCTGCGTCAATACTGTTATATTCAGTGCTACTGTAGCATATGAATGCCCTATTATCCTATGCAATAATTTTATAGTCAATGCCCGCCCCAGTTTCGAGTTATTTCATCAAATAACTTTTGGACTGTCATATATTGTTCCGCAAACAGATTTCCAAAAGGACAGCAAATAAACTGGTGTATAGAGCTAAAATCATGGTGAAACAGTCAATTCCGCACACATATTGATAGGGGAGTGTTGGCCCTAGTGGGTTAGAACAGTGCGCTTGTGCTCTGACAAGGTTGCAAGTACCCGGTTTGATCCCCATTATGGGACTATAAAGGGATTTACATTACATATGGGATACATTCACAACAATGACCTCAAAAAAATAAAGGTAACACATAAACAACACAATATAACTTTAATAAAATCAGCTTTTGTGAAATCAAACTGTCCACTTAGGAAGCAACACTGACAATCAATTTCACGGGCTGCTGTGCTAATACAATAGACAACAGGTGGAAATTATCGGCAATTAGCAAGACACACTTGATAAAAGAGTGGTTCTGTGAGGACCATAGACAACTTCTCAGTACCTATGCTTTCTGGTAAATGTTTTGGTTGTATTTGAATGTTGGTGCTTCACACTCATAGCATGAGACAGACTCTACAACTCACAGAAGTTTCCCAGGTAGTGCAGCTCATGCAGAATGGCACATCAATGTGAGCTGTGGCAAGAAGGTTTGCTGTTTCTGTCCTGTGTAGTGTCCAGAGGCAAGAGGCATTAGCAGGAGACAGGGTACAACAGGAGGAGGCCGTAAGAGAGGAATAACCCACCATCAGGACCACGGCCTCCGTCTTTGTGCAAGGAGGAACACGAGGAGCACTGCCAGACCCCTGCAAAATGACCTCAAGCAGACCACAAATGCATTTGTCTCCACAAACAGCTAGAAACGGTCTCAGTGAGAATGGTATGAGGGCTTGTAGTCCACAGATGGGGATGGTGCTTACAGCCCACTGTGCAGGACGCCTGGCATCTGCCTTAGAACACCAGGATTGGTAACTTCACAACACGCACCCTGTGCTCTTCACTTATAAATACAGTTCGCACTGAGCATGTGTGACAGACGTGACAGAGTCTTGAGACAGCATCTGCTGCCTGTAACATCCCTCAGCATGAACACTTTTGGTAGTAGGTCAGTAATGCTGTGGGGTGGCATTTGTTTGGAGGGCCGCACAATCCTACCTGTGCTTGCCAGAGGTAGCATGACTGCCATTAGGTACCTAGATGAGATCCTCAGACCCCTTGTGAGACCATATGGTATTGCGGTTGGCACTGTGTTCCTCCTAATGCAGGATGATGCTGGACCTCAAGTGGCTGGAGTGTGTCAGCAAGAGTGTCCAGCAGGTGTGCTGGACCTGCATCGGATGCTTTTAAGGTCCAGCAGATTCCAAAACAGCTTCTTCCCCGCTGCCATTAGACTGCTGAATGTTGAATAAAATGGGAAAAAAAAAAAAAAAACAGCGCTGAATGTTGTAGAAACTGTAAATCATATCTCAGTCTTATGTTTGTGTATACATATTATTGTATACACTTTGCGTGTACAAAATGGCTAAGTTTGTCTCGGTCTAAGTGATTTCTTGCAAGATCAAGGTATTGCAGAGGAATTGAAAGAGCAATTAGAAATCAATAAACTTTTAGTTAATTGTTTATTAAAGTTATGCGTTTCTTCCTTAAGGAATAGTTCAAAGATGAGGCCCAAATAGCTTCTTTAGGCTGGGCTTTACAAAAAATGGAGTTAGTAGCTAACAGGCTTGTTTAAAAGGACGGTTGGTTATATTTTGGCAATCAAATGTAATATAATTGGTAATAAAGTTTTTTTTTTTTTAGATTTATAAAAAAAACAACTTAATAGCCATGTCAGCATGAAGTACCATGCAGTCCCCATTAGCTCCCTGTTAGCTTGCCTTACACCACAGTAAACACAGGAAATTATCAAAAATCTAAATGTTTATCTTTTAATGCATTCCCTAACTTTGGCAAACCTAAAACCTCTTTTGATCACAATTTTGTAAAGATCAGAGATGCTAAGCTTTTCCAATTTCCAAAGGCCAGGAAAGCTTAGCATGTCTGGTCTACAGCAGCAAAGGTATTGTCCTTTCCTCTCAGATAAAAGCCTCCAATCTCGGGCCTCTGAAAGATTTCTGTAACCTCAGGGATAAAACACTTAATGTCTGTTTTGCAGAAACATTACAAACACTTAAATTAAATGTTTTTTGACCAGAGAATTAATTTGGAGCTGCTATATTTTCTGCCCTGATGTTCAATTGACTGACAGAACACAGTAGCAGATGGACATAATAATTTTCCTTCCAACAGCTAGATAAACACTAAATTGTCGGTGGTGTTTTTTTAATGGACAAAAAAAGCATTTTATCTTTAATAATATGTTGTGATTTTCTAAGGCCTTCACCTAAGTGTTGTCCATGCCACACATACAGTATGAACCCTATTTACAAGCTACAACATGAGAACTTTACTTATATAGCAAAGTTTAGTAGCAAGACAATTGAAAGTGCTGTTCGCAAACAGAAAAGTATATTCTACTGGTATAGTAGGAGAAAAGTATTAAAGGTGAATGACTAAAGTGATGAATGTATTGTAGAAAAGGAAAATAATAAAAGGATTAATTGCAAAATAAAATTATTATGCAGGTAATGGATTGGCAAGTTTTTTATATTATCATTTAATTGTTAATAAGAACACTGCTTTTAAGACTTGATAACTGTTTCTTCCTGGGTAGGAAGCACTTAACTGGAACTCTGTTTCAATTGCATTATCTTCAAGTAAATACTTAGTGGCCAATATTTACACAGAGTGTAACCCTTACATCTTCACTGTTGTAAACTTTGGATAACCAGGCCACATCCCTCTTTTAAGCCTCAACATCTGGAAATTAAGCCCTGTTCTTTCCAGGCTCACCGTCTCCTAACCTCATATTAGGGGTGGCCTTTGACTCGTTCCTCGTGTGGGGTCTTTTGATTTCCTGGTGGAAAAATTCCTAATTACCTTTTTTTTTTTATTCCTAGTTGATAATGAAATGATTATACAGATGAAGAAAGCTAAACTAAACAAAATCCTAATGTTTAAATGGCACAATGAAAGGCTACTTGATTTACGGTAAAAGAAAGTAGGTTTTAGTAGGTGCTAGTTAAATATTTATCTCCAATCTATTTATTTTAAAGATATCGGCATTGTGCAGCCAGATAAAAAAGGAACAGCTCTTTTTAAATTTATAATCAAAAATTTAAACCAGTAATTTTTGTGTTGATCTTTCACCTAAACACACAATGAAACTAAGCAATGTTTTTTATTTTTTGTAAAAGCTTAAAGGGTTTGGATACTTCTGTGGTGAACAGGGCTTGCCATTAACACCCGCCAAATGGCCAAACATGGGTACATTTCAACAGTGGTGTGGCCAGCACAGCCCGTCTAACTAGCCTCTTTGATAAATTCCATGAACATGTTTTAATGGCCTCTGAAATGAATAACAAATTAATTAAAATGCGGCACTTCAACACCACAAATCTCATGAGCATTCCCTTGCACAGTGTGTGCTCATTGGTCCCTTTAGTGACCAACTTCACTTTAGACAGGCAGCCCCTATGGAGAACAGTTGTGAAGCGGTGCAAAAGGTAATGTCACAGCACATTTAAGGTGTCAGAAAACCTGGAGAGCATACAAAATGAAAACCTGACAATGAAACAGAGGAAGGGGGAAAAAAACAATTTTATTTATTTACCTTAAAGATGTGATGCGCCAATTTGTACACCCTATGAAATATTCAAAGCTTAAAGCCTGACCATAGCCTATATCCTTGTCTTGTAATTTTTTTTACAGAGAAACAAATTTATTTATTTTTTACTGATGGAAGTTGCACTAACCTGGATTTACAGCCTGAAGGTAACAGTATAGTTTGATTTAACTGAACTCTGGCTAAGTCATCCCAAAGCCATTCCTCTACCTGTAACTGCTTGTTTGATGCAATTGTCAGCTCAACCATCCCTCTTTATCTTAAGCTCTCCTGCCAGATAACATTGGACTCTCTGGAAACATTTACTGAAATCACAATTTGCTTCAAATTTCACATTTAAAGTAAAGTAACTTTTGATCATAATTTTGCCACCACTGTGTATCTCCAGCAGTCTAATGTTCTCTATGATATTTGAAGCATTTTTTTCCTAAATATAGCTTTTATTTGAGGTTCAAATGTTTCATCAGACAATAAAATGTTATTCCACAAGGATTTAGCAGAGTTTAGCCATGCCTGCATGTTTTCATTGGAAGAAAATACTCCTGTCTTTGAGAGCCTTCAGATCAGTATGGATCCCCACATCCCATCTCTGTCCCCTCAAAAACACCCTGAGATGGGAAAAAGGCATCTAAAGTCTGGACTTCAAGTGTGCCTTAAAATAGATTTTAAAGAGTGAAAAGGAAATTATACCAGGGAAATAATAAAAGGGATTAAACTTACTTGATATTTAAGCAGATGTAAGACTCTATAACCACCACTGTTCCCAAAAACCTCAATGAGTTGTTATATCCATGATGATTTTTGCACAGTTTCTACCTTAGTCAGTTAAATAACATGCTTCTTTAATTTTGCACATCTCTGATGTTGCTGCTATTTTCAAATATCAATTGCTGTAAAACTGTCCATAGCTGTATATTGGTTATTTATTCTCCAGATGCACAGTTTTTATATTGTTAAAAGACTTTACAGTGCAGTATTTTATTTGTTTATCTTTTAACTCTTCACTTTCATGTTATTCTTATACATTTTTCTAAGGTCCAAATTTGTGTGACCATTTTTTTCTATAATCTTTATCCTGCTGTAAACACCAGAATTTACCCATTATGGGACAATAAAGGGAAAAACTTTTCTTTTTTTTCATTTGGTTAGTCCATTTAAATTCATTTATAAGTTTATTGTTCAGTATTTATTGCCTCACATTTTCTGAGAGGTTGAATTTTGGGGTTTATTGGCCGTTAGCCATAATGATTTAAATTGATTACATCTTGAGATGTATGACTAAAACGTTTGAATTTAAGTTTAACCTACGTGTTCACTAAAGATGAGTAACAGTTCACATCAGGCTGATTTTTTTAATAGGATCTTGATACAATTGAGATGCACCATACATATAGGTATGCCTTTTTTTGTGGTTTTGTTATTCATACATGGATATAGCTCAGTAAATAAGCATGCAGCCATGTTAGCGTTATGATTTACTTGAATGAGTGATGAGGAGAGGGAGCATCGCATTGTCAGGTTTCGTGAATATCTCACTCATCTTTGCTTGAGGCTTTGATCTCATCCAAGCTGTCTTTACAAGCTCCTACTTGTCAGTCACATAGTTTTTTCCTCTGTTTTTCTTGCTGTGCCTGTCACTCTGTATTTTGTTCTCCTCTCTTTCCATCAACTCATACCTTCACATTCAATCCCCTTTGTTGCCCTCCTACTCATGATCTTTACTTCATGACCCAATTGCATTGCTCTACAGAGCCTGCTGGGACCCGTTCCTCAATGATCCTCTGCAGACGTGATACTCTTATTTAACCTCTGCAAGAGTTCTCTACACGTGTCTGACAGGTACGCGTTGTAGGTCCTGACAGCCGACAGTCACAGCTGTCTGTCTCTGGGTGTACAGGAGTGTGGCAGAAAAGTAAAGCTCAGATCAGAGAACTGCTCCTCCAGCATGTCTTAATGTGGAAAACAAGCCTACTTTTAGCCATTCATAAGGAGGCTGCAAGAGTTTTTGAACACACGCATAATGAGATGCAAAAAGACTGACGACGGGTTATATATAATGCATGTGGCCAAACAACAGTTTACAGGCCAGCATTCATTAATACTGTATTTTAGAATTCTGCCAATACTCTCCCCACAATCAATCCCTGGGCTTGCAGCACTGCTTTCTCTGACTGCAGAACGCTTTAAAGCGCTTTGACCTGATGAGGCTGCAAAGAGGTGACGCAGCTCCTTTTATAAAGTCTTTCATTGCTCTGATCATCATGTCAAAGTGCATTAGTATACCTTCCTATAGCATTGGCAAAACAGTCAGCTTAGCTTTATAATGTCATTATGTCTGGATGCACAGAAGCAGCAAAATATGTGTGTAAGAAAGGCTTGGGATTGATATTAGCTGTGGGTCAGCAGAGACACCTCTTCTTATCTCTGCAGAATTGAAACAAGGTATTACAGCATCAGTGTGCATTGTGTAGGATGAGATGAAGAGGTCAGTGTGTCCTAAAGTCAACCAGTGTGATTCGGTCATCGTGCACAGGCTTTAATCCTAATACATACAGAAGGACACAACAGAGGGTACCAAGTTTAATGATTTTATAATTTATGCCACTAAGAATATGTTGGGTGCTGAAAAACAAAGCAATCCCTGTTTTTGCATGTTATCTGTTCCAAAATATCCCAAACCTTCAGACTTGTGTTTTGTGTTTCTAATCCTCATGGTTCCTTTTTTCGGCTGTAAAGGCTGCAGGACTTGATTCACGACTTTTTTTAAATACATCTTATCTCAATGAATACATTTTGGAATGCATCAACAAATGCATCCAGGCACTTTCTAACATAATTCATAAAGGCATATTATCAATTTACCATATTTCCCTTTTTATTTTGCTTGTGCTTTTAACCATAATCATTTAAAGGGTTAAAGCTTGACTCTTATTTACTCACAAAGACAGTAACAGCTGCCCTGTTTGATTCCAATCACCATTGGACCACATTTTGACATTGGTAATTCTTTTATTGACATTTTCTCATCATTCTGATCGATATGCTCTGAGAACACCAGAACTGGATTGACTCGCTAATTTACGTGACACCATTGAATGCAACGTATGGACGTCAACAAACCTTGCCAGACGCTTCTGATCTAACAAGTCGAAACAACTCTGTTTACATTTGATAAACCTGGTGCAGCACTGGTGAGAGGGTTTCGGACAGATAATAGAGCAAAATAATAAAGAATACAGATTACCCTCTGGCTCCTGCCTATGTTGCTCTCCATTATTTACTTCCCTGATTTCCGTCGCACTGTGGACAAGATTAACCAAGAGTGATGCCATCATCAGACACGCAGTAGTGGGGGACAGTGGCCCTACAGCTTGCTAGCAGGGGTTTTCGGTGAAATGCGAAAAGACCCAAAAGGTGTTTGTTGGCTGGTCAACCAGGTTTTGAAAAACATATTGGTATACGCTGTTGCCATCTGCTGGCAGGGCAAACTCACAGATCCATCAACATGCCAGCATCCATATACAGTAGTTAGTCATTATGTCAGTAAACAACACCGATCGTATTGGTTTCTGAGCAGTATTCTTGTCTTATCCCTGTTGGTTTTTGGAGGTTTTTCACACTTGATCACTCACACATATCCTCATTCTTTTCAGATTAATTTCTTGTTTCGAGCATGCTCATATTCTACCTGCCGTTACATATTCTTTTTATGGTAAACAGACGAAAAATGTAATTTTACCAACAAATAGAGCAAAAAAAAAAAAGTGTAATACACAGAAAATCAAAAAATATAAACCAACATGACGTGATGATTTAATCGAAGAGTTTGTATGCAACCAGAGCTACTGGTATAGAAATTTGTAAAGTCTTATGATGTGATGAAGCCTATTTAAGGCAGTTTTTTTTTCTTCTTTTCTGTTGTTTTTGTAGCGTTTCATGTGTACATGGTACTGCAGCTTCTTACAAATTTTATTATTTACAAATTTTATTTGTAAATAATAAGAAGATTCAGTTATACCAAATCACTTTGGTATAACTTTTTTTTCTCCAGGAGATATTCAGAAAGGCCATAGTCATATAATATGCAAATGGAATTCATTTGAATTATCAAGCTATTTCACAAAACTCCTATATATGTTTAACATTTATACATGTGTACACAGTAATAAAACAATATTTTCATGTTGTTACATATTTATTTGCAGAATAATGACTGAGTATATCACAGCAACAATTGCAGAAGGTACTTGGGAGCCCTGATGTGTACAGTAATCCATTATTTCACCAAGCTGGCCTTGCTTTGTACCTTTCCCTTCTTTTCATGCTTCTGTTGTTAGCTCCCCAGCTCACAGTGTGTCCTCTCAATGACCTGGGACAGTGTTCCAAGCTGGGAGATGAGCACCAAGCTGTTCATTGAGATTGGTTCATGACCTAAACATGACAGAGCTGATCAGCTTATAAGCCCTGAATTGAATAAACCCGGACAGAAAAGGCAAATGGAAGGGATCCTTCTACATTACTCTAAAAATCCTTTTTTATTAGGTCTCCCCTCACAGACAGCATACAAAAAACTGTGTTAGACTGGATAACTAAACACTTTGCCTCATCTCTTTTTTTGTGTAGGTCCTAAATTACATAACGAGAGTAGAGGGAATGTTGTAACACCCAGCTGACCTAAATCATTTTTTTCTGTGTTATTAGTTTTCTCAAGTAGAAATATCCCATCATTTTGTATTTGTACATCAGATAAGGTCTTTGGAAAACAAAAGTCACTGTCTTAACATCATCCAGGCACATTGAATCAATTTCATAAAAAATCTTATTCCACTATGCTTTTGTTCTCCAGTGTTTGTTCAGTTTTACAGTGGAAACAACCAGAAGCCCATTTATGCAAAGAGTGTTGCTGTATAAGTGCTGCATTTAGTTTAGACATGCTATGAATTCTAGGTTTGATTGGAATAAGGATATTTGACTTGCCTTTTTTCATCTGAATAGTATAAACTTTTGAATCTGCTTTTTTTTCCCTTTTTACTACCTTTGGACTCTGTTCTTTTCCTCATACGATATATTGGCTCAGAGTAAGATCCTATGACCTACAACAACCCCTTAATTTGTGTCCCAACAATCATCAGTGGTGGTGAAGATTTCCAAATAGGGTTGAAAATGCTATTTATTCTCAAGTTCCACTCTTATCAGAAGGATCTAACTAATCTCAAACTGTGTTGTGACTGTTCAAGTCCATTTCAGATTTTGAACTCCATGAAAAATTTGCCAAATAGGAAGCTGCAAAACAGAGTGAAACATAAGCCTCAAAATGTTTGTAGTTGCAAAAATTTTTGACACAACTAAAATGCTGCAAGAAATGATGATAAGTCCAAAGCTGTGGTGCTCTGGGCAGTGCACCATACTGACCAAACCGAAAAAAAACAAAAACCTTTAATGATCTTGCTGAAAGAAGAACTCATTGCTTTTAACCACAGTTTCATTTAGGTTTTCCTCAAATTTCATAATGCCATGCACCGTAACAATCCCAATAAAATGGGAGAGAAGAATTTTAAATTTGATTTGTTTTTCCATAATGGTAATGGCAATGAAGGAAAAATTTACTTAAAAAAATATTTTTTTGGTTCCAAATCTATGCCAATGCAACCAGAACCAAACAAGTTTCATATATTAAAATATGTTGTTTTTTTATGCATCCTCCAAAATAGCAAAGTAAATCCATTACTGGATTTTTGGAAGTTTTTTTATATTTGTAACTGTTTTTACTGTATGTTTTTAATGTGGACCCCAGGAAGACAACTGTTTGCCATGGCAACAGCTAATGGGGATCCTTAATAAAATTATAAATAAAAAAAAAAAAAATTACTGTGGGGTTTGCAAACATGATAAAAAAAAAAAAAAAAAAAAATTACTGTGGGGTTTGCAAACATGATAAATTTGAGTTCATCACAACAGATTAAAACACAGTACCTGTCCCTATAAAAAGAATATTTGAAATATTGATGGGCAGTATAATAATTACAAACCTTGAGCTACCAGGGCTGTTGGAAGAGAAGCACAGGTTTACAGCATTCTGCTATTAGGCACTTCTCACATAATCATCTTGAGTTTCCTGCTGAACCCATTTGGAGTATTGGATGCAGAAAAGCCCAGTCAGAATCCTTGAAACTCTTATCAGCTTTTGCAAAGTATTGTAGAAATAAAAAGATGTTTTAACTACATGCATTTCAAAGACATTTAACAAGTTTTCTTTTTGTTCCAGGTACCAGGACATGAGAAGACAGATTGGCTTTGAAATCAGGGATATGTGGTACAACTTAGGTAAATCTACTGCTTTCACTTTGCTGTTAAAGTCGCACCTCTGCGGTTTACAGTGAATATCAACACAATTAGTGATATCTCAACAAAGATCTTTTGCTAAATATATACAGACAAGTGTTAATTAGCTGTATAATGCTATGAAAGGCATACTGTTGATGTCGGGTCTAAATTTTCCTGTAGCACAGGGAGGAGGTGTTGAATAGAGGCAACTATAACTCCTTCTTTATTATACCTAAAACCATCTGATCCTTTAAATCCAAAAGATTAGACAGGATCATCCTCCTGCAGTATTTGAATGGTTATTTACAGCTCAACTTGTATTTTGGGATTTTACAAGCCTAGATACATTTCTCAATCTTTGTAGCTAATCTGAAAGCACAATACAGGAAACATTAAAGTCTACAAATCATAGCCTGAGATGAGAATAATTCTTCTATTTTTTATGTCTTTTCTTTATAAGGCCCACACAAGATAAAGTTCATCCCGGAGATGGTGGGTCCAGTCCTGGAGATGACTCTTGTTCCAGAGATCGAGCTCCGAAAGGCTACCATCCCTATCTTTTTTGACATGATGCAGTGCGAGTTTCATTTTACATGCAGCTTTCAGCGGGTATGTATTCTAAACTACAAAAAAAAAAAAAAAATGCAGGAAGATATTCTACATAAAAGGGTATTGTATGGTTATAATTTGCTGGGGGAAAAGGAATAATACAAAGAGGTCCACATGATAGTCAATTTCTTTGCCCAAAGCCTGTTTGTAATTCTGCAAATCTCATTTTGTTGTGTCACAATTATGAGCAGCCACGGTAAGTGGAACTTAATATTATGCCTTTCTGCAGTGGAAATTAAGCTTTTCTGCATGAGTAAATCCACTTGGTTCCAGCTGTTGTCATAAATATGTCTCAAGCAGGTTTTCAGCCCTCTGAGAAAGGCCAAAAATATGTGCAGTGCTTGGGAGTTTATATCATCTAGGGTGTGAATATCCAATTTATTATTTATTTATTTGGGGTTTTTAAAGACATGATAAGACACTCCTTATTTTCAGTTTGGACTGATTATTCCACAAACAACCTCAGTGAGTTATTTATATATATATATATATATATATATATATATATATATATATATATATATATATATATATATATATATATATATATAAAATGTGAAAAGGTTACTTTTTTCATTCTTTAACACCAAAAGTTTAATTAAAACTCCTCTCTTAGGTCCTTTTATCCATTTCCTTGCATTGCTGAGGTCGTGCCAAGGTTTGCTCCAATCTGAGAGTGCCACTTGGATTGCAGCTTATTGAAGTTGAACCCTAATTTCTCATTCTGTCCTCCTTTGGCTAGGCCTCCTTTAGGCTGAGAGCCAGTATCATTTCCCTTCCACTGGCTCTTTATTTTTTTTCCCTTCTGAAAATATTGGACTCAACAAGACAGCGGCTTTTATGTCATGACTTGCTCGGCTGTGCTGTCCTACTTCTTGTGCCTGGCCAATATGCCTTAAGTCTAGACATCAAGAAAGCAGTAAAATTTGCTCTAAATAAGCAAATAAGATCTTGTTTTGATCTTGTTTTATATGAATACTTGATAAAATCTTATTATGTTAGCAGCTAGAATAACAATAAAGGACAACAGGGTGTCTCACAATGTCCTCTTACTCCATCCTATAACGATAAAGAAATGCTTTAATATTAAACATCTCACACCCTGCTTAGCCCCTTAGCTGAAACACAAAGGGTTGGGGGTGGGCTGTTAATGTAAATGAATTGGAGAAAAATTAACCACCATGATTTTCTGTGCCTGCTCTGCCTAATTGCAGTTTGAGAACGAGATCATCACCAAGTTGGATCACGAGGTGGAAGGAGGCAGAGGAGACGAGCAGTACAAAGTTCTCTTTCAGAAAATGTAAGTGCTGATTGTTGGGCAGCCTCTCACAAGTTGGATCGCTCTAATTGCAACATCACACTCCTCAAAATAAACACAGTTTGCTGATAATCACACGGCTTCTCAGCTCAGCTTTCCTCTCAAGACTCCTAATTTTTGCATACAAAAAACTTGCTCTGCCTGTTTGGTCTAAAAAGTTGCTACCTAAATAATAAAAGGCTAAAAGAATCTACAATTACCTGTCGAAAAAGCTTCCTCCATATTTGATTTTCTTTTTCTTTGTTTTTTTGGCTTACCTGCAACCCATAAAACATAAACACCAGTTTGTTGGAGCACTGCAGGAAGCACAAATACCTGGCAAGGACGGGGGAGAACTTTGTCACTCTGGTGGTGCGACTTCTAGAAAGGCTGCTGGACTACAGGACCATCATGCATGATGAGAACAAGGAAAATCGCATGAGCTGCACTGTCAACGTACTGGTAAGATTCAAGAACACTCGGGGGAAAAAAAACTTTGGTGGCCCTCCATTCAATTACCAGCATGATAAAACATTTTTACACATTCAAGTTTGTAAGATGTTCTGGTTTCACATATTAAGGATTTTTAAAGTGGTCTCAGTTGAGTTTCAGTGTGAATCTGTTTAAACATCCTGTTGTACACCTGTCCTTTAGAAGAATACAAGCCCATTTCAAGATTTCCTTTACCTAGACGGGTGACATTTGTGCAGTTAGTTTCTTTACGTCTTTACTGCTGTTCTGTTAGGAGGCTCTGCTGTTCTTCTGCTTTTAGATCATTATGACATCACGTCTAGGTAAATCATTGAGATTTTATCTTCTTTAGATCCTCTGACCACTGGCATCTATTTTCTGTCCAATTTAGTCTTTTTATTTGTAGCACTTTAGGTTTGATTCTTAGAAAACACATTTATTTTCTGTCATATAGTGAGGACACTGAGATGAAGGATAGTTGTTCATTTATTTGTCACCATTGAGCAGTTGAAATAAATCCTGGACTGGACTCTGGATTGATTCCTGTTTCTGCTCCACCTTCACTGGCATTACATTTATTAAACCCCTTAAAGCAATACTTTGTAAGTCTTGACCCAAGTATTAGTTTAATTTAAGATATACAAAGTACTTTTTCGGGTTATTACTTGGTGTACTTTGTGTGTATTGATGTTCTGCTCAGGCTGCCCCTCTGAATTCTGCTATTTTAGTTGAAAGGGTCAAATCCATCTCTGAATGGGTCTTGTGACCCAGAGTGCCGCTTTACTGCAGTCTGAATTCCCACGAGAGCTGACTATGCCAAAACCTGTTGTCAGGCATTAAAACAGATGAGACACTTACCTTATGAGACACATTTCAGGTTCTCTGATGTAGGATTTAATCTAGAGGTGTGAATGTAGTCTTGTCTTTACCAACTCTCTACCAACTTTATGACTTTTCAATCTGCTGGTCCAAAGAGGTCTGCTGCTATCTGCTATTTTCAACAGTGCAATGCTTCCAGTGGCCTACAGGGGTACTAAACCTTGAAGGATTGTGCCCCTAGTATTGCTAGATCACATTGTCAGCTATATGTGGTGACTCCACCTTAAGCTCTCTGTTATGGAATGCCAAACTGGATTAAACCTGAATTAAAATACATAGTTTGAAGTTAGGGTGGAGTTAGGGAGGCTCAGAAAGATTCCTTAACATCTTTCTGCAAAGCTGAACTGGCTGATGGTTCGGTATTTATTTATCCTACTCTATTAAATGCAGCGATACTGGTGCATAGCCGTCACACGGCTACAGGTTGCTCAGTACAATGTGAGTGGAATGTTTTACCTAATAAGGGGATGTCTTCTCTGAATTTAGACAATGTAAAAATAAGTGCTCAGAATCAGCAAATATGTAAAAACAAAGTATAAGTTTAATATTAAGAACAACTTTGAGTGTTTTTCTTTAGCAACAGTCTCTCCTGAAACCCCACCAAATCATTCTAATAAAAACAAAGGCTGGTAAAAGGTTTTACAAGCTAAAGGAAGATGTGGATTTTAAAATCTTAGCACAATATATCGACTAATTAAGATATCCCTCCTCTAGGTCAGTATTCCAAAGTAGCATATTTCTTAATGAGGTTCACACATTTGTTGTTTGGCCACCAGAATTTTTTTCCAGTTTATATTTTATGAGTTATAATACTCCTCTTTTGAAGCTCCTGTAAACCCTGATCTAATGTCTGTATTTTGTTTATTTTTGCAGAACTTTTACAAAGAGATAGACAGAGAGGAGATGTACATCAGGTAAGATTCAATTCAGTGTTATGTTCCATTGTGCCTGTTTCAGTTTAGAGTCAAAACTCATTTTTATAACTTGACTCCTTTTACTAAAGAGTATTTCCTGTGAAAGACTTTGTCAGATCCTAGAAGTGGCATGATTTATTCTTCTGTGTTGCAACCACTAAATCCTTTCTGTGTCTTGTCAGATACCTGTATAAGCTGTGCGACCTACACAAAGAGTGTGACAACTACACAGAGGCTGCCTACACTCTGCTGCTACATGCAAAGCTGCTCAAGGTAAAAAAAAAAACAACACCACCACTAAAACCTGCATCATGGAAACAAAATACTTACACAGCTCTGCTGTTGCCAAGCAAGTTGCTTTTAATCTCAGGCAGTGAACTGATATAATTCATTTAATAAATTATGCACAGATTTATAACCGTTTACGTTGTTATAATTGCACAATAGGATGAGAAAGCTTTTAGGAGGTAGAGTTCAGCTTCTCACTGTTTAAGTCATGGCTTAAACCTCTTGTAACCCAGACAGAGTGGGGGGAAAAAAGCACTTTGTTGCAAATTTCTACCTGCTCTCCCAAGAGGATGATTACAAATGCAGCAGTTGAACAAATATTATTTGAAATTGAGAAACTTTCCCTCGATCAGCAGGTGAGAAACTGAGAAATTTGATTGTTTTCTGTTTGTCGAATACATCATCATTAAAAACCGCCTGTAAGCACATTAACAAACACAATTTTCTTAGAGGCTCGTTTTTATTTAGTTTGTTGAGAATGAGATAAAAGCTAGAGAAAATTGCATTTATGCTTAAATCATTTTCAGACTCATATTGATGCATCCCTTAAGAGTTATTGTGCATTTTTTGTTACAAGCATCATCTTTTTGCTAAAGTTGTTCTCTTCCAGCTGAAAACAAAGCCACTACATCATCAAACCAAGCTTTATTTTTATTAAACTGCAGAGTCTGCTCCCAGTTAGGGATTAGGAGCTAGTAGGTTTATTTTATAATGGTGCTTGAGCCTTTTCAGAGATTCTGTCATAGGAATGCAGGTTATCATTTTTTTCATTACTGTCACACCTACACCGGAGTTAATTTGTTACTTAAAATCAACAGATTTTTGAGTGACTGTTTTTTTTGTTATGGCCAAAGAGAAGATTCTACAGCTGTAGAAACTCTAAATGTCTCTGGATGATTATCTCAGTGTTTAAAGGTTTGAATGTTACACAAAAAAGTTTGAAAGTTTACTTAAATGTAGGTTATTTTATTTACATTTTTTCCTAATAAATGAACAAAAAGTAGTTGTGAAGTGGTAGTAAAACAATACATCATCTTTGGCTAAACATGGAGCGTATTTTCCAGACAAGCACCTATTGGGCTTTTTTAAACTCTGGAGGATTTCCACAGCTCAGGTGGGAGGATCTGTCAACAGGACAGCTATTAGTCATACACTCTACAATTCTGGTTAAATGTTATGAAAGAAAGATAAAATAAAGTTGGTGTTAAAATTAAGCAATGTGAAATCCTGTTTTGGGGTTTGCCATAAACCACAGAGAAAACACAGGAAACATTTGGAATATGGTGATATCGTTCAGCCCTTTTTGTCGGGTCTAATTTGTTTCCTTGTTTACATTTTAAAAGAAACCTGCAACATATTCACTTGTTTTCTTGGACTGAAAAGAGGTACTTTGAGGGGGGAAAAAAGCAATAAGCAACAGCATCAATCAACCATCCATAAAGATACATCTTTAAACAGAAAGAAAGCAGTATATATATACAAAGATAAAATTGACAAATCTTTATAAATCTACTGTCTGATCCTCTAAAATTATAAATGTCATTTCTCTAATAGATTATGTATTTTGAATATAACTTGCAGAATATAATTGTCCATCAAGTCTAGAAATTTCATTAATTTCAAGCTGAAGAAAAGCTTGGTCTGTTGGAACTATTTGTTTTTTGCAAAATAAAGATAAAGTTTTATACGCAGGCATTCGTCCAAACTTCCGCAAATAGTATAAATAAGGAACGATCATTGAATTGTATAATATCCACATTGCTTCTTCATTCAGGGAGCCTTTCACTTTATATTAAAACAATTTTTTTCTTCATAAAACCAAGACATCTTTTGTTATAATTCTATTGCTTTGTTTTGTTTTTACATATGCTAACTTATTTACACTAATCCAAGTTTTTTTTTGCTACTTAAATCCTTTTTACTACATCTGACACATGTGTCTTTTTTATTTTTATTTTTTTTTACCAGAAATGGTAATATGGTGTCATCTGCAAAGAAAATATTTTGTTGATAATAGGTATGTGAACTAGATTTTGATGGTATAAAATTAAAAGTTCTGGTCCAATGACTGAGCCCTGGGGTACTCCACAGTTTCTCTAATGTAAGTCAGATCTAACATTATTACTTTCTGTTCCCTAAATAATAGGATAGAAAATTTAAGTCCACAATTATATTTACAAAATAATACCCCTTTTTAATTCCTGCAGACATTGCTTAAAGCATATTTATTTAGGCCATCAAAATGGAAGGACTTTTATGAAATCCGCATTAATTACTACATAAATTTTATGTTGATTAATAAATGTATTTAGTACGGTAACAAATCATTTCTCGAAATTAAAACAGGGTTTTAATTCACTGGGATATTACCTAATTGACTAAAAATGATATAAAAACCCTCCTTGCAACTTCTCTGCTAATATTACATTGAACCCTTCTGTGGAGTAAAACAGATTAATCAAACACCACATCGGTTCTAATAAATTACTTTGCTGTTTTTAACTGTATCGGCTCAGGGTCAGCTTCCATAAATGCATAGATATGAAGGTGTTTTTGTTTTACAGTGTACTGTAAATGCTGCAGGAATAATGTTGTGAAGAAAATCAATAGACTGATCCCAAGTGTCCTTCTTTCTATGCCATAGCAACAACATACAGAGGCTGATTTTTTCCTTGAACGATATCATCCCACTATTCATACTTTTCTCAGAATAAAATCCTGCCTAAAACTGGTAGGTGTTAAACCCATCCTGAGACATATATGGGATTTTAAAAGGCTTCACAGCTCTAAGCAGCTCCACTCTTTCAGAAAACACAATAATCTTTATGCTGCTTTAAAAAAAAGGCAAAAAACCCCCAATACAAAATAAATTCTTAACCTAATCTTATTTACACTTTATAATGCCATTTAAGTATCAAAGTCTCTAGAAACCAACATCTGTGACCCGTATAACAAAGTAGGTTTAACAATCTCATAACTCCTCAAATCCTTAACTCTGAACTGATCTAACCTAAAATTGGAAACTGAGTTTTCAATTTCAGATTTCAATTTATAGAGTTGAACATGTGTTTAACAAGTATGAAAAGCCATCAGTCGAGCAAAGATTTGACGAGTCACCATGGCGGTGCCTATTTCAAACCACTGGAATAAGAGAATTGAATAAAGAAATGAAAAAAGAAATGGGAAAATGTGTTTAATGGAGAGGGAGATGGCGTAGGAGAAGATCGCTGCTGAGATAATGCATATGTTTATATTACCGGTAAGTGTCTATGGCAGGCTGTTTTTACATTTAATAAAAGTGCTCTCTGCTCTGTTGTTCCATTTGTAGATCACTAAAAATAAGATCCATCCTAGTCAAAACCACATTTCTTGTCAGAACTGTGATAATAAATTTTCTAAATTTAAATTTTTACAGCAGAAAACTGCACTTCAGAGTGTCAAAATCAAATTGAATTAAGTTTTATATACCTAGAAATATTTACACAGTATCAGCTTGACTGAATATTTATTAATATCTGAAATACATTTCTCACTGTCAAAATAATATTAAAGATTATTACCAGTAAGGAATATGTAAATATGAAACTTTTTTGTAGACATCCTGCATTTTTGTTTTAGATGAAGAATGTAATTTCGTTTGAAATGTTTATCGTGACGATGAAAAAAGGTATCAGATATTTTACTGGTTGAATGATAGTGGATAGATGTATTATAATTTGGTGCAATCTCAAGGGGGAGAATTGTGTCCGGCCTCAGCTGAAGTATAAAAACGTTCTAACAGGTAGGACCTCTGCATCAACTCATGGGGTTCTTCCATATTTTAAAGCTGTCTTCTGTTACACAGTAAATACGAAGTTGCTCTTTTGACATTGCAGTTGTTTTCTATAATGCTCCTATCACAGACATCTATTACTGTTATCAAGTTCTGTTAAATACTTATTAAAGAAGTCTGTGTAACGCTACAAATGTGATGAATGAGAAGTATGTGATGGATTGTGAGGTGAAACTGTAGTGCTCATAAAGATCATTTAATTATATGGAACATGGTCCGAAAACCCTCTCCCTGTAAATGTTCAATTAAGTGCAACTTAACGTCGCTCATTCTTTATTGGATAATTGGATCCTCATCAAGAGGAAATGCTATATTTGTGTTTTTAACACCTAATCTGTCTAACAGCCTGAGTGGATAGTTTTTCTTTTTATTGTTCGCACAAAACTATGACACAACTCTGCTGGTTAAATCAGGAAATAAAACGTTGTTGGCTCTAAGGAGAGTGGTGAGAGAGGATACTCTGGGTTTACTGAACAAAACCTGCTCTTGAACAGGTTAGCTCTGGGGAGAATATTACTACGGCAACAGACACAGAAGTTGAGTAAACTCTCTTTGTGGAAAGGAAAACTCAGTTTCCCTGATATCAGGTTTAGAAAACTTAGTTTGCAGTAAACCCACTTTGTGAAACTGATCCCCTTTTTATAAATCCAACAAAAGAAAACATTTAGAACTCTCTTTGCAAATAAAAGTTTCACATAATAGCTGCAGGTACATATTGTACAGATTCTCCTTCTGAGCAGTTCAATAGATGTTGAGGCATGCATCACTGCCCCCATCTTAACTCTGCATTTTTCTCTGTCCAGGACTGTGTTCTAAGGAATTAAGCATCAATATCTCTTATTTGCATTGGCTATAAGTCAGCGATTGATTTACATTCCCCTGTTCGGCTTTTACCCTGCATTGCTTTGCACAGCATTGACCCTGTGGCAAATTTCTTCTTTGCAGTGGTCAGACGAGCCCTGTGCAGCCCACCTGACCCAGAGAGAAGGTTACCATGCCACAACTCAAGGACAGCTTAAGGACCAGCTCTACCAGGATATTATTAAATACTTCGATAAGGGCAAGGTAAGATGCATTCCACAAAACATGGAAATGTTTCTCTGGACCCTGGATTGACAATAAGCCCTTTCGTGGATGAAAAAAACACATCAGACTACCCAAGTAGATATTTTTTGGCCCTTTTATAACATAACGTTTTCTAAAAGCCCTTCCCTCGCTTCTCAGATGCATTCCACAAAACATGGAAATGTTTCTCTGGACCCTGGATTGACAATAAGCCCTTTCGTGGATGAAAAAAACACATCAGGCTACCCAAGTAGATATTTTTTGGCCCTTTTATAACATAACCTTTTCTAAAAGCCCTTCCCTCGCTTTTCGCTTCGTGTCCTTTTTCTCTTTTACCTTAACACCACACCAGGGCTGTGCCTGAATGCCATAGCTGCCACTTGAGAGTTGGAAAATATCTGGTTTTGTAAAAAAAGGGAACAAACTAAGTTATTATTTTCCTTGTAAGCTAAATGTACAATGGACCTGAGGAAATGTAGACAGATATCCTCAGCATTGAGGGCCTATCTAATTTAGTTAAATCGTTGTTATCGTATTTTAAAAAAAAGAGAGAATCCATTGAAATGATTGGAGATTTGGTTTTATTATTTTTTATAATATAAGTATTATAAACCACCTCAGCCATTGCCTGAGCAGACAAATCATGCAACTAACCTCAGCATGAGCACTGATGTTCAGAAATGTTTTAAGAATATCGTGCTTGATATTTATGTAACCTCCGATTTCCTTTGCATCCTATACAATAAATGGATCTTGGCTCATACGACACTACAGTCAGCCGTATGGATATTGGTTGATGATTCCTCAGTACCTGTGATGTTTCCATTGATATTAAGGCAATTATTTAGGTGCATTCCAAGCTATGTAACTAATCCCTGTTGGAAAATATATAGTCTGACATCAGATATTGGATCAGTTTACTTTTCTTTCTCCTCTGTAACTGCACGAAAAAAAAAAAAAACTTGAAATATGAAAGATGACTATGAGTTGATAAATGTAATATGGTCCTGATAAGCAAGTGTTATATATTATGACCTGCATGAGGCTAGCAGCCAATTTGAGGTGTTCAGCTGGCAGGAGGTTACCACTCTATCCTGACTTTAATCTTTAAGATTAATTCATTTTCTGACTGTGTCCTTTCTAGATGTGGGAGGAGGCGATCACACTGAGCAAGGAACTAGCTGAACAGTATGAGAATGAAATGTTTGACTTTGAGCAGCTTAGTGAATCCTTGGTAAGTAGGATTACCGTGTTGCCTAACTGCATTTCCTTTGTACACTTTCACTACTTCACTGCACTAATAGAAAGATTGAAAGTAGTACCTTTATAAAGGCTTTTGTTTTATAAGGTATTTTAAAGCAATTATTTTTGAGGGGGATCTGCAGCCTCTGCATCTGGAACAACTGGAGGGAAGAAGGATTGCTTCAATAAATAAAAAAATCCAAAATAAAGAGATTTTGACACGTAGCTTTATGCACTTAGTGGTAATCACCAAAATGCATTAGAAATTTTTCCTCAGTTTATTCACCACCCAGACCTATCAAGGCTTCTGGCTCTAAGTCCACTCTGCGTACAACAACAATTAAACATGGAAGAGCCGCTTTGATTTATTATGCAGCACTAATCTGGAACAAACTCTCAGAAAACTCTTATGAATGGTTATCAGATGTGTTGATTCCTAAAGTTCCTTTAATCAATGTTAAAAACTACTTTGTTTAGAGTGAACTTTTACCCTGCTATATAATAAATATTTCACTTTTCAGTTCAGTTCTTTTTCATATCTATCATTTTATCATCAATTTCTTTAAATTCTTGTCATAAAACATATTGATGTTATTCTCTTTAATTGTCTTTGCTCATTTATGCTTTTGTGATGTACTTTTCCTATTATGTTTGGTTTCCATGTACAGCACATCTGTCTTAGGATTTAGCAGTACCATAATAATGATGCATTAACACAATAAGATTTATAAATTTGTTTTCTGGAGTTACTTTATCCATGTATTTATTTGTAAATATGACTAACAACCCATCTATTTTTTGTGATTGTAAATCCTTCCAACAGAGGAAGCAGGCCCAGTTCTATGAGAACATAGTGAAGGTCATCCGGCCCAAACCGGACTACTTTGCTGTTGGCTACTATGGAATGGGCTTCCCGTCTTTTCTACGTGTGAGTATTTGTAGCGATAAAGTCTCCTTCCCTTCTTTAGCCATTTGCAAGTTTTCCTTCTCGTTTCATTCATCCAGCCCTCTGGGTTTTAGTAGATCTTCATCCATCAGTCTGGTTTTAAATGAGGTCTGAGCAGCTTTTTTTTATGGATGGGATTTCAGGTGAAATTCAGAATAGATCCCTCCCTTTTCTTTAGGAGAATGAAATTGGACCAAATATTTATTGTATGACCCCATGAGTTCACATTGAAGCTCACTTTATTATGTACCAGAAATAATTATTGTTTGTATTTAACCACTTCAGTTGTTTTCTAAAGACTAAAAGAAATTACTCATTCCATAACATTTTACGTCAGCAAAGTCCTACAGAATGGATTTATAATGTACTAGGAAGCCAGTGAGCCTTCGGGTTTTTTTTTTTTTACCGTTTTTAACTCACTAGTTTCCAGTTCTCATTTATAGCATAGGTTTCAATGTCTAACTATAAGGAAAACACCCCTTGCTGTATTCCTCAGAAGCATCTATCTCATTACGCCAATGCTGATCGGCAGGTGATCGCAACGACTGCATCACCTGTCGAATAAGTAGCTTGAGCAACGATGCAGCAAAACCTCTTCTCTCTTAAACCGGTCTTACACTGAGAGATTTTTTCACCCTTTTTTGGGGCGATTTTCCAGTTATGCGAGAATTTTCCGATCGGGTCGACTTTCAGCCTAATCGTGCGTCGTATGGTGTACTGGGGGTACACTGTGGTATGGCAGGGGTGCGAGCAAAATGTAGTTCTTTCTATAAAATTGCTAGACCGTAGTACCCGCAATTTCTCAGTCATGTCTTTGTCCAATTATGTTGTCGCCTTTTCTTTTTAGGTCTTTCAGCACAAAATTGCACAAATTGCCAAGGCAGAGCATGTCACTCTAGTGAGCTTAATATTCCCGTTCAATTTGTTTGGCTTCCGGATAGATGAGTGAAAGCGGCTCCATCTCATTACAGAGGTGAGTCCCACGTGGTTTGTAGACCTGCAGTATGAGCAGGCAGATCACATTAAGGAGCATTGTAAACTCACAATGTAATACAAAAGCACAGTGTTTCGTCATACAGTGTGAGCTGTAGCTGTGTGCAACGATTGAAAAAATCGCACAGTGTATGCCCGGCTTTAGATGCTTATCTCAGAGCAGACTAGCTAAACTGTCCTTAGAGGGGTGCTGTTGGGCGCTAGCTGCTAGAGCCCCACTCTTCACCATAGTCTGGAGCTATTACCACCTATATTAGCAGTTCTTGCAACAGGTTTTGTCTTTTCCATCTTAACGTGCTTCCACTGAGGAGTATAGTGTGTGCTTTAGGGTCCTACACACTATCAGCTTAAGCCTTCTTAAAGCCTGAAAAGATCCAGGTGATAGGCGTTTATATATGGAGGCAGCAAACTGTTAAATTGCAAGATTTGTACATTAATTTGATCTTAGCATTTTATTTTTTATTAAATATTGCCACCAGCGCAATCAGTAGGAAGGGAATATAGAGAACTTTAGTTTCCCCAACGTTTTATGTTGTCACAATTTTGCTGCAATGTGAAGGTACCATATGCCTTTTCAATATGAAAGGTACAAAGGCTAGTAATCTGAGTGGCGCATGCACCCTAAATCATTCACATGTTTGAAACCAACCTGAACAACAGATGGTCTTTAAAAGGCTGGCAGTAAACAGAGCTGTGCCAGTTTCTTGTTTCATGTAACTGATAATGAATATCAGAGGGTTGGCCAAATGCATAAATCCCACCTCCTTCATTCATTTACATAGAATAGCTGCCCTCTTAACCTGAGCTGATGTATTTCAATACTAAATATCCTGACTGGAGGTTTGCCAATCAGATCACAGCTTCTCACAAATTGAGTAGCCGTTTGATATTCATCATCTGTGGTGCCGCTGTATGCATGTCAGACCTCATTATTATTTTATGAAAGATGTAGTCCTCCTCTCCCCAAAGCTCTTTGTTTAAAATAAAATTAATTGCATCTTTTAGTTAGTTTTTTTTTCATTGCTGTGTGAGAGAGGATTTAATCTTAAGCCAGAGCTTTTTGTTTGTCAGAAGGAGAAGCAGCTGCACTGCTGACAAAGGCACATTTGTTTGCCTTTAATGTATTCTTGGAAGAGCTGCTGTTTTTTTTTTAGTCTGTCGTTTGGCGCATCACCCAAGGTGCTGTTCTTGTTTAGGATTTCATTCGCTTTTCACTCAAGCAGCACACTAAATGGCTCTCAGAGTGATGATCCTGATCATGCCCTTTTCATTCTATTATGAACGACAGACCTCTCAGATGGGACTTTAGCTTTGCTGCTGATCTCCATGTGGCCCCGCTAACCCTTTTTATCTGTCGGGGCACAAACTCCATTACAGGCAGGACAAACCATGTTGGCCTAATCTAACTGGCTTTTTAAACAGCCTTTCGGGTTGGACGGGACTTCTTTATTCTTTTCTTATTGGACTGACCTTACCCAAATAACAAGGGCACATGAATACCAGACTTTCTTTCTCCCACTGGGACTATGTCTAAACTGTTCATCCTGTCATTATCCTGCCATTCCTGCGTTATCAGACAACAAGTGTTTTCTGTGACCTAAGGAAAATGGTCATACTTTCTCGAACGAATTTTCACTGCAATATAACATCATAGTTCTTTTCAGTTTAGTTTTAACAAACATTGAGTCTCTAGATATTAAAAATGTTCTCTCTCCAGCAATTTAAAAATCAGGTTTTAATTCTTAGCACAGATTCTCAGTTGGACTTATGTCTGGATTATTGCAAAACAGGGCAGTACTTGCCTAGTGGTTAGAGAGCAGGACATATGCGCAGTTGAGAGGCTGCCAGATTGTCGGTTCAAACCTAAGACTGTCACTCTGGCTCACTGTTGAAGACCCTTAACCCCACAACGCTTTTGGGCTCTGCAAGCTGCTCCCTGATGGATGAAATGCAGACGATACAATTTGTTTGAATTGGGAAGTGCTTTGACAAATGATTATCATTGAAACAGGAAATGCGTTGATTTACAGTAAGCCACTTGTAACCTTAGCTGTTTTTAGAGGTGTCTTACCGAAATCTGAATCCCTACTCTTTTTCTCTTTGTCTTTAGAAGGCCTTTTTCCTCTAGCATTTCCCAGAGTTTAGCTCAGTTCAAAGGTTCAGCTGACTGGACCCCCTGTCCCTGTCGAAGATAAATATTTTGTTATAATAGCGTTTATTGTCAAAAAGTTCAGTTTTGGTCTCATCTGACTAGAGCTCTTTCCTTCATCTTCCACATGTTTCCAATCTTTCCCACATGACTTGTGGAAGAAGTGGGCACCCCATCTCTTTTTAAACTGTTAATAGAATAGAAATATCTTTTTTGTCACACTCTGGGGGAGTTCACACTTCTCAGTAGCAAGTGCAAAGGAAAATACACATGGAATCATGCAGGTTCACACTAAAATAGGAAACCTTAAAAAAAAATGAAAATAGGAATATGAGACTAAAAACAAATTCAAAACATAGATACTCTAAATTTATTAAACATTTCATGCTCAAAAAATTAAAAGGATTCAACTTGAATGGGTAAAATACATATGTACATTGGGCATAAACCCACTAAATAAATACGCGCAATGTGGTTGAGTCACAATCACAGATGTGACAGGCCATCAAAATGGAAGGACTTTTACAGATGGAGCAAGGGTTTGAACTGGTGACCCTCTGCTTTTATGGCAATCTGCTGCATCCTACCCGAATTCACCGAATTTAATTTAGTTTACTTATGTGGCACCAATTCACAACACATGTGTTCTCAAGGCATTTTACAGAGACAATACAATCAGATGGTTAAAACTTTCTGTCAAGGAAAACCAATTCATTCCATCCATTTATTGATTTGCAAGACATGCTCCTTCTGGAGCAATGTCAATGACTCGTCAGCAACCCCTTACATCAAAAATGCATGCAGTGACAATCGAAAAGAAAAACTCCCTTTTAACAGGAAGAAACCTCCAGCAGAACCAGGCTTTGTGTGAGCAACTTTCTGCCGAGGCCGACTGGGGTTCAAAGAGACAGAAGCAGTCATACAAAAATAATCAGATATAAACAAGGTAACTTTAACTAGAACCACAATTGGCCCTGTTCAGAAAAGACACAGCCAGGCAGAGGAGTTTTCAAACAGTTCTCATATCAGAGGATAAGCGAGAGTACATACAGATAGTCACAGTAAAACCAACACGTCTACACTGATAAACAGGCCAAACTCCAACATCTATAAACTGAGATGTTAATGGCAGCAGCACAGCTGATATTTCAATGTCATCAGGAGCAGACCAAATAAAGCTACCATGACAATAAAAAGCAGTGTAAACGTAACGTTATGTGTGGAACTAACAAATACTGCACAATGAGAGAATAGAGATATAATGAAGAAGGATGAAATGTGGTCCACATGTCCTCCAGCAGCCTAAACGCATAGCAGCATAAATATACTGTAGAAAATGTATCTATTTTGAATGAGGTATTAGAAAGATAGAGGAATTTTGGGTTACCAATGCCACAATAAAATGCACAGAAACCAAACCACTACGAATGTAAAACATTTGTTTTTTGGGATTCTTTTTGTGGATAATCACAGTTATAAAGTCACTGTTATATGACTAGTTGTAAATTCAACAGATTCTTCCATCTGAGTGTTAAATCTCTACAGCCTGTCCAGAGTTGGTATGGTCTTATTTCCTGCTGTTCAGAGTAACACTATCCTTGTCTAAATTTGGGGGATAGTCATGTTTTGGTATCTTTGATGCTGTGTTATTCTTGGTCCGTTTTCAGATGATGGATATAACAGAGCTCAGTGAAACATTTAAATCTTAGGACTTTGTTTTATAACCTAACCCTGCTTAGGTTATAAGCAGGGTTAGGTTACAAATGTATCAATACCTGAGGCCTTCACAGAAATCATGTTTCATCCACTTTACGTTAGTCACTAACTAAGGTTGAAAGTACATTACATTTATGCTTTTGAAGTTTCTACATCTAAAAAGGCTCAAGCATATGAATCCTTTCATGAGTTTCATTGTTTTAGCGACCCTTTTCATGAGGTAAAAAAAAAAAATTTACTTTTCTTGTATTTTCAAACTGCTTTAGATGTTGCACCTTTTCGTGCAATATTTAGAAATTGTCTAAAGAGATCTCCCTTCCAGCGCGCAATGCAGGATTCCTTTTAGACAATTTAGACAACAGTTTAGATCCCCCAACCCCCTTCAGTATGGTACTCTGTGTTGTAGCATCACTCTCCCCTCAGGGGAAAGTTGGCTCCATGGAGTAAAAAAAAAAAAATCAATTTTCCTTTAAAGCCATTTTGTAACCAACTCCCCCCAAGACATTGATTTGAGTTCATAATATAGCTGATTTTGATCTATGGAAAATGATTTATTTAGGCACGTGGCTATTTACCACTGACAAAATGTTATAGATCTATTCATTTGCACTGAGACATTACCTATGATTACCACTGATCTTTGGTTTCTTATGAAGAGATAGTTCATTCTGTGATATCATGAGCTGTTCAGCTAAACAGATTTAGTAAACAACTTTTTTAACATTCTAAGTGTTACATGACTGTAAGGAACAACTGATAGTTGGCTTTAGGAAGGAAGAGAAGGTATCCTGGAAAGGTTTGCTATGAGATTTTCTATTTCTGCATTCCTGTGAATTATGTAAATTGTTCATAGAGCGATCCCTACATTCTAGTTCTATCTATCTTATTCTTGATCGATGCATCTATCTATCTGCCCATTAATTAAAAAACTAAATAGAAAATTTGAAGTAAACTTGTAAACCTTAACATTTTATTGTTTATAAGGCATTTACATTTACGATGTTAAGTGCAACACAAATGTTCTAATGATCCACCTAAAGTTTACAGAGAATAAAGACAATAGGTCAGAGAGGTGTCTAAAAAAGCATGAAGTTTGGACATGAAAGCAGGGTAGGACACCTACAGTAAAGGTCTCCTCTGTGTTTTAATGATGCCTTCTTTTCTTACATTCTACTGGCATATTCATTCTTTCCTTTTCTCACTTATATTAATGGAGATTTTTTGTTTTTTGTCAGATCTTTCCCTCGCGGTTGTTTAAAAGTGGACATTAAAAAGTTCATCCAAAGAAATAAGCTCATTTAAAGACCATGGGGGTGTTCTACCTTTACTGTACATCTTCAATCAATCAATCAATCAATCAATCAATCAATCAATCAATCTTTATTGTCAACTACAATTCAAATTGCAATCGACATTTCAGTTTCAATACAAACCGTTCATCAAAGTACATCAATCAAACATCAAACATGCAATCTTGGGTCCATAAAAAAAATCCCTTAGTGGAAAATAAAGTCTATTCTATTCTATTTTATTCTATTCTAATACTCAAGCTGAGTCAGCAGATGGAGGACTGTTCTCCATGTGATATTTATTTTTCAAATAGGCTAAGCTAACCTACAGTATTTGTCAGTCTCTGAGTAAATCAAGACAACATCAGTCTCTTAGACTGAAGAAGCAACATTTCTCTAGTTTTTGTAAATATATATTAACAAATTGCTTTGTCTTTCTGCAAACTTGTTCAAAAGGCTCTGATCTCAGTGGCATGTGCTCTATTAGCCATACAACTTCAATGGATGTTTCTTGAATGCTTCTTTGTTATTTAGAAGTATAACAGTTTCTTTTAACCAAGTGATGGTTAAAGGCTAAATCTGTTTGTGGCATTTTCAGACGTACCCAGTAAATGTTAAGATTGACATCAAAATCCTGGATCTAATCATAAGGGGAGTCCTTTAAAGAAAAGGTTCACAACATCTTATAATAAATGAGTAAAAATTTGTGTTTAGGTTTTATAAACTACAGCAGTATTCAGTTCGATGGATGGGATGGATGACCGTTAAACCCAATTATCTTTTGTTGTCTTGTCAGTCAAAGTGCACTGTAAATGCTCCTGAGCAAATATCACAGCCACATGGAATCTAATTATTCAGGGACTTGTGATGAAACATAGGAGCTTTTTGAATGAACTTATGTGCAGTTTTAAGCTAATAAGGACAGAATTAAATGTTAAATATGTCAGAAAGATATCTCAAGGTAGAATTAATTAGTTCATTCACACAAATACTTCTTTAAATTTAGGTTACCCTGAAATCTAACTGAAATAGAGAAAAATAACAATAAAAAATCTGCTTTTAGCTGTTAAACTACAAATCTGAACCAAAAGCACTTTAAAAAGAGCCAATTTTCATCCTTCCATAGATGCAACATTTGTGGAGTGCATGACTAACTTGTTGTGTTGACTGATGATTCTTCCACTTGAGCTGTGGATCTCCGCACCTCCTCCAGAGTTACCGTCGACTTTGTGGTAGCTTGTTTCAGTCATTTTATCCTGAGCCCCCTGTCAGTTTAGATGGATGTCCATGTCTTCATCCATTGGTACCTGTTCATTATTTACAGTCTTTTAAATTGCACAGTCTTCTTTAATTATATATATTTTTTCCTAAGGATATTGTGTATCTTTTAACCTAACCCTGGTTTAGAATTCTCTGCAACTTTCTTCCTGACTTTTTTTGTTTTGTTCCTTTGTCTTCTTAATGATACAGTTTGTTCAGTAATAAACGGCTTCTTACTGACTGGGAAAAAAAACCTTTAAACCTTTTAACATGGGCTATTGACAGTGGGAACAACTCACTGATGCGTGTCTACCCAGGTCAAACAACTCAGCAAGCGACCAGCGTTAAAATCGCATGGGCTCTGATCGCATGCTTTGGGAACACCAGGTCGACCCTATAATTTAAGTCGAAATAACTCTTTTTACATTTGGACAGATAATAGAGCGAAACAATAAAGCACAATTACTATGACCTGGCTTCCTTATGTGTTGCTCTCTGTTGTTTACTTTCCTGATTTCTGTCACAGTGATGACATCTTCAACGCTGACCTAGCAGGATAGCATCTCCAAGACATGCAGCAGCACCACCGAGGGGTTGAGACCCAGCTTTTTTTACTGATGGCAAGGGAGCCAAATGCTGATTGTTAGCGGGTCGACCCATGTTTGAAAAACATACGTAATCCCTCTACTTGCAGTAGAAATTGAAATAATTGAATTCTGCATTTTTAATATTTGCTTTCCTTTCAATAAACTACAGATCATAACTTTGTGTTGGTCTGTTGTAAAAACAAAAAATAAAAATAAAAAACTATAAAGGCAATAAAATCTGTGGGGTTAATCCAAATAATTAGAAAGCTAAAGAGATGTCAACCATTTCACATGGTATTTTAGCAGTGCAAGAAATGCAACACTCTTAGCCTCTTTTTTGGCTAATCATGTATTCCAAAATATCTTTGAGCACTATCCTTCAACTAATGAATGTTGCAGATTTAAATGTCACAAAAGCATATGGGTTTTTATGAAGCCTGCTGTGGAGGCTTCATAAAAACAAGCTGTGTTTAAATTCTAGAACTTAATGAAGTTAATGGATGAAATAAGTAATGATATCTGTTTTCATGTGCACAATGGGTGAAAGAGGATGATGAGGTCCTTTCAACCACTGTCCTGATGTTTCTGTCAGTGACTGAGCCATTGTTTACTTTTAAGCTTCCTTCTCTACCTGCTTTGAAACATAAACCTAAATCGGTGTTAACACCTGTTTGTCTTTTTAGTGTTAATAATTTAGAGTTTATGTTAATGTATCTAACTAAACTACGATATCAGGACAAAAACACTTACAGAGCCAAAGCATGTTGTGATTTTATTTATTTATTTATTTTTTTTTTTTTTGCTGTTGCCCCATCCTCACATGAATTTTTAACCACCAGATCTTATAAATTCTCTTTGCTGTCACCACTGTATCATTTCTTTCTAGTTTATATTCATAAAGTGGGTGCAGTGCACACACGTATGTGCATATTAGCCTGTTTTCTTGTCCTTCAAAGTCTCAATGTTTACCTTCATGTCCTTTAGAACAAAATGTTCATGTACCGTGGGAAGGAGTACGAACGCAGAGAGGATTTCGAAGCACGACTACTCACACAGTTTCCAAACGCAGAGAAGATGAAGACCACCACGCCGCCCAGCGAGGAGACGAAGAGCTCCAATGGACAATGTATCCTCTGCATGGTGTCATGTTTAAACACAGATGGGCAGCATGTGGTTTATAGTATGGTTTTATTTATTTTTTTATTCGTAACAGAATAGTAGATCTAAGAAAAAAGGCAAAAAAAATTGCTTAATTCTGTATTAGTTGAGATTACTTTCTGTTTAAATATCTATCCACCATTTACCTGTTTGTCCATCTGTCTGTCCACCATCCATCCATCTGGCTCCTTGTTAATTAAATACAAAGATTAGTCCTTTTATTATTCATTGTCTATCATTTTTTCCATCCTTTAATATTTTTACCCATTTATCTAAAAAAAATAATTAAAATATAGCTTATAATCTTATATATAGAATTATTTTATAAGATTAACATAACTGAAACACTGAGGAAATTTGGATTTTTTGCCTTGAGAACTTGATTTGAATTTCCCCTTATCTTTGTTCTCTGGGTTCCACTTGTTTCCTTGATTATTCTGCTCAGACGTTCAGTGTTTCACAGTGAAGCCCATCCTCAACCTACCGGCCAAGTTTCAAAACAAGCCAGTGTCTGAACAAATTGTCAGGTAAGCAGGATGCTGCAAACAAATGTTAACAGTTACAGTAAGGAGCGAGCAAGTCAAAGTCAATCATTATGTTGTTCAATCAACTGTTGCCAGATTTACTCATCCTGGCTGCTCAAACAGCTCATAGAGCCTGTGATGACATGCTAACATCGGAATAGGTTTGGTTTAGGGATGTGTGCTGAGGATCGGCAGTGAAGGTGATTAAATCTTGATTTAAATGTGCGTCTGTGTTGAACAAACACTGGTTGACCTTCTTGTTGTTCTAGAGGCTATTAACTTTCACCAGCCATCTGCCATTAGTCACTGTGCCAAGTACAACATTGTTTCTCTGCCATCCTTAATAGCTTTGTGTCAAGCACCGGGGCCACAGCAAACAAGGGGCCCCCGTGCTCTCCCTCATCCTTTCGGCAACCGGGCACTGCTGCGCTCAGCTGTGTAAATTCCCTTTGATATGCTACCCAACGCTTCAGTGGACATGATTAAAAGAAGCCGTTTACTTGGGAAAAAAAAACCTTTAGGCAAATTTACCTGGACTGATCTTATCACCGTCCTGCAGCATTGGGCCCTCAGCAACCTGTTCGCTCTCTCTGTCTGATTGGAACATGTGGTTGTGTTAATGGCCTAGATTAGAGAGTCATGTTTAGACACAGACAGAGAAATGTTCCACACCAACTGCCCAGTGGCTTTTTTCATGCCAATTGGGTCTCTCCATCTCTGGCTCTCACCATTCTTTTTTTTCCATCTAGTCTCTCTGTCCATTCTCTCTGTTTTCTCTCATTTGTTTTCACATTCAGCAAAGAGATCAGCAGTGCATAACAATGAGACAGATTCCTTTGAGCCGAGGGCTAAAAGCCGCAGGCAGAGAACACAGCCCGTTCTGACCTTGCCGTGCCGGACCGCGCCACTCCATCATCCTTAGCCAGCCTGCCAGCTAATGACCTGCAAATGTCGCAATTTGGGTCACAAACTGCTTTAAATCTCCCACGTTAATCTGTTGATCCAAAGTTTAGAGCGGTTTTTAGGTAACGCTGCATTTTCTTGTCCAGTCTCAGGAATGGTGGTGTTTAAATGGGTGCCCTTTATAAGGAGTTGCTTTTTACTCATTTTCTCTTTCTTGATTTTCTTCACTTGGATTGGCCGCTTATTAGCTGCAAATCTACCTTCAATTTCACTATAATCTTTATTTAAGTATTATCCAACGTTATTTTAGTATTTCAAAATACTAAAATTTCAAAATACTAAAATGGAAAATTTACAATACATGATTATGCTTTATGGCTATTAATAAGCCGAAATACATTTTTTTTTATTAAATTATATTGCTAGAAACAAAAGTGATTCTTGAATTGAAATGTTGGGCTATTAAAAATTTTACTTAAGTACTTTGCTGTATACCCAGTGTTTAGAGTGACCCCCTTTTGGCACTGCAAAGGTTATAAGTAAACCCAGCTTACCTTAAAAAGAGTGTTCAAGAGCTTCTTATGATTATTTTTTTCCTTCCACTAAACTTTCTATTTATATCTCTGCATATAGTGTTAAAATCTAACTTTTTTTATCATCAGCATATGGAAAATTGGAGATTACTTTACACTTAATATGGATTAAAGATAGATGCCTTGTGTTAAAAAGTTAGTATTTAGATTTTAGCTGCAAGGATTTACATAAATTAAGAGAAACTAACATTTGAAGTATATATAACTCATAAATCATTTTTTTATACAAGTTTGACTTCTTTTAATTGACTTACTGAAATACATTTACCTTTTGACCATTATTCGTCGTACATATAGGTGTATGGGGTATATGCATAGAAAAGACAAGCTCTGTGTTCATTCCAAAGAGGGAAAAAGATCCCGTTGTTCAGACAGCTGTTCCAAACTCTGCTGTGGAGCCACTTTTCTTCTTTTTCAGACACTGAAAAGTCTATTAACCTGATTAGGCAAAGTTCATCCCTGCTTTTTACAAGCCTCCCTTACATATGCTGGAGCTCATCATCCTGTCTGACAAACCAGGCTACCTTTACAGCCTGCCGGTGATGTTTATAAAGGCAAAAGAATTCATTTATTTCCTACTTTAGTAAGGGGGCTCCTTCTGATGGATGCAAATCAGGTTTGCTAAAAACGCCATAGTTGCTGGCAGGCAGCCTGGAAGGGATTGTCCTGTGTTTGACCTGAAGCAAAGCAATCAACCTATACCAATCAAGCTATAGATTGCCAGTAACGGTTCTAATTTACTCAGACTTGGATTTTTTTCTCTTTGCAGCTTCTACACGGTAAATGAAGTCCATAAATTCCAGTATTCCAGGCCAGTGAGGAAGGGAGAAAATGACCCCGATAATGAGTTTGCGGTACTATCTTCTTATATATATATATATATATATATCTTTTTATCTATTTTCTATCTAGATATTTATTTTTTTTAATTTAATTTATTGTTTGATGCTCTGGAAATTAGATTCCTTATGATTTTAATAAAGCTTTGTTTGCCAGGGTTAAAGATATTTCTGTTAAAGAATTTATTATTTGAATAGGGGTGTTAAGCAGTCAGATTTTAATTATTGGTTTTCAATTTTTCATTAAAAGCATTTTTGATAAATCACGTTTTTTTAGATTGACATATAAAATGTTTCCCTAGCCTTCATTTCAACCAATTGTGTACACTTTATCATCATTAAGTTGTGATTAGCTGTTTTTCTGTTGTGTTGCTCTTGTTTTGTATTCCTTAGAGCTGGAATAACAATTAAACAGACGGGTAGCCCCCGTAAAAGTACATAGAATTAAATTAATCATATTCATATTTTTTTTAAATTATATTAATTTCAAATTTAAAATGTCTTTTTTACTATTTTATGAGACTTTGTAATATTTATCATTTAACTGTTCATTTTGCAATTAAATGTAATTTTTAATATTTGAAGCATAAATGTTTTATCCATTAATTTAATGGGTTAGCGCTTTTCCCCTAGTTTTTGTCATGTTGCATAGTTGCTACCAGACATAGAATATCTGTTATTTCTGTTAAATGTTTCCAAAGACGTAATTATTTCTAAATCATTTTCTCTATACAATTTAAAAAGTATTGCCTTTTAATAAGGTTGCATGGGAGATATTTCTGGTGCAAAAATAGTGAAAATCTTGTTTTCATCTGTAATTGCTCCTGATTTACGTTTTGGTTTAAAGTTTGTGTCCGTTCCTATTTTTAACAGAATATGTGGCTTGAGAGGACCACATACACAACAGCGTACAAGCTTCCTGGCATCCTGCGATGGTTTGAGGTCAAATCCGTCTCCACGGTAGGTTTGAAGGGGCCTTTGTGTTGAAAAGGTATCTTTATCAGATGCGCTTCTGCAGGCATGTTTAAAGGCAGCTGATATGATTAATCTGCAAAAGCAGTATAGACAACTGCCTGGAAGCAGCCATGCTATTCCCTGAACTTACAAAAAGGCAAGCTCTCTCTTCCCTCATTGATTTACCAAGCACTCCTGTCTCCACTGGAAACTGCCACGCAGCACAAATACAGCTAGAGGACGGTTCAGACTTTCCGTCACTGTTGATTTTCTGTAGAAATACCTGGATTGCTGTGTTGGAAATCCTTTGGTAATAAGGTCAGGCTGCAATCGGTGACTGAACCACCCAGGGAGGGTAAGCCACAGCTTTCAAATTGAGCTCATTTCACTCCCCTTTGCCTGTTTAAAATGCTGCTCGCTTGTCCAAGATTTTAGCCTGAGATGTTTTCTGGAGAGCAAAGAAATGAGTTCATCAGCATAGTTTGGAGAGGAGGTCGTTGTGTCATTTGAAGCAAAGACACCCACTGTATCTTTTTTTTTTTTCTCCTTAGCTTGTCCCAATACAGAACTACTACTTAGTTTGATTAGCCTGCCAGAAGTGTTCACGATCAATTACCCTTTTACTTGTCTATATTATTAGTGCTTGCCATTGCAATAAATGGAGCCGCATATTTTCTACCTCTAAGCTGCTTTCTTTGTATCTTTCTGTTTTCAAAGTTAAGTATGCTGTACATTACTGAACCAAATCATGCATATATTGTTATTCTGTTGGCCCTACAAAAAAAAAAACTAAGCCAGATTTCTAAATGTTTTTTAAATCTTTTTCAAAGCTATAATTGCAGAAATAGTTTTTGCCGTTTTCCTTTGGTATTTTGAAAGAGTACTTTTGTGTTAAAGAATCTTTGAGGCGTGAGGGCCTCGTTGCCTTCCCCCTAATCTTTAGCCCATTCAGCAGATTCTGGTTAGCTCTCCAAAATTTTTCTTTAACTATAAACATTACAATAAATCAAAATTTGCCAAGCGTTTGATTAAATTGTGTCTAAACTTTACATCCGATTCTGAACTACATTTAAATCTCATAACTGATGCTGCATCCATCCAGCCATCCTGTGCTTTCTATATTTAAAATCTAGCCATGACTGAAATCGAAATCAACTTTAAAGGCCCAGAACGGTAACTCCAACATGTAGAAATTTGAGCTTGTCAAATGAGAAATGTGTAGGAAGCATGGGTTGAGGTGTCATTCTTCATCCGTCCAGACATCTCCTACTTCAGGCTGGTTTGGAACGTGCTTTAAGTAGCAGCTTGCCCTGCAGATGAGCCAGGGACAGGCCAGGTCCCCAAGGTCAGCTCTTCTATTTAAAGCTTAATGACGAGGCTGAGATTCACCAGGCCTAATCCCACCATCTGACTTTTTTCTTTTTTTTATCATCCTGACTTAACACATAACAGCACAGATTGGAGATTTGTCTTTTCTTTTCCTGGCTGGGATCTAAATCTGACATTTGTTCAGCAATTCCCTCATTTGTCCTCCAAACCCTTACTTGGAGGAGATTTTCTTTTCTGAACACCTATTTTAGTTAGAATTTGCTTTCACACTGTCATGGAATTAAAAGCAGCACTTTTAAATATCCACAAATATCCCCTCAGGTCCTCTGGTTCTACTTTGTATCCCCAGATCCAGATATGGAAAGCAGCTTCCAGTTTTATGCACCTTTAATCCGGAAGACACACCCAGAAAACCCATAATTTGCCTTTGATTAATAGTCCACACACAAATCCAGATGAAAAGAGGCTCTAAATAAAATATTTTATTACACACTGACCATCTCCCTATGATTACCATGTGTAACTGGTTGATGGGTTTTATGATTTTGTGTGATGAATCTGAAGTTTTGATGATTTGCTGTGTATTTGATAAATGTTTTAAATGATTTTACTGATTTTACTGCTTATTTGATCCAGCGGTTTTATGATGGAGAGCATTTTGGATTCCTTTGCTGCTGACATATGCTATAAAAATAAAGTTCTACTTTTACTCTCTAATATTCTTGTCTTGGATTTGCTAACTCATGTATATAGATTTTTTTTTGTCTCAGCACAACCACAATATCAGTTTTGTGTTTTAAGAAATAGTTTAAGGACAAAGAAAACTAATTATCTGCCCAATTCTGAATAAATAACTTGATTTATGCTGATCACATGTATATCTTCCAAACCCCAGAGTTTGCAGTAGATGTTTTGGATTGCAGTAGATTTTTTGGGATGTTAATATAAACTTAAAAATGGGTAAATATATATGCTTAGAATCTCTTATTCCCCTCTTTACTTCCTCTGGTGTGCAGGAGGAGATCAGTCCACTGGAGCATGCTTTGGAAACGATGCAGCTGGCCAATGAGAAGATCAGCAGCATGGTGCAGAGGCATCTCACTGACCCTAACCTTCCAATCAATCCCCTTTCCATGCTGTTGAATGGGATTGTCGACCCTGCTGTTATGGGAGGCTTTGCTAACTATGAGAAGGTAACAATAAAATGTTTTCTGTTTTCTATTCCCTTATTGTCTTAGAGGGCTTTCCTTTCCTCCCTTCTTACTGTAGTTCTTCAATTACTTGGCAAATAAACAAAAAATAAAAAACTGATTAGTCTTTAAGTCCTTTATAATTCTGGATCACTATTTATAAACAGCACAGCAAATGGGATTTAGCATTAAGATTAGTAAACAACGTATAGTGAATTAAAATAGCCAACAGAGTCTATAAATTGAGATACAAACAGCCATGATAAATTCAGTAAAAAAAAAAAAAAAAAAACATAACTTGTCATTATGATTGAAGCTTTATGGGGTTTTCTGGTCTTGTGTTAAATTAAGCAAACTAAAAGTTAATGTATTTATGAATTTTTAAATGTAAGATTCAGGTCTCAAAGAATGGACTGGAGCAGAAATACTACAGCACAAATACTACAGCAAAATGGCAGCATTTCCATGCATCCAGCGGAAAAGCTAACACCTTATTATTTGCCATTTTTTTCAACTCCCGCAAAAGTTATAATGCCTAGTGCACACCTACACAAGGAAAAAACCTTTAGTTAAAGCTTAGATGCAATAATGGACTGCTATTTGAATATAAAAATTGTTACCCGCCAAAGTTATTGCTGTGGTTAAATGTCTTTTAGATGCTCATTGTTTGAAAAAAAGATAATTCTTGAACCCTTGACTTTCCATAAGTCAAGGGTTCAAGAAATTAATTTAATGTCTTTACCCATATAAAAAAAAAAAATAAATAAATAAAACCTTTCAGCTATCACCCTTAAGTTTAAGCCCAATAAGGTAAAGATGGATAAAGTTGGAAAACTATGAAGTTACAGCGGATAAAATTATTTCCCCAAACCAGAGAAGTGATCCTGAAATATTAGGTACGAATTCATTCTAGGCAATGTTTTTTTTAAGGTCTGCTTTTGTTTTTCTTAAAACAACAGAGTACTGTGCATACATACAAGATAATTTATTATGGCAACATCTTGCTGAAGTTTCTGAAAACTCACCTTCAGAACAGCAATCTTAAGTCATCAGTTTTTTTTCACGCTGTATGCTTTAAATTAACCTGACTTTTAATATCACACAGATTTTCGTCTTTGAACATTTTCTCCAAGTTTTTTTGGTTTTTACTGTAAAATTGTGGGTATTCACAGGTTGGTCATAATGAGGGGTATCATTTAAGTCAGAAGAGGAACAATGGGAATTATTTCCCCTCTGTCGGTGACAGGCTGAAATCCACAATCAATTGACTTTTTTATTTTTTTTTCTCCAGCAACGCTTACCTTGTCTTGTCAGATTTTATTCCCCTCAATTCCTAAGTATATAATAGACTTTAACACATCTCAGTCTCCCTCTGAATGTTTTCTCATTTCATATAAACACTGTTTCTCTGCGCCTTTCCCCAGGCCTTTTTCAATGACAAGTACATGCAGGAGCACCCAGAGGACAATGAGAAGATAGACAAATTGAAAGACCTCATTGCCTGGCAGGTGAGCCTAAAGCTATTCAAGGTCCTCTCTTTCTTATTTTGTTTGCTTCTGTGGTTTCACTACAGTGCTTTATTTCAAGGAAAAAAGCCATGACCATCTTGTCACAAGCTGTTTACTTTTAAACATTCACTTATTGTCTGTGTATTACTACTGAGTCACCTGACCTGAGCAGGGGAATACCTGGCCTACATGTAGCCAAAATGCTGAGCATGGGTGAGGCGGAACAGAGGAGCAGGAGAGCCAAGATGCACAATTGGCCTTTTAATGGATAATTAAGGCTTAATTTGCATTAATTTGCTTTGAGGTATCCAGGTTCTCGCCCAGGGGCTTCAACGTTGTAGGTCCCTGTGTTTGAAAATATTGTGAGTTTGTTCATGAAAATCACTTCAGAGATTTGATAGCCATGCTCTAGCAACTACAGCTTTTGCAAGCATCCCATTGTGTGTATCCCTATCCGAGAGCCCTTGTTAAACTGGGAAGCATGGATGCTTTTATTTCCAAAGCATCAGTAAAGTGCTTTTACTACAAATTGAGGCAGATTTAAAGGTTACAGTCGAAATGATGTTTTTTAAAGACCTGGTACATGCTTTGTTTCTCATGTTGAATGGCTGTAGCTGAAATAACAAGACAATGCATGTTGAGTGGTTTTTATAAGACAATAACAAGGAAATACATTTCTGGTCAGATGTTTACATTCAGTCTTTATGACATGACTATAGGTTACGTTTTTGTTACACATTGGAGGCGCCGCCCCATTCACCCAATGACATTGATTAAGACATGAGAAAAAGTAATAATATTTAATTATGAAATTAAAATATTTTGAAATCCATTCATATATATTTTTCAGATATGCAAGATAAATACTCTAATGATTAGTAAAGCTGTTTCATTTTTTCGTCTGATTGGTGACGTATTTCCACCATAGGGCTCAAAAATGTTTGCTCGTTGACTCTCGTTAAAAGTTGTACATGCACAGTAGCTCCTCTGCAATACAAAGGTATAGGAGAGCTCTGGAGGTACTAAAGCTATGCCCTGAGGTGACAGGAACTGTCATCACAGTTGTAGTGCAGGTGATTCGTGGGATGTAAGCAGATTTACCAAGAGAATCTGGACATGATCAGCCGAACATCAAAATGAGCTTGGCTAACTGCATGTAGTAAGGCTAATGCTTTATTCTGCTACCTTGATTGCCTGCCTATTTTTCAAATGTCAGGATCTGACCCAGCATGGATAAAGACAGGTAGGACTGATTTGAAGCACTTTTTAGTCTGGGATTCACATGAAAAAAAAAAAAAATAGACTCCAGAAAAGTAAAAAATTGACTGGACTTTGTTTCCAAGTTTGAAGAAGTTTCGCTTCCCATCCAGGAAGCTTTTTCAGTTAAAAATGTCAGAAATAGTGTTGAGTTCGAGGCTTTATACAGTAGCCAAAAAAAGCCCTGTTTTGGCTTAGAAAACATTAATATTGAAACGGATGAACAGGTCCTTTCAGACACCAGCTCACATTACAGCTCATCAGCCAATTGGTGTCACATATGCCCCTCTTGGCTCCCTGCTTGTCCCTGCTCTGTCTGCAGTAAAAATCTCTCCCTGCAGCAGAGAGAGCATCCTTATAAAAAGTTGATTTGATTGACTGAGTTGTAGTGATGCACCATGTTAGATTGCAAGTAATCTAACAGTGTTAAATTACTTTTCAATGAAAAACTAACGTAGGTAGTAAAGCTGTAATCAACCCTTACCCCCAGCACTGGTGGCGAGTGACCCACAAATCCTACTAGATCTATTTTGACACATAATCCAACAAATTATGTAAAGTCTGTAGCAATTAGAATGGTTAAAAGTGAATGGGGCAGCATAGACCACTTATAATTCTCCACAAATGCACCCCTACCCCCCGATAGTTTAGCCACGGTGTTTTAGAGGTCCATTTTGATCTACACAGCAATTCGATAAGATTGCTATCATTTAGACAGGAAGTAAGACACTGGAACAAAGTACAATTTATCCACTTTGAGGGAAAAAAAACAAAAGATCAGATTGCAATTTAAACAAGACGCAATTTCAGATGGCGGAAGTGAAATGCTTATCTTGTTTGAGCTTGATCAGCAGGAATGGCAGTTTTCTTAAATCTGTTTGATCTTGGGTCCATCTAGGCCAACATTGTTCAAGGCTGGGTACCAGCTAAACCACTTTAAATGAAAGCTTCTTGTTCTATCCAAAGCTTAACTAAATACAAGTGTAGTTTGTAGTTAGTCCTGTAGGAGTATGAAGTTCTTCTTTTTAAAAATGTTATAAGGCGTCTTGGTTTAATTATATTGTCCAACGGTTCATGTAAAAATGCTGCATTTATGTAAGATTCCTGCCCACAATGAACTTTTGATAAACTTTTGACCCAAACTGAGTCTTTGAAAAGACCAAAATGCTCTAAAATATTTGACATCAAAACTAATGCACCTGACCTTGGCTAAATCCTTGTTTAATATACTCCTGGTTATCTATTTATTTGCAACACCTTCTTCCATTTGGGATTTGAAACCGCTGCATCGTGAGCTTCTTTTTGCATCTTTTATGGCTCTTTCTTTATTGCTTAGCTCCGAACAACAGGTCACTTTATTATTCAGGAAATCTTGGCTTACTGGTTCATGGTTTAGCTAGGAATTACACACAGATACATAAAGTTTGTTTCTTGCTTGCTATCGTCAGTTGCAGGGGAAATAATTACATTTTCGATCTCTTTAAATCAGTGCAGTCTTACTTGCTGGAAAATAGGTCAGCTTTAGGCTTTACATCTCTGGTAGGAATGAAACTCATGAGAAGATGCGCTACTTTGTGTTGGTGAACCCTTTTTTTTCTTAAGAAAAAAAGAAAGTATGATTCATAAAGAAATACCCATGTCTGCTTCAGTCTTTCTGCATTGATGCCTTTATTGTGTCATGTCCTTTTGATTATTTTATTTACTTTATAGTGCTTAGTAGTTGCAAGATTTTTCCCTTATAATTATCTCTCATATCTGTCTCTCATATCTATTGAGTTTCCAATTTTAACTTGAACTCTGTGATACAGGAAATCCCTGAACCAGTTAAAGTTTACAAAGCAAATTAGAATAACCTAGAAATTAAAAAATCTCCTGCAAAATTTTAAGCATCACAATGCAATAAATGTGGCATAGTCGCAGTCTAAGAGTAGATTTTACTCATGATGTTTTCATTTTCTAACATTTAAGCAGGCTAGTTTACTTGGAGGAATTTTTTTTAAAGCCGTACATCATGTCGACATCTCAAATATCAAACTCAGTTCATCATAAATCTGATATATTCTTTTCTTTCATGTGTTAGATGTAAGATTTTTTAGCTGTCCTTGGTCTAAATGTTTTGCAAATTAAGTGTTTAATATATGAAATAGGCTGAACTGATGATTCAAATGTGAAACATGACTTTATGAAAACTGAGTCTAAAAATCTATTTAAAATGAAATGTGTATGAACTGTCTTGTTTTCTCGGGCAACATGTTTGTCTTGTGTCTTGATAAGGTCTAAATGAAGGTAAACATACGAAAAACAGGGAGCGAGCAGGAGTAAAGCATCAATATGACATTTCCATTGTGCTCATCTTGTAATTAGAGAACAAATTAGGGCCTTGAAACCAGCAAATTAAGTACTGTGGGAAAACTGCCAAAGAAAATAGTTTTTTTTAATGTTCATTGAAAGCAAATGTTCAGGATGGATGTCTAAATTACTGGCCTAACTGCTGACTTATAAATGAATGATCGTCATAAACAGTAATGAAAGTAATCACAAAATTAAATAGAAAAATCAGGGCCATTTTCATCCAGGCATCAGGTGCTTCTTCACAAATGCATAAACAGGCCTTTTTCTGGACTGTAACTGTTGTTTTTCGTGACCGCCTTCTTTTGACAGAAGCTTTTTACTTCAGCTTGTGATTCCTTCATTTCACAAAAGCTTGCCTGTTTGCTTATTAGTCTGCCTGACTCACCAGTAGCTGTGTGGACCTTTTGGCCGTCATGAAAGGTCTTAATATGTCATCTTTCCCCAGCTCAAAGCGAGCGTGGCTGTGTTAGCTCAACAGGCTGCTGATCAGAAGGCTGTGTATGGTGAGGCAAACAGAGACGGAGTGACAGGGATCAGTTTGGCACAGACACTGCTGTTATTAAACAGCTGTGGCATTTCCTTCTTACATATAAGCTGCTAATGTTGGTATTTTTCAGGGACTTCATTTAAATTCCCTAATGTCTACAGGAAACAGAATTTTTTTTAGTAATATGTCACTAAAATATGTATGCAAATTAACAAACCCTCATCTTTATGTTCATGAATATTGTGCAGAACTTATATTTTTTATTATACTTTTACTTTTGCAACTTTATCCCTGTTTTCAGTTCACTGTCTTGACACCCAGCTAATTATTGCTACATTTAAAGGATCCCTTTATGCTAATTTCCAGCTATATCTGCCTTAATCAGAAACCCCACGGCTATAGTTCACAATAATTTACATTTATCTTAGCCATTATGCAGCCAATCAGCTTATTCTTTGTGTAGAGTGTTTAACTTAATCCAAACTCTACCAATTAATGTTGTGGTGGTCCTTGCTGCTTTGGACTTTCCAAGGATAAAAAATTATAAGTTGCTGATGTGGTGTTCATCTTTTCTGACGAAGGCAAATGCTCAGGTTGTCATTGTATGCCCTGTTTCCAAAGCTTTTTAAAATACATTTTATTTGGCTCTCCTTTGCTGCCAGATACAAGTCAAACACTAGAAAAAGAACACCCAGCTTTTTTTGTGAATATTTCAGTTTTTATGTTGGTGTCTGGAAAAGAAGCTATTTTTAAGGCCTCCCGGTTATGATGTCAAAAACAGCAGGCTCTAGTAGCAACTGTAACCGAGCCCGGCACCCCCCCTCGTCTGGCGATCCAAGTAAACCAAAACTAACATACATACCGTAATACATAAATGTCATATTGAATTGTGCATATTATTTACTTAAACTAAGTTACAGCTGAAAAGATACAGACTGATTAATGGTTAGAGTTGCATAAAAGAGGTAATTCTAAAGAAGCTCAAAATATGCTAAACAAAAGAAGCATAAACCTCATCTGAAATTTTTGTGCAATAAAAGGTAATAAACCTAATTTCTATGGAGCCTATCATAGATGTCTCCAAGGTTCTTTACAATAATGTTTCTTTAAGAAAACCATGCCTGCAGTTTGGCTGCACAAATATCCAAAGAAAAAGAGGGTTGCTGTGTTGAATGCAGTGCCTTAAAGAACGCAAAGGAATTAGTAGATGCTAAGTGAAATTAGCGTTCTAAGGTGTGTCATTAATACAGAAATATTGAACTCCCTGTTCTGCACATTATGTAAGGAATATGGACATCTGTAGTGTAATTTTGTTCAGTGCAGGACTAATGCAAGATATTTAAATTAATTCAATGCTTTGCAGCTAGGTGACCTGATATTGGTCTTATCTAATCTGGAATTTATTAAATAATAGATACTTATATTTGGAAAGTGAAGTATTGAAATGAAAAAATGACACAGTAACCTGTAGCTGTTCTATGTTCCTTTTTTTTATAAAACAGTTTTATGTGTACCATCCTCTTCAGAGGTTTTAGAGCAATTCCCAGAACAGAACCAGTCTTCATTATCAGCTGTTTGAGTGTCTGATGCTAGGAATGAAATGAAGGAAGAGAATGAATGAAACATGTTAAGGGTTGCTTTAAACCATCTTATTAACTGGATCTTTGAACCTAAACATCAGACACTAGAATATGTTTTATTGTTTATGATAAAGGGCAATAAGTATGGCAGACAGCCTTGAATTTCCAATTCAATTACTTTCCATTTTTTCTCTTATTAAGGATTCATGTGTAGCAGTGTAAATGTTTTGATACTTGGATACACTTTAGTATTTTTACTGTATATACTATTTGGCAAGTAAAGTTAAAATATAATATAAAAAAAATTCTGTTTATCATTTGTAGTAATCAAAAGCTGGTCTAGTCATAGATTGGCTGAGTGGGAGTTAACATTTGCTCAAAAAAAAAAAAGAAGCTATAAAAAAAGGTATTAAAAATGTTGAATCTTGAGTTCAGCTCTTTTCCGCTGTCTTTAGATTCTGTTAAGCCCATCTCTGCCCTGTGCTGGGCGGACAACATTCTATGGCCTCAGCCTATCCGACCTTGTTAGCCAGATGTCGAGTTTTGTAAGAGAAACAGTGACTCTCGACCCATGGTTTTACTACTAGGAAATGTTTTTCAACTTTAGGAGAAAGAATACCCAAGCTTGGGGCCTCCCTGCTGGTTCGTTCTTTGCAGTGGATCCTTATGACCCCCCATGAAAACTTGTATATGTTTGTCCTTTCTTAACCTGTCCTACCCCCTAAGCAGTTTTTGTCTTTATATAGATTATTGGTCCTTAAAGTATATATGGTGTAAGCAATAGTTTGGTCTTTACAGTATAATTTCTTCAGTTCTTAGTTATTTTGTACATTTGTAAAGTCAAAGAATTTAAAAGCAGCCAGAGCATCTGATTAGCAACCCGTTGCTCCTGTTGAGGGGCTGTTGACTGATGAATTATAAGCAGATGTAACCACTTCAATAATATTACAGCTTTTGGTCATTTTCAGGAGTCAGGAGTATGCAGATCTTTGCGCATACTGTACATTAAATTAAAGGCCGTCATTCCACACAAAGAAGGTTGGAATGGAAAAAATTTACAGCACTGGACCAGTCTTTTTAGTTGAGTTCCTAGCATATTAACTGGAATACCACACCTCATTGAATCTGTACCAAGAAATATAAAGCAGCCCTGAAGGTTAAAGTTGGACCAACACAATATTGTCACTAGCATTATAAACCTAATAAAGTAAACAGTGGATTAATATGTTAATGCATTTACAGTACAACTAGAAGAAGACTAAAATAGTAGCTTTTATTTTCAGGGGCCATCAGGGGAGCACTTTTTTTTTTTTCTTTCTCTGAGAGATGATGAGAAATACCTTTAGCTTTTACAACTCACATCTATAATAACTCCAGGATTCCAAAAAAGTAAAAAAAAAAAAAAAAAAAAAAAAACAATCCACTGGACTTTGTTTACCAAGTTTGACAATGTTTCGCTTCCCATCCAGGAAGCTTTTTCAATTCTAACTGTCTGAAGTAGCGTTTGAGTTCCAGGCTTATACAATGGCCCAAACAAAGGCCTTGTTATGGCTTAGAAAACATGCAAATTAAACCATAATAACAGGTCCACCCCTTAGTAATGGGGAGTCGTTGAGGTCATTGCTGACCTGCAAGACCCAATACTGGCGTATGCCTCTGAAAAGGGAGTTGTTGGCATAATTTTTGAAATGGCTGACCAGGCAAGATGTTTTGGTCTCCTGCATAGCACTGGGGGTCGAGATGATAGCAGGAAGAAATCAACTCTATTGCTTCATTGTAGGTTTTTTTTTAAGGCTCTATAAGCCTGGAATTCAAACCCTACTCCAGACATCTATAAACTTAGAAAACAAAGTCCAGTGGTTTGTGTTTTTTTTTTTACTTTTTTGGAATGACTATGACCTGGATGACTGAAAATCCTCACCAGCATAATTCCAGGGTTTGTTCTTTTAGACGCACAGTTAAGAAGTTATCTGGAAATCAAACCTAGCACCTTGTAGACTGAGGAATCAGGCTTGATTTAATGTAAATAAGGTACTTTGCAATCATTGGTAGATGAAGACCTGCTCCCCCAAGAAAGCTTCCCCCACTGTCATCAACAGGACAAAGACAATGTTAACCAGAATGATGATGAACTTAAGCAGCGCTGCATAGAGGAGTGTTCCAGAAATTTTCAATGATGATACAAGAGACAGAAATAACTTCTTTTGCCACTTGTTTTTCCTAAAGTTGTTCTTAGAGGGTACTACAGTAAATCATAAGGTTTACTTTGTCAATGCATGCATTCATAGTCTTGAACGCTTCCCTTTTCAAGGGACTGTATGTCACCTTATGGACCACAGTAAAAGCACGTGATACAAAAAGTGCACATCTGTATGTATTGGCCCTTAACCTCAGCATCGTGCACGAAGTATTTATGAGCGTGCAGCCGCTAAGCAGAACTCTGTTGCCATGCCACCTCTCAGTTGCACTCAGTCCTTTTAAGGTCTATAAAAAGATGTGGGTATCCTGGGAGACATGAATCTTGCCTCAGTTTTCACTCACTGTTTTTTTTTGTTTTGCCACATGCTTTTTCATCTCTCAACACTTCATCCTTCTGTCTCTTCTCCTCATCTTTTCTCTCCCCTCTAACTCGTCCCTCTGTCTTCTTTCCTTTGCCTTTTCCTTCTCAGGCTCTAGTCCTTTATTGTTTTCAAAATGCCCCAGCTGTGATGATGATGAAGGTGCGCAATATCAGGGGAAATCTGTGCGCAGTGTGTGTTGCCCTGTCTCATTTATCTTCCTGCACCTAGCTTTGGTTTAGTGAAGCGCAACACAGCTACACTCATTGGCTTTCAGTGACTGATACCTGGTCCGTATGTTTTTATCATAGTATGGTGTTAGTGCGACACTATGGGTGTTAGTGTGTTACTTGGGTGGAGAAAAGTCCAAAGAAATGTTTTTATAAAAGAAGTCCATAAAAAAAAAACTTTGCAAACTGCTTCTTATTTTTGCATTTAGTTTCTTTTAAATACTTTCACAATAATTAATCGTTTAGTATCAGTTCCGACCAACATAATCTGAGTAGATACACCAGATAGTATAGATTGATTAGTTCATTTAAAAGGAAACCGACCTGACTCGATGTAAATAAGTAATTCTCTTTCTTAAACTGAACCTATGGCTGCAACAGCTGCCATTCGGTGTTTGCAAGAACCAAAAATTTGGATTTTATATCTCTATTAAGGAATATTGACTTTGTCCTTATAGCTGAATCATAATAATTCCGGAATATTGAAGGTTTTTCCCCAACATGAACAGCATAAGTCCACAATATTTCAGTCAGATCTATATTTGGAGTTTGGCTGTCTATTCAAGGAATTCCTTTTAATCCATTTGCAAGGCTCGTGTGCTTTTTATCCAGATTAACTTTATAATTAAATTGTACTCTAGCTAAAAGTCAAAAATAGAGATACATTCTTATCTAAAATTGAATACTCGAGAGCATCCTGGTATGATGTTCCTTTCTAAAATCCACTCAACAAATATTTCCCCAAAGTCCTTGATAAGACATCAGTGTTTTTCTGTGGAAATATAAGATGGAACCTTATAGATGGCGTTGAAAGTCGTAGTCATCTATGAATGGTCGTGTTTTGACTCTGATGTTTACTGTGATTGGTTAAGTCATTAGATAATATGCAGGGGCTTGCTTTGGTGGCACAGTGGTTAGCGCACACGACCCATGTATGGAGGCCTTAGTCTTCGACGCGGGCGACCTGGGTTTGAATCCGACCTGTGGTCCTTTCCCGCAAGTCTCTCCCCTTCTCTCATACCCCCTTTCCTGTCAGCCTACTGTCCATTTTTTATGGACAGTAGGCTGTTTTTGGAGCATGTTACTGTATACTGAAATATATTTCTCAAACCTTTAATTGAAGTACTTCTATCAGGAAAGGGAGAAAATGCCCTAGTTTTAAACCAGGTAGAAGGTATTACAGTTATTAGTTCCTTCTGTTATTAGTTTCTGAAATTTTAATTACTTCTAATTATTTATTTTTCTCAGAGTATAAATGCAATGGGGAACAGAGTACCTTTTCTTTTACCGACCAAGCTGTAGAAGCATCAAACTTTATCTTGAAACCAGGCAAATTTGGCAAGAAGTAAGAAAATTCACTTTAGCTCGCTGTTATAGAAATGCAGTGCAGTGGCATCTCTAGGTCACCAAGTCTCCATAACAACAACCGAAACGCCTTGAACTTAATCATCTAGGTACAAATGCAGCTGTCTACAACAACCAGTCTAGCTTATTAAAAATTGTGAAAATATTTGGTTTTCTATTAAATAAAGCATAACCTTTGGCAATTTCTATCTTCATTTTGTTGTTTCCTACTTCAGCCTCCCAGCTATAAAAAACTAAAATATTTGTGTATAATCCTATTAGTGTATTAAAACATAGCAAATTAGGTGTTTGTTTTTCTGTTATAGCTATTGCCCATTATTTGCTATATTCAGACAGGAATTGGCCAAAAACTGTTAGTTTGAATTTGTATAGCAATTTGGAAAACCATTTGCCTCTTTTCTATTGCTCTGCTGCATGCTATTCTAAATCAGTTTATTAATAATCTTAGCTACACATTTTTATGGCCTATAAAGTTAAAATCTCATAAAAACTGTGGTGGTTATATATCAGCCCGTATGAGATGCCCTGCAGTGAGCGAAAACATCTCATACATTAAAATGGAAATAGGAAGAGACGAAAACTGCAAAGAAACAAAATGGCCCAGAGTTCATTGACCAACTTCCCGCATCAAATCTTCTCTTTTAAAGTTATAGTGGAGGATTTTTGTGAATTTTTGAAAAGACCCGCATTCTCCACTTTGAAAATAAATGCACACGCACAAACCTGTACCCTATTAAACGCAATTTTTTCACTATGTCAGGGATGAGCACGTGGGACAGCCTTACGTATACATATCACCAAGATGATTGAGAGTTAGGAGGGGTTATTTTGATGAAAAAGAACATCCTCCACTATACCTTTAAGATGTATTAATAACTGTGTAATAAATAATACATTTAATCTTGATACTATACATACATTAAGGGTTCTCACCCGCGTATTTTATCACAGCAGGCCGCTACACTGAAATTTTTCTCTGCTATTCTTAGACAACTTTTATTGTCCTGTTGTATACACAGAGTGTTTAAAAAAGAAAATTTTGTTTAGTACAGTATTTCTATCTAATACAGCAATTAATTTAACTATCCTCTTTAATTTAACTATTAAGCTGTACATTACCTGTTTTTTTGTTTGAAATGAGTGTGAGCTCTAGCTTATGCAGGTTAAAGCTTAAGCAATCATGGTTAGAAGAAAAAAAAAACATACGCAGTTTGCACTTTAACTGATATACTGCAGTTTAATGGGAAGAATATTAAAAGCAGTGCCCTCCCACGAAAACACAGCTGGATGAACGGACGTGAAACAAAGGGGGACGTGGGACTCCATGTCCAGCTGAGGATCCTGTGGGGTTTTTTTTAAACACCCTACAAACAATTTTACAGCGCATAGCTTTGTTATTTCTTTGAAATTCGCTGTTATTTTAACTAAAACTAATGGATAGCTGAAAATTGAGTACTTTGGTGTTTGTCTGTTTGTGTACATTGAATGGAAAGCCTGTAAGATGAGCAGAAATGTGGCATTCAAAAAATAGAACAAAGGCCATTCTTGCGAAATATTTCTCCTATATATTCCTAAATTTTAAATTGTTTTAGTAGAGGACAGTTATTTCCTGTCGGCAAAAGTAGGTTTTACAAGGATTGAAATTAATATGAAACCAGTGGACAGCAGTTGTTTATTCATATTGGATTATTCTCCCTCCACTGAACAACTGTACTTCAAATAAAGTATGTATTTTTCTTAATTGTATTGTCTTTTTTGTTTTTTGAATTATAATATAAGCTATTCACCATGGCCTCCAAAAAGTGTTCCACATCACTGTATAGTTTTGTCCTTATCCTATAAATCCTCATCCTTATGTTAACACCTGGGATTGAAAAAGTCTGTTTGAGATTATTACAACAAATTTCATCACAAAGGAATAAAGGAGCTGAGTAAAGCCAGTTTTCTCTATAGTCATATAGCCATAAAGGGGCAGTTAACCCTCAGAAGAAAGAAACCTGAGCTTATGCTGAACTGTCCTGCCTGCCTGATGCTAAACACATTCCTCTGAGCAGAATCCTCCTATTTGCCCCAGGTTTGAGTGCATTTATTCATTGTAAAAGCCATTACAAGTAATGAACTGTTTTACTTACAATTTATGTATTTAAAGAAGAGATTCAGATGTTTTTGTTCTTCTGTTGTTGTTGTTTCTGGGTTAATTTTCTTTTTTCATATGGTGGCACAGCACCAACAAAATATCTCTGCTATGCTGCTAAGCATTTGAGGAAAGCTACATCCTCCTCTCTCTCTAGATTTAGTCAGCAGAGCTTGCTGACACCTTCTGTGCCACCGGGGGTTTCCTAATTACCAGTTTTCAGTAGTCTCTCCTTTTCTTTTTTTTTACCTGCAATGTTGCCCTGCTAATGTTTTGCTATTCTCCGGCTTCCCACGTTGTAAAAAGCAGCAGTGAAGTTGAAAGGGTGCCCTGCGTCATCATTTGCGTCAGCAGTGGAGAAGTAAAAATTCGTCACTTCTTGTACATGCCTGTAGATGTAGTCTGTCTAAACTTTTGCATTAGTATTCTTTTTATGCTTGTGCTGCAAGGAGGCAATCTCTGTGGCAGGAAGGGGGTTAGTTTGCCATGGTAACAGCATTGCCTTTGGTCTAAAAACTCAAGCTGGGGATTATTCATTGATCAGACAATGATGTCTGAACAATACATACAAAGTCTTTCTAAAACAGTCATACCTTGAGAACTTTTTCATAATTTTTTATTTTTTCTAGTTGGAGTTTATTGTGCAGACCAACAGGAAAAGTATTAACTTATTGTAGGAGAATAGAAAATGGTTGTTTAATTATTTTTTTTATCTAAAAAGTGTGAAAGACTTTCTTTATTCAGTTTGTATAACAGTCCCCCTCTGTTATTACAACTCAAAGCCTTTCAGGGTATGACTCCACATCTGAAGCTTTTTAAAATGTTGTTCTTTTTTGAAAATAGCTCAGGCTCAGATGGATTATATGAGCAATATAAAAAGTAATCAAGGCTCAAGCTTTGCAACATTTTCTCATCAAGATTTACAGTAGGTCATTGCTTTGACTTGACCATTCTATCTGTACTGTTCCAACGCACCTATTACTGTATGTTCAGAGGGTAAGCTAGAAGGTAAATGTAATTCTTAAGTCTTTTGGAGGTTTTCTTCCAGGTTTTCTTCTGTAATTAGCTCCATTCTTCTTCTCTTTAACTTCTTACAGCTTCAGTCCTTGCTGAAGAGAATCATCACTACATTATGACCCCCAACTATTGTATGTTGGGGGGGTCTGTCCAGAAAGATGTGCTTTGTTGGTTTGCCTGTAAGCAGTGCTTCACATGCGGTCCATTAAATTTCTATTTTTCTTTTAACCAGAGCCCATTCTACTACATCCTAGTTGTGTTGGAAATTCCACTGAAAATAATACTGTTTTTGAACTTTATTGATCTCACATTGGAGAAATTTACCTCTGCATTTAACCCATTCCCTTGGGAAGCCATGGACTGCCATCGTGGGGCGCCCAAGGAGCAATCGCAGGGTTGCTTAGACACCCAGAGTGGCAGTTTGTGTGAGTGGATTTCGATCTCACAACCTCAGGATTCCAAGCTCTATGCCCCAACCACTAGGCTGCCACTCCCCATTTAAAGGTCTTAATGGATTTCTTTCCACTGTGGCTTTCTTCTTGCAAATCTTTCAATTGAGCTACATTTGTAACATACATTAGAAGTTTTCTTGTAATTATATCCTTTCACCAGAACCATGGATCACTGGCTCTCCATGAAAGTTAGGAAAATCCGAATAACCGTAGTAGATTTTTATTAATGTAATATAGGTAAGGTGGTGTGTTTCAGCTACATGATATCATCAGCTCGTTATTAACTCCCCGAAAGTTCCCTTGGACCTCTTGGCTGCTTCTCTAATTAAAGCTCTCCCTCTGTACCTAACATGTCAGTTTAGGTAAACAGCCATGTTTTGGCTATTTTATTGTGTCATACAATACAGAGAAATATTAACGCCGCACTTTTCGGAGGTTGATTACTAAACTATGAAAGATGCAGCATTTCTCTCCCAAATCAGCTCTGCACTACTATGTATTGTTTTATCACACCAAATCCTAAGTAAACATATCAAAGCATTGGTTGTAAGGTTACAAAATGGAAAATAAAAGCTCAAGGGCAGTCAGTGCTTTTGTAAAATATTTTTGTGATCTTTAAAGAGGTGTTCTTTGCCCTAGGAAGGGCAAAGATCAACAGCTCCTGTTATCCTGTGCCAGGATAGTATAGGCAACTAAAAAGGTAACAGGCCTAAAGAAATCCGTTAAAACAGTGGTCTCCACCTCCTGCCTTCATGACTGCTGGATCAAAGGCCTGGTAATGAGCCACTCATTTGATTCAGGTTTGCTGGAGCAGGGATGTACTTAAAGTTTGCTGCGTAGTTGATCTCAAGGCCTGAAGATTGAGACCGCCGCTTTAGAAAGATGATAATGAATTCCTCTGATAAATGATTCATCTATAGTTAATGGATGGATGACGCTCATGCTGTTGGGTTTTTTTTTTTTTTTTTTTAGATGATAATGAATTCCTCTGATAAATGATTCATCTATAGTTAATGGATGGATGACGCTCATGCTGTTGGGTTTTTTTTTTTTTTTTTCCATCAGATCCCACATCTTGCTGAAGGTGTTCGCATTCACGGTGAGAAAGTCACTGAGGCACTGAGGCCTTTTCACGATCGCATGGAGGCTTGCTTCAAACAGCTACGGGAGAAGGTGGAGAAACAATATGGCGTAAGGACTCTGGTAAGTACTTTTTTTCTGAATTCTGTGCTAGTTTTGTCTTCTGTTTTGTCACATGAATAGAAATATTCAAAGGTCCTTTGAAAAAAATGTAACTATCAAAACAGAAAAAAAGTCGACATCAAACTGAGTTAATGTAATAAGTAGCTGTTCTGCCGCAGTTGACGGCCAAACCCAATGATTTCAGACCAACACAGATCTTACCTGTCATCAATGTCAATGCAACAGCTCTGTTATTAGGAGTACCCTTTCTTTCATATTTGTAAAGATTTCTGGATCATCCATCCATTCATGCATCTTCTCCCACTTAGTCCTTGTCAGAGTTGCGGTGGGGCCGGTGGCTGTATCAGGCAGTCTATGGGCGAGAGGCAGGGTACACCCTGGACAGGTCACCACTCTGTCGCAGAATTTCTGGATCAGTGGCCTCATAATAGATGTGGTCCAAGCAAAGGCAGTACCAAAAAGTGTTCCCCTACCACATGTTGGAAGGCCAACTTCTGTGAAAACCAGCCATTACACCAGTTCTTTGAGAGTAAATCCTAAGAGTAAATATGTGCCACCATTACCTCAACCTTATCTACAATCAGAGCAATCATAGAAATGTGTTTTACACTTGAGCCATCCATAGTGAGAGGGATAAATGGAAGAAAAAAAAACACTCCAGACATATGGTTAGAGAATTGCTGGAAATCTTTAGTGTAGGGTTATGCAAATGCAATGGAAGATTAATTTATTTTATATACCTTTATAGCAGTGTTGATGTTTTTAAATGGAAATGTCATTTTGACCTTATATCTTATATAATAATCTTGTTGTTGTTTCTTGTAGTTAGATAGAATTACTATCCTGTGTGTCAAGGTGTGCTAATAGATGTGGATTGTAAGAATTTTCTATTAGATTAAAAAAAAGAGTACACATCTGAATGCATTTCTTTAACCCGATTTAAAAAAAAAAAAAGATTCCTTCAGAAATGTTTAAATCAGATTTAAATAACCTCAATTAACCCTGTTTTTGTTGATGTTTCATTTTAGTTTCAATTGAAAAAAAACTACATTCCATCTGAATATTGCCCAATATATTGTATCAAGAAATTATTAGGACCTGTCTGTCAACATGTGGTTTATTGATGGGAACACCATATTATCCTTTGATTTAAAGAAACTCAAGAAAATATGAGAAACAAGGTCACTAACATTTATCAGTCTGATCAATTTCTAAGGCTTTGAGTTCCAGCTAAACCACAGTGGGAGGTTTTATTCACAAACGCAGAGCAAAATTGTGATGGAGCAATTGTGAACATCCCCAGGAGTTAAATTACTCTGAGATTATATGTGATTGATTCGGAAAATAACAAAACCACAAAACAAACCGTAATAAAGCCTTACATGTGTCTGGTAAGGTCAATGTTCAGGATTCTACAACATTTCAGAAAAAGAACCTCTTCAGTTAAGCATGTTGTTTGCAGTGATACTATCAGTGCCAACCATGAAGCTGCTCTGTCTGCCCCTGAGTCTGTGATTTTTAGCTTAAATATGTCCCCTCAAGCTATGCAGAAAAACAGCGATTCAGAGACGCCATATCAAGATCGATCTCAGAATGGGTTAAGACATGACATATTCTATGTCATGGGTGGCCTAGTCAAAGTCTGAATAAAATCTGTTTGAGATTTTGTAGCAAATGTTTAACTAACCCATCAATGCTCAAACAGACTGGAGTGTTTTTCACTTAAAATAAAGTGTTTAAATTCAAATGTTTGAAGTTTAACAGAAGAAATTTGCATGGCTTACACGTGATCAAAGAGCTAATTCTGGTGCAAATCATTTGGTTTTTATTTGGAAAATGTAAGTTTGACGTACCTAGATGGGAAAGGCATCTGAATCCTCTGAGATTGGCTTTTTTAGGAGGTTAAGTAGACAACAGCAGTAAATCTTAGCTTTGCTGATAATTCACCAGAGAAATGCCACACTTGAAAGTATAGTGGATGGTTTTCTTTTTCCAGGTGGATCATCAAAATAAGTGGTCCTCCTAATTTTCAATCTTTCTGGAGATATTTTAAGGCCGTCCTATGTGCTCGTCTCCATTTTCACTTACTGTTGGCGAGTCTGAAATAGTGGAAAAATAGCAAATCTTCTTTTGGAAAAAAGGCTTGTATGAGCGATGCAAACTGAAACTTTTAAACAGACAACGTGTACAAGGAGGAATGGGCTCTTGCACACTCTTGCAGGCTATTAATAGGTATTCCCTCTCTGGAGCAGGTACAGGGTTGTGCATGTGCATTTGTTTTTTTTTAGGTGGAGAAAGAGGGTCTTTTAAAAAATTCATGAAAATCCTCCACTATACCTTTAATTCTAATTCATCCAGCAGTGCCCTGCTTTTTGCCTTTAAGGAACTGGCTGCGGAAATGCCTCTAAATGTGCATCATACATCATAAACAGGGGAATTGAGGCATCTTTTTAAAACTTTCTTCAGCAAGAATGGACACAGACTCCTCTAGCTCATATTATGACATAGATTCATACTTGAGTTTTTCTTGCATTTCCCCTTTTAAAAAGAAAATGTATAACTAAGGGTTATACATAAATCCACATTAGAATGTAAATGTCAAAGCAGAGTAAAGTATATAATTTTCTCTTCTCCCAGTGGTATCATGAAGCAGTCCCATAATGTTAAGAGCAAGCGTCAGGGCTGGGATAATAGTTCAACCCTAGTTGGTAAAATTATAACAAATCTGACAACCACATGATTTTTATCTTTCTTTGCAGTAAAGAATTTTATTTCCCCTCCATGCCTTTTCTTTCAGCTGATGTCAGCTTGTCTGCAGCCAGTTGATCCCAGGAGACTGCTTCTCATTTCTCCTCTTCCTTTTACAGGTTTAATTGTTGCTTGACCAAGCATTTCCCTCTACCCTGCTAGAGGTAGAGAGGTGCTCCCTCAGTTAAAGGAAGAGGGCGGCAACCTTTCAAATTGGAAAGAACTTGGAGCTTCCTAGGAAGTGATAATAAGCCCTCTCTGTTAGATATGTTATCCCTTCCCTTGCATGGAAACAGTCTTTAAAGCTAATGGGTTTTGATAGGTTTTTTATTTCCCAGGTTCTGGGATGTTGATGAGAGGGTATTGCTGCTGTTGATGAAGAACTAACACACCCTTCATATTTATAGCTTAGTTGTAGAATAACTGAATTAAGTAGCTTTAACAGAGAAATTAAACACAAAAACATTTACCCTTTATGTTTAATTGTGGAAAAGTCTACCTAAATGTGTGCGAAACTACAGGTCATCTAATTTCCCTTTACGAACGATAAAATATTTTTGAAATGAATTAGCGCTGAAGAGCAGCCTTATTAAATTAACATAAGATCACAATTTTTGAAAAATAAGAATTTGTGCTGTGTGTGCAGGTTTTCCAAATATTTATTAAACTATAAACTTGTTTTTATTCTATATTTTTGTTTTTATTCTGTATTTTGTGTTACTGTCTATTAAAATCAATATTCTAACAGTGCAAATGTTACATAAAGGTCTGTGGAGCCTGTGTGTGATGGATCATTCAGACAACTTACTGAAATGCAATAAGAAATTTGATAATATAGTGTTTTAATAAATCTTATTGTTTCGCTTCTCCTCTGTTGTACCAGCCGACAGGTGACGAACGACGAGGGCCTCGCCCTCCCTCCATGGTGCGCTCCTTCACCATGCCCTCCTCTCAGAGGCCGCTGTCCGTCGCTTCAGTTACCTCTATCTCCTCTGATAACTCCCCCTCCAGGCCTGGATCAGACGGGTAACCTAGGTTTACTTTTATCCAGGAATCCCCAGGGGGGACTGCTATCTTTAGTGTTCATTAGGCAGGTTCCAGGGTACACCCTGGATAAGAGACCCTGTTCATCACACTGGGAAAATGGCAGGATGCAGACACAGTGTGTTAGAGTGTACACCTATGAGGTTTGTGTTACGAGAGGTCTCGCCTTAAGTGGCTGGCTTGTCACAGTCAGCTGTTTCCAAGAATTAAATTGAAGAAGAAAATATGACGGAAATAGATGCACCAGCCTAATGTTACGCCATAGACTATTTAGCCTCATGCCACGCTCCATTGATGCAGTAATCCCTGTCAAAGGAGCCCAGAATGTATATTGAGTTTAAAGTCATGCAAGACTTTGCAGTAAGCCAACATTTTTATTAATAAATCTATTTTACAGTTGGAATATTTGATATATAATTTCCTTAAAATCAGAATACACTGTTTTACTTCATTCTAGTCCTGCATCTAATGATCATTTGCCAAATTATTAATCTGTCAATTATTTTTTGGATTAATCAATTAATAATCCGATACGAAATAATTCCCTAAAGAAGATTTTTTTTTTTTTTTTTATTTAAACGAGGTGAAACCAAAGCGCTTCTGCTTCAGGGGTTCTGGATAGAGCATATTGACGGATGAAAATGTTTTTTATCATCATAGATGCAAAATGTTTGCATAATTTTCTTTTTTTTACTAAACATGCTAAAGGCATGTTTTAGAGACTCTATACTCTTATTAACGATTACTAAAGTAGTTGACTATTATTTCATTAATCGATTAATCTGATTGTTCCCATTTTTCAAAGTTTATTAAGCAGATAAGTGTTTTTGAGATATTCTAATTTTTGCACCTGTACAGGCTAGAATTTTCAAACTCTTCACAGTCTTTTTGATCATTTGACATATTGTTTTTTCTTCCCATCAGCTTTGCCTTGGAGCCCCTTCTACCAAAGAAGCTGCATACAAAGTCTCAGGACAAACTGGACCGGGACGAACCTGAAAGGGAACGCAAAGAGAAGAAGAAGGAGAAAAGGAACAGCAAGCACCAAGAGACTTTTGACAAGGAGCTCAAGACGGCAGAAATGACTTTGCAGCCCCCTGAAGCCGTCATACTCTCAGAGACGGTAGTGTTCGGTTTTACATTTCTGTTTTCTCTTTTTTTATGTCTGTTGTTATCCTGTGAAATGGGGCTTTGTGTATAATTAATCTGTGGATAAAAGCTCTTTATGCGTTAAATTCAGTCTCAGTCAACTTCTAGTTAAGTTCCCACAAGATCTCGAATAGATTCTTTTCCTACAAAAGGTTTTCCATACTTTCAACTTTCTATAAACATGTCAAAACATTTTCAAAACTCATTTGTAGAGTTGAACTCTTTCATTAGTTCTTTTTATAAACAAAATCTCCATGTAAAAGCATTATATTTCTTACTGTTTGTGGACAGAAATTGCCTCCGTAGTTTGCGCTGCATGTCTTTCCTGGTCCCTCCCTCATTTGAATTTCACCAATGACAAAATTATTTGTTGATGTCTCCAGGAGTCCAGAGTAGCCCCAAGGACCTATTTTTGCATATTCCAATTGAAGCCATAATAAAAAAAACAATCATGCATGTAAATGATTATTACTAACCACAAATAACAGCCTGCAACCCAACAATCACTTTTATCCAAATGAGTTTCTCCTTTAGGAATATAAATAGCTGTTTTTAATATGTGACTGGAATCACACAGCAAACCCAAAGGAGTTAGGAAAATATATGAAAAAGTGTTGGTATTGAATAGAATGGAATTGGTTGTTCAATCTGAGCGCTTAGTAAAGACCTCATATCTCTATTTTCTTCTAACGTAACCTGACAGATCAGCCCTCTGCGGCCTCAGAGACCAAGGAGTCAAGTTCTCAACCAGATGGCTGGAGATCGCCGTCTCTCCGTCTCACCAGGACCTCCTTCCACCAACTCCACCTCCTCACCTGGCCCCCCACCCATTACACCAAGGAACAAATCCACTTTTAACCTGCACACCATTTCAAGTAAGAACAGTCTTCACTCTCGGTGCTTTTAATCCTCTCTTCAGTACGACGCTCTCCCAACTTGGCAGGAAGATAAAGCAAAAGCTTTACTTTTAGCAGCAGAGCTAAAACTCTGTGCACGACACCAAAGAGATTAAATGAGATTTGGGTTCTTTCTTTTGTCTTCAGTTTGTCTGAGTTCAGTATTGCTCAGAGTTGTTGCTGGCTCTTGTTTTATCAAACGGAGACTATCAATGAAAGTTACTTCTATTTATTAGCTTCAATCCTCCAGAGCAGCCAAAAGATAATAAAGCTGTAGAGGTGGGCCTCAGGTTCAAAAAGGACAGTCTTCAGCCCGCTAATGTCATACATGTTTTTTTTTTCTTTATTTCTGCTCATCCTTCAGCAAACTTATGTTCCGTTTGAACAACTCAACAAACAAGTACTGACCAGAGTACTGAACTGAAGAAGTACCAGCCCGAGTTTAAAAGATCCGAAGAATAAAAACAGAATAAGACAAAAAAAAAAAAACTTCCTGTTCGCATTAAGTTGATATTCAACTACAACTTTTAGAAGAAAAGCCTTAACTATATTTAATTATAATTTAAAAACTTTATTATCCAGCTATCTTGAATGTAATTTGTAAGTAATAAAACCCAAATAAGGATCATTTCGATTTGCTAAAGTGGAGGATTTTAGCAAATTTTTGATAAGACTCCCCACTTTTTAAAAGTTGCTGTTTGCATTGCTCATACAACATTACTTTCTAAAAGAAGGTTTACAAATTTCCTACTATGTCAGGCGCACCACCGGTAAGTGAAAATGGGGACGAGCGTGTAGGACGGCCTTACGTAACCATATCACTAGAATGATTGACAATAAGAGTATTTATTTAGATGATCCACCTGGTAAAATAACATCTATAATGGTAATGTAGATGTAAGACCAGCATAGATTATTAGGGGTTATTACTTTGAGTATTGAAGCCTTAAACTAATTATTTTAAACAAAATACAGATTCTCAAATACAATTTTGATCAAATCTCATCTCATGTCATTTTAATATTAACTTATTAAAGTTCCCCCATTCAAGTAATACTTCACTCCTATATAATGTCCTGGGTAGGATTACCAGTTGGCACTGTGGTTCTGAAGATTTAACCTTAGACCTCAACATATCCAAGATGAAAGCAGTAGTAATGGATATCTAGTAACCACAGACTCCAATCTTGATACACAGCAGGAAGTATTAAAGTTCTTGTGCTTCTACTTCTATGCTGACTTCACCCAGAATACATTTACCTCACACCAGGTGGGAAAAACCCAACAAAGACTTTACCTCCACAGGAAGTTAAAGCATGTTCACCTTCACCCTTCAGCTGCTCTTAAAACTTTACAGGTCAGTGATAGAAAGTCTCCCAAGTATATTTCCTCGATGGTTCTCCAGCGGCTCCTAGGAGAACAGGAGTGTCCTAGAGGGACTGTTATTGGACCCCAGCTGGCCTCTCTAACGAACATTAAAGGCTGAGTTACAGTCACACTTTGGGGAGCTGAGAAAGTCTGGAGCTTAAACAAGAGCTATAGGCGTTTATACTTAATCCTTACACTGGTACAAAGGGGGGTAGTACACTGCATAACCAGGGAACAGGTAGTAAGAGAGAAAAAAAAGCCTCACACACCCAAAAAGTCTGTGTTCTGATCCAAAGCAGTATTTCTAATTAACTTAATAATGTTTCTTGCAAACTTTTGGACTCAAAGTAAAAATTGATGAGTAGAAAAAACAGGTTTTTACCTCTTTGGAATGGATACAGAACTGTAAAACTTTGGATGGGCTCTAATTTCATCATAAAATCTAACTATAGGGATCACATACAAGTTTATCATTTTTCTTATGCTACTCTCTGCTTTCTTTTTATAATTATTTGTGTTTGAATGGTCTGCATCTTGTTCCTTCTAAAGGGAGCAGTGTGCGTGGTCAGCGAGGTAAAAAAATCCAGAGGTGTATGAACACGCGTTGGGAAAGCGCAGGGGGGTGGACCTGCAGGCTCTCTTTGAGCAGCTGCTCAAAACAAAAGACAAAAATATTTTGTATTTTCCCCCTAATTCTTAAAGAGAATTTGTTGAGGCAATGGCGTAAATATTGTAATTACGGCTGTATTATTTTTTTGGGGGTATATTAATATCATGCATGTTTATAATAATCAGCTTTCCAAATGAGAGATGCTTAGTGAAGCAATGACAATAAAATCCTGTTTTATTCTCTTCTTCTCGCCCACTAAGCTGAATGTATTGTTCCACCTCTAGCAGCTGGTCTCAGTCTTATGTCCTCTGGCTTCCAGCCCTGCTCTTCCAGATGTCCTCATGAATTCTGGTGATGTATGTCTGCTGATGTTGGCTTTTTTTCCTCTCAGGTCTGGAGCTGAACGGGATGGGCTGCAGCGACAAGGCTGAGATCCCTCCTCCTCTGCCGCTGAAAGGCAACGCCGATTACGGCAACCTGTTCGATAATCAAGACTTGACGAGTCCCTCAACGCCTCCTCCACCCCCACCACATCAAAGAGTAGGTGTTTTAATTAGGGCTGAGTGTAACTCCTTAATGATGCATAGCACTTGGAATGAAACAAGCGTTCGGTACTCGCACTTGACATTTATTTCAACCTCCTTCGCAATTCCTTCACACTCCATCCCAACGTGTCTCTTCTTGTCTACGCATGTGCAGCTTTTACCATTGAATTTAGTGTTTTTCAGCTTTTCTGTGTCATATGTCACAGAAGAGCGTAGGCATCAGTCAGTTAGCAGCCCATCCACGCTGCCGTTATTTATGCCTGCCCTGCCTGAAGGCCTGGTGCTCAGGCGTGATTGATTGGATGATTACTTTACCTCTCACATTCATCAGAAGCTCTTCAGCCGTAAATCAGTGACTCATCTCTCCACGCTTGCTGACTTATACTCAAGCCTGTCCTCTTCGTCTCGCCTTTCCTGGGCCTTACTGTTAACTAACCTTATTTATCCAGTGTCACAGTCTGCGGACAGGTAGTAAAACTGAACACTGGCACTCAGGCTGACATTAACGCGGTCGGAGCACATGTTCTGGGGGGTTAGCGACTGCCCTTCTTCATTTACAGGCTTTAATAGAGGAAGAAATGCGGTCAATGAGAAGCATCTTTCATCTGATGTCAGAGAAACCAGGTTAACCAGTGGAAACAATCTGTTTAGACTGAATAAAGAATTGTGTCTGAAGCGCACAAACAGAATTATGTGAAAACCCTTCTCCTCCATCTTTAGTAGTAGGATGCAGCACTGCATATAAATCTATTTGTTCTGCAACGGTTTAAGATTAGTTTTTACAAATACAAAGGGGGAAAACAGCCTTATGAAGACCACAGAAGCAGACGGATCAGAGATGAAGTTGTTTAAAGGGTGAGATTATTAACAATAAAATGATTTCCCAAGTTTTTTAGCATCTCATAGCACCTTTCAGTCAGAATGAACTTGGATATTATGATCTTACAGAGAGGAAATGGCCTTCAACCTTAACATAAAGAGAGGCTTTAATCAGAAGTAGCTAAGTGGTCTAATGTATCTCCAGAGGAGATAGTCACACGCACCAATATATTGGTCTGTATGGAACCTGGCAAAAAAGAAAGAAAATTGTTCAGAGGAATCCTTAGGATGTTTTTTTTTTATTTTACCACTAGTATTATATGAGAAATGTACAACAAGGTGTTCTGATCAGCTGCAGCAAAATGAAAGACTCAAAGTGGTAGAAAAACAAACGCTGCTAAATCTGCAGGGAGTAGGGATGGGTTTTGTTGTCACTTATCAGGATTCAGAAACATTTATTATCGTGATAAGAAGTTTTGATTTATGAGGTTACAACAGATTTCGATTACTGATAAGGATAATGTCAGGATTGTAACTTTTCATGTTTTTTTCCTGCTGTCCGTGAAATCATCGCTAGATATCTAGTTCAAAAATAAGATTATATACAGAAACTGTGATGAAATCATACTTTTTTCTGTGTGTGACTCAGATTAATCCTATATCATAATGTTTATCATCTAAGAGCATACAGTTGCCAGAACTTATTCTTTTTTTCCCCCAAAGATTTCTAGTCAAGAAGCTTTTCCTCAATAGGGACAGGGAATCCTAGTCAGGAGGGAGAGGGAGACCACTCAGCCTTTGAGCGGTCAGTTAGTGGCTCCAAAACACGTTGGACTGGGAGAGAAGGGGAGTGTTGGCCTAGTGGTTAGATTAGGGCGCTTGTGCTCTGAGAAGGTTGCAAGTACCCGGTTCGATCCCCACAGACTGCCACTCTGGGTCCCTGAGCAAGACCCTTAACCCCACACTGCTCCCCAGGCACCACACAATGACAGCCCACATAGTAGAGTTACATTTCTACTATGTGAGATCAATAAAGTTTGATTATTCCTATTATTAGAAGAAACTTATCAACCAGCATTAAAGATGCAACCAGAGATCCAATGAGTTGGTTTTGTTCAATCTAAACATTTATAAGCATTTAGGTTCATAGGTGTCCCCCTTTAAACTGTCTGGCTATAAACTATTCTTAGAAAGAAATGGTAAAAAATCTTTAGTAGAGATCTGGGAAACCATAGTTCTTTTCACTGAATATCCCCCACTTTATCCTGGACTATTAAATAAACCACTAAGAAAGAATAGTTTGAAGTTTCCTCTGTGTAAAATGTGAAGTTTTAACCTTTTAATAAAATTTTAAATGTTTTTTAAGTTGTTGCAATGGTGTATTTGCGTGATGGCATCAATCAATAGCAACAGTAACAACTTAGGTCTGGTGACGTGTGTCACAGCATGCTCTACAACCTGTCAGTCTACTGCAGATCAACACTGGTGTCTTGGGAGTGTGGAAGTGTTTTGTACCAGAATCTCTCCACAAGCTGCAGCTGCTCCCAGCTGCATTCTGGTCTCTTCGCAGTCTGACACATAACCAAGCTGCTAACCTGTATTTTAGTGCTTTGGGTCACAATAGAGCAACAACACTCTTAAGAGTTTTTTAGGGAGCAATGGCGGCACGTTTCTGTATTTTGGATGCTAAACGTTGTTGTTTGGTTTTGTGTGTTTTTTTTTTGTTGTTGTTTTTTTTCTTGTCCCCATTTTTCTTTTACAGATTAAGTTGACAGTTTTCTTTTCTGCTTTTAGATAATTTCCTCATCAGGAAAGGATCCATATGTTAGCACAGTTTGGTGGTCTTAAAATTGACCTTTGAACAGATCTGACATAAGTTTGTAACCAAATAAGAACCTTTTGTATGTCAGTGCATACCAATAAGAAAGTTGGTAGTGACCTTACCTCAGTTCCCAACTGTATGTAGGAACTGAGGTAAACTAAACTAAATCAGTTGTTTTTCACCAGCCAATGTTTTGCACCAGCTTTGGCAATCAAGTTATATTCTTTGTTCTACTTGTTCTTCTCCAATAAATTATATCTAACCACATATCGGAGCATCATCAGGCCCATATAGGACCAGAATAAATGGAGACATATTTTGAAGTCTATTAGATTATGAGTAAAAATATTTAAATGAATTTTATTTCCCTATATTTTAGAATAAGCATCTTTAAAGAAAAGTTAACTGACACACAGGGGTTTAAGGTGGTTTGTTAAGATGTAGAAAATGGATTTAAGAAGCAGTGAAAAGGAAATGCATGAGTTGGAAATGAAGGAGCAAATAATAAAAAAAAAAACCCTAACCCTAACCCTAAACTTAGACAAACTTAATTGAGAGAATTGAGGGATACAGAGAGTGTATACAAAATGAAATTACGTGGCTTACAGCTCACAACAATGAAGTAAACATTACCAAATATAAAGTGTAGCAGTTTAAAAATAATGGTGCAAAAGGCAATAACATAAATTACCATGGAAAGATTCAGTTCAGTGCAAAATAAATATGGTGTAAAATGCAGTAGACACTGTGTCCTATTTAAAAGGATTATAGAAGTTTTCAGCACGTAGTGAAAAATGGATGCAGAGTCAAGTTGAGAGTTTAACAGTTCAACAGTCTGATGGCAGCAGGGGAAAATCTGATGCTGGACCTGCATCGAATGCTGCAAAGCCTCTTCCCAGAGGGCAGCATGGAGAACAGTCCATGGTGGGGGTGTGAAGGGTCACTGATGATGTTACGGACTCGGGACAAGCAGCACTGGGATGAAATGTCCTTAATGTGCTGATGATGATGTATTGATGATGACGACTTACAGTCATCATCTTGTCATTATTTTCTGCTTTCAATGCTTTCTAAATTAAGTTGTTTTGACAAGATAAAATAATTCCAGGTTTTCTTTTCTTTCTGTTTTTGCAGCACATTCCACCTCCTCTTCCTAGCAAGACGCCCCCTCCACCGCCTCCCAAGACCACCAGGAAACAGGCCTCCATCGATTCAGGAATTGTACAGTGAACAAAGACGCTGACAGAAAAGCTAAGCAGCATACTGACAACAAAACAAAAACATCAACAGTGAACATTCCCACCAAAAAAAGAGAAAGAAAACAGGTTGTTTTCACCCACACATCCCTCACTCCCGCTCCCAGCTTGACAAGATGAATACCTCACCGCAGCCCACCCCCTCTTATCACCCTTAACTCTCTCCTTATGTCTTTCTGGCTCCGTCTCCAGCAGGGAGCGCGTTTCACAAATGACTAGTCACTGAACCTGTAGGTGCAGTCTACAACGGCCACTTTACCACTTTGCGCTTTTTTATCATGACATAAGATTGTGCTCAGACAGATAAGCTTCGACCAGCAGCTTCTCAATACTGACACACTCTCAAGTAAATGAGAGCAAAAAGCATTATTCCTGTCTGTTATTCATATTCCCCACTATGTACAGAGGTATGTATATATTTTATTTTATTTCAGGATTCTTTGTATGTTTTGATGATGACTTTTTTTTTTTGTATTAACACATCTCTAGATTAGTTGCATTTATATAAAACAAGAAGGGCTTGTAGGTTTGAGTTGACAGGGACTTTGAAGAACCTATCATGAGTTTTATCGGTTAAATTTTCGGGGTGCACATCCTGCTAACTCTAAATCCATATATCTGCACATCATTTAGATCATGTCCTTATTTGCTGTAACCATGGATTTCAATAACATTGACTGTTTCTACTGTTTTCACTACTGACATGACTTCTGAATAAACGTTCAAATGTTATGTATTTTTAAAAATGGGGTTGTCTTCCTCATTATCTCTGCCTGCATAGAGAGAAGCTGATATTACATCTTTGCACTTTCTAAAGGACAAAAAAGGAACAAACTTAAAGGGTTTATTTAGTGTTCTTCTTAAAATAAAAACTGATCAGTAAACCTTTCTGCTTCCTTGATTTGCAGCCATCACAGCAGCTTCTGCATTTAACAAAATGTATTTACCTATGTTCTTAGAAACAAGTTCGATCAGTAAAGATGCACTTTATACAAAACTGAAAAAACTTAAACATTGTGCTTTACCCTTGAGGAATAGCTTGTCAATCTCTTCGCTACATCAAAGTTTTATAATATCTTTTTTTACTGCTTTTGTACAATCAATTCAAAAGCAACAGTTGAAGGTCAGGACCAAAAATTGTTTTGTTAAATAGCTTTTCTTTCATTTTCTTTTTGCATTTCAAAGCTGGATAGAAGTCATGTCCTCGCCATATCAGATTGAATATTTTTTTATGTTATACATTTAATATGCGGAACCTGCAGTCTGTATTATGTGGTGACCTCTTGGCTATTTCAGTCTTTCAGCAGGATGCCTGAGGATGCTTTCCTAATCCCAAGAAATGCACCAATACCAACAGTAGTTTCTTACTCACCAGCAAAAGGAAAAAAAAGGTGGCAGTGACAAAAAAAAATGGTAGAATATCTCAATCTACATGCCGCGATATATTTAATCGTCATCTCTGAGTTTCTTCTAATTATCTTTGTTCGAATGTGTTTTATCACAGCTAGCTCCTCTTGTGCCACGTTCACTGTTGTCTGACACTAAACCCATCATTCTGAAGCTGACTCAGATCTACTCTATATTGGATATAAAGCCTCACTCATGCATTTTTAAGGAACCCATTAAAAGCATGACCACAGTGTCACATATCTTTCATTAAGCAGATCTATTTACATGCATCAAGAGGGTTGGAGGTTACTTAAGACCTCTCTACTCTCCAAGAACTCTGTGGCTCTGTCTAGTTCTGTTTGTACCATGATTTTTACCTCTGCATTAAAATATTTTATAAACACCATGGGAGAATGTTGGTATAGAGAGAATCTGTTTTGTTGCTCTATAGGATTGATGAACATCAAGAATGTTGTGAGAGGCAAGTTTGGCCTCCAACTAAAACAAGTATGCTTAGAAAAAGAAAAAAAAGGTTCCAGCATTTTATGAAAGAAGAGAAAAACAATTTATATATTTGAGTTTATTTAATACACATAGTGGTTATTACCTCCTCTTTCTTCAGGTCATCCTCCTCACTCCCCAATGCCTATAATAATCACAGGAATTATCTTTCTTTTTAACTGCACTGTCCAAACAAAGCCAAGTATTGCTGCAATTTGGAGGTGTATTTGCTTCTAGGTTTAAACTCTAAATAAAAGTTCTTGGAAAACCTTAGATGAGCTGCACTACTGCCACATTGCTTTAAGACATGTTGCATACAGGAACACTATAGTAATATTTTAGATAGGGCAGGTGTTGCTGGGTGTTGTGCAGCTGATAACTACTTCAAAAACGTCTTGCTGCTGGGACAATCATGGTTTTACCAGGTAGACCTAATCCAGGTTTTATTACTAACTATAGTGTGTGCTCTACTAAGCTCATAGATTACGCCAATAAGAGACCATTTTTGCACAAGGCATGCACATCAGCTTGCAGGTCAACACCTGTCCACATGTGAGTCGACACAGCCTAATAAAGTGGATAAGTCAACTTTGTAGTGAATGCCCTAATTGGTATACTGACATACAGTTACTGTATTGATATTTAACTACAGTAGTATGTGTATTTTTCTTAATTTATTAAGTATTTTGGGGGGGTTGTCATTTTTTCTTCACGTGGCTTGAAGCTCCTATAAAAATGCTCTGTTCTTCCATCATTTTCCATTCATTCCACCATTGCATATTTGGTAAATGCATATACAAGCCACCAACGGTGGGAACTTGTTTGAAGTGTTCACCCCACGTTACCCTGACTCTGCGACATTCCTTTTCCAATGACACATTTTGAGCAGGCGTCTGGGGGGGGATTCTGCAAATGTTACATCTGTTGTTTGAAGGTGTTTTTATCTCCAGAAAACGTGGCTTTTTAGAGTGCTCTCTCCTAATTAGGAACACTGAGTGACATTTTTACCCCCTGCAGGGTTTTTTTCCTCAGGAAAAGCTGTCATACGAGACCATTTGTAGCTCCTAGTCTTTTTGAATCTATTCTGTTTGATAGTAAGAAGCCTCATGAATGTGTTGGTAGTTTACTCTGATCAAATGGCACAATCTCCTTTTTTTTCTTACAACTAAAATTTATTTTATACTTATTCCCACCAGTTACACAATTAAAGCAAAGAATAAACAACTAATCAAAAAGTAAGTATAAATTAAAATGACTTTTCTGAGTAGTTTAGGAAATAAAACTGTAATCTCATTGCTTTATTAGTTGTTGTTGGGGACAATAACAAATATTAAAGCAATGAGTTTACATTGTGGAAGATATTCTATTTTCATGTATAGTAGAACCACTTATAGTGGCTAAATTCTTGTGTCAGCATCCCAAACAAACGGCTATTTTACCAGGTGAAAATGCACTAAACCAAATAAAAGGCCATTCCTTGCCAATTTAAATCAAGGCCTCTGGACTATCCCAGTGCTAAAGCAAACTCAGGCCCCACTCATGACTTTATGTAAGCTGGTCAGGAAGTTGTCTATCTCGAACAATTTAATTTTGTATTCACGGGTAAACCAAAATATTTGCTCTAGAAAGATGTCCGAAACAGTGTTCTTAAAACTCACTTCTTGAAGTTTTGTATACCTGTATTGACACCTGTATCAACTAACCTAATTGCTATTGATGGATGTGCATTAGAAGTCGCCATTATAAGTGGTGTTTTTGAATAGTGCTGGCTTTAAGGAAGGAGCCAGTATGCTTCCTTTTGCTCCATGTTTTAATCAGAATACCTCAACTCTGTAAGAACACTTAAACCCCAGCAGTTGCCATGATAAGTGCTATCAGATTAATGCTGGCAGTATGTAAGGAGCTGAGAGAAGAAGAAAGTATGCCGTAACACTTAACAAAAAGTTAAACAAAATTAGATTAACTACTAGAGAATGTCTAGACAACTAATAAGGAACAGTGGTTAACCACTGTTTACTGGGGAACACCCAGCCCAACCATGTTATGGAACTACTGCTTATCCTCCTGGGAAACACTAACTAATCAGGAACTAATGGGTAGCTTGCTTATGTTGAGGAAAATTAATGTTCAGGTGGTGATTAAGTAATAATAAGTCCCTCAGTAGGTACTTGATATATAGTGGTCAGGTACTGATTAGGTAATTATTAGTTCTAGTAATTACTTGATATGATGCTTAACTCAACCAAGTCCATTAAATAATTGCAAGGCAATAATTTAGTACTCAGTAAAGTAGATTTTCATAAGCTGTGAGTTAACAGGTTTAGGATTCTTTCAGAACCAACACTGAATTTCTACTCTAATTTTACATTAACAAACCAGTAGTCCAATAATAAGTACTAGTTGATTGCCGTTTAGGCTGTGTCCCAATGTCCGCCCTAATCCCTCAGTCACTATATGGAGTAGGGACTACTGTTTGTAATGGGCTCAGGTAACTGACCATACGACAGATGACCACTACTTTCACTCAGCATTGGTCATGTAACTCCAGTTCCTTGCATGGTGCCTGCTCCATATTTGCTCCCTCTTGCCGTCTATACAATTCCTATGATGCTTTGCAAATAACGCATCATGCCGTAACACTATCTGGGAAATATCTGCTTATCTAGTTACCATTCAATTACACTACTTTAAAAGGTGCCCTATGGGAAATTTTGAGTCCACTACTTTTTCATCTACTAGCATTTGGACACTCGTATAAAATGTCCACCTCCCGGATTAATGGCATAGCGTCTATACAGTACCCTATATAGGGACTAGGGTGCACATTCGAACATAGCCTGAGTTTCTTATTAGTCCCTCTTCTGTTTCCTTGGTAACTATACATTAGTTGTTGATTAGTTAGATCCATGATAAGGCTGGGGTGGGTGTGCCCCATTAAATACCAATTAACTACCCATTAGTTGCTTATTACTGTAATTCCTTAAGTGTTCTCTAGTAGTTAATCAAATTTTGTATACCTTATTGTTACTTAAGTGTTACCCAATACGTTTCTTGGCAGTGTTGGCACCGATTAATCTGGCATCCTGGAGCTACAAAACTGCCCACAATTGTTTCCTTCACCGGACGTAAACAAAAAAAAAATTACTTGACTGTGCTCTGTGTGACACATTCTGATCTACACACCTTCATATGTCTGGGGTTTTGTGATTGAGAGAGTCTATTTTTTTTTTATTCTTTTTTTTACATTTGTGTAAGTTTTGTTTTTTAATATTTTCTGGAAGGCTGTAGTCCAGATTTAAAAAGCTTAATTTATGTGCATATGCACTGCATAGTGATGCAATGCGAAAGGCTTTCTGTTGAACTTGTGAAAAGTGAAGGCACAGGAGCTAGAAACAGGATGTAGGAGCTACAATTTGAAGTATTCCGATCAATCCCAGGACTCTGGACTGCCGTGCTAAAACCAGCCAGCCCCCATTGTTATGGACAAAATTAGTAGACCAACACAAACATGAATGATGTTGTTCAAATTGGGACTCCAGCCTTCCAGAAAAGAACTACAAAACACAAAAGATAAACAAATTTAGCGAATGACTAAGGGCTCTGTTATAAAACCCAAAACATATGAAGAAGTGGACAATAGCATGTCTCCATCATATCACACACGTTATATGTCACGAAATGTATTTTTGTTCATGTCTGTGAGGTGGGTGGTGTCTGCACAGCAGGGATGGAGGTCTTTAGACAAGGCTCAAACTTTTTTTTTTTACGGTCTCTGGCTCAGTCTCCTACCTTCTTTCCTGGGTTTTGGTCTTTCTCTCGTTTTGTCAGGCTTCCATGTGAATTAAAAACATAAACTATGATCTCAAACTGAATACAATATTACTGCCAATGATGACTGTGAAATTTTACTGTGAGAATGTTTATAACACCATGGCATTACGTTCGATTATAGCTGCTTTAGATGATTAAAAAAACTGCAGTCTTGCTTTCGCTGAGAACGCACCTTCTGTTTTACCACCCAACATACCCACGGTTGTAAAAAATATAATTCTGTCCACCTCCAGGATTCAGCATATGTGAAGTAAGCGGGACGACCTCTACTTTCCTTAAACATCTATAGCAGATACACAAGGAAAGTAATTGCCAAAATACGGTAACCTTCGTTAGCTTTAATGTGACTATGTAGTGTAGACTAGTGTTCAGATACTTTACCCAGTAGAAGTGATTCACCACATCTGCAAACAAAGGTAATCAAAAAACATAACACCATATTTTAACATTAAGCAGCTAAATTAAAAAGACAAAAATAAACAAATAGATGGTGAAAATACACCAGGGCTACTACAACGCTGTTCTATTAATTGAAACCCAGGCTTTCCAATAGTATCAGTTTAGGTGGCAGTTAGATGGACCTATAAATCATTCATAAATGTTTTTATATAAAACATCGGGGCTTCCCTCTGACCCGAAAAGTGAGGTGATGTTACCCTCTTATCCATCTGAGGAGGCTCAAACACGTGACAGCTAATCTGGGGTTAAACAAGCAGATCTATCCTAGCTCCGGGGTCTAGGTGGGTGAACTGGTGACTGCATAAATTCTCAAACATGAACTTCATAATAGTTCTTAAGAATTTTGCTCTTTGGCTAAATATTCTTATGTGTAGAAAAAATGGTAGACTTATAAACTTTGAGAGGTAATGGGTAGATAAGTCTCTGTGGGGTCACAAAGGTCATGGTTGATCATTTTCAAAGCTTCATTACACCCACAGTTCTTTAAGATTGTAAAACAATCAAAGTGTCAGCTCAATAGGGCCTGTTTTTTAAGCCTCCTCATTGCATTTCAACGATATGTCCATTCACTCCTATCTCTTTGAAAGGAAATAAAAAGTTTCATCAGTGTTATAATTCACTTATCAAGAATACCCAGCACACTCTCAGTATCTAGCCTTGCAATTGAAAAGGGATAAAGAGTGAAGCATTCCAGCAGTGGTAATATTACATAGTTAACTGGCAGCTTTTTCAATAGGCTCTCTGTGATTTGTGCTCAGCCATTATGCTGCAGCCTCCCTCACTCAATAAAGTGGAGGTGAAGGGGAAAAAAGCAAGAGTTAATTGAGAGGATTTCCATAGACTTTGCTTTGGGTGGGGGTGGTCCCTCTCCCCAAGAGAAATGTATTTACAACAGACTCCATCCTCATCTCATTTGTCATTTCAGCCAAGAATATTGTGTGTAACGCCACACACAGACACACACACCATTCCTTTGTGACACACTTTCATTTGCTGAGAGGCAGCAAGTGTTCCCACTTCTCTTTAAATCTCTCTATCGCATAATAAAAGAGGACAACATTTCCATAAATCATTGCAGCTGTCTGCTGTGTTTTCATGGCTTTTTCCTTCCAAAATGCCAAATGGAGTCTAGGTGCAGGTTCTTGTAATGTACTTTGTAAGTAGTTGCTTTTAAACTTTTTGATCTGGCAGACACTTGCAGAAATTGCTGTGAAGGTAAAAAGGAAGCACTCTCTTTTACATTTCAGACTTTAGTCCTTTTCAGGAAAAGAACATCTGCTTCTTGTTGTGTCCTTATATTGGGTACATACTACAGATTAAAAGCTAGACTTAACACAATATAAAGGCAATTTAAAACTAGCCAGCACTGAAATGCCGATAATAAAAGCAAATACATTTACTGACCTACAGATATAAAAAAAATGTAAGTACACAGTAGAAAAATAAACTGAGGTTGAAGCAAATTCATTTGGTGTTTTCAAAGTACTTCACCAATAAAAATCGGATTGTGTCATGTGTTGCACGCTTAATTTGAAGGGTTATAGAGAATCTTCACTGCAATTAGAACTACAAGTGCTTTTGGTTATGTCTACCAACTTTGTACATGGACTCTTAATTCCTGCTAAAGAAGTTAATCCCCATATCATAATACTTCAACAAGTGCATTACTTTGGGTTTGCTCATGGTGATGTGCAGTTTATCATTCTGGAAAAGATTAAGTTAATTGTAAAGCTCTGGAAAACCACACTTAGAGTGATGATCTACAAATGAAGAAAATGAGAAACAGTGGTAAACCTTCCCAGCAGTGGCCATGATTACTCCAGCCGCACATCAACAATTAATCCAGGAGGTCCAAAACAAGCCCTAAATAAGGCCTAAAGCACTGAAGCTTCCATTTAATTTACCAATTAAGCTCAGTAGCCTATTCATGATTCATCATTGAGAAAGTAGGTAGCTTCCTTCTTCGGGCCGTGGAGGACATGCTCTTATTGGCTGAAACGTGCAGTCTTGCCTGAAACAGACTATTCACGCTAAAAACCTTTCGCAGCTTGATTATAACACCTCTACATGAAGTGTGGACCTAAATATCTCAACAAGGCTTTAAAAGACTTAATGAGTTATTTTAAACACTTTGGCTTCTGTCTTCTTTTGCCTTTACAGATGAAATCATTCATTTAAAACATTTTGTTTTTACTACTATGGAAAGTATTCCTTTTATTGCAGCCATTTGCTAAAATCAATAAAATTCATTTTCTTTCTCATTAATGTACACTTAGCACCCCATTTTGACATAAAAAAACAAAAATGTAGAAATCTTTGCACATTTATTAAAAAAGAATGGCTGCAATGAAACAAAGAGTGAAAAATGTAAAGGGGTCTGAATACTTTCCGTACCCATTGTATAGCAGTATATTTGAAAATGTCTGTTTGCATGCCGATCAACATTTGCCTTCTTAGCTTACACCTGCCTCATTGTTGCTATGATGCTGCACTCACAGGCATTTTACTTTGCAGTAGACTTTTATGTAGCTGTCACAGATAGTGTTTTACAGGAACCACAAAAGCTGTTTCTATCCCAGCAGAGTTGTCAGAGAGCACCTCAATAAACTGAGTGAATGAGTTGTGTTCAGTGATGGAGCGAACATGACAAGTGTTTGAGAAGTAAATCCTGTGTTGTCGTTGCAGTGAAGACATCCCCGCCTTGCTTCCAGTTGACTTTTTTGAGGTTGAAACTTGGCAATCTAAATTAGAGTATGTACAGTAACCCGGACTATACGTATCATCTCTTTACAACTGTAAAAAGGGTAAGAATTTGCAGTTTTGTACCAAAGATTATTTCAAATTGGCATTAATTGGATGTCTGAATTAATTGGGAAACCACTGTATTAATATCTAATTACTGTATCTTAAAATGTGTCCTTGTTTGAAAAAGCTGAACAAAGAAATTTAGATCATGGCACCTTGTGTTTACCATGTAATTCACTATGTAATTCTTTGATATGTATAATAACGGTGACAGAAATGTAAACAAAAATGCAAAACAAACATTTCATTTCTTAGATACTTCTTTAAATGACTTAAGTCTTGCCAGGATTAGTTTTTTGTTCCTACTCTGATAATGCACATTATGTTCGGTCATGTTGCCTAAGCAATGCTCACCTGTTAGCTGTCTCCATTTATGGGGCTCAGTGCTGCTCCCTGTCAGTCATGGTATTTGTTTCCTTACCCTCTCCATCTTCACTGTGCATTTATGGAGGATTAGAAATAATAAATATGTCACACTCATTCATTAAATAGAAAGGACAGGCAGTATGTTTTGTCAATGTGTAATCCAACCTTTATATTGGCAATATAAAGAGACAACAGTGGGGATCATTTAAATGCCTGAGCCATTTACTGTGTGACACAGCACCACCAAAGGTGATCAGAGGTCCCGCTTTATACGGGACAGTCCCATATTTTGTATTTCTTTCCCACAAACAAATGTAGTGACTCATATTTGAACAGGTCAAATTATTAAAAAAGACTAATATATTAACCAGCACTGTGACCCACAAGGTGCACAATCATCCTCTTGAAACTGAACAAATAAAGAATTGCAATACAGAATAAAGAATATGATGGAAACTATGGTTAAAGAACATGAAACACAGCAACACAGAGACTGTGGAACAGTTTGTAACTGGGAGTGGCCATTGATAGGTGATTCTCAGAGAGCCTTTTGTGAAGTTTGCCCAAAGCAGTTTTTCAATTTGATATGATGGGAGCAGCATGTTAAGCAACACTTAAAAAGTCCTAACCTGAAAAAGCCATGACTGTCCTGTATTGTCCCTCATAAACATCCTAGTTGTCCCACATTTTACTTAAGATCTTTGGATATGTACCCTAGGCTTTTAAGATGGCTGATAATAAACCTTTACTTAAGAAACTGTCTTTGTCCCAGATGACTTGATCAATTATAGACCTATATCTAATCTGCATTTCTTATCTAACATTCTATTGAAAATCGTTGCTGAACAAATGGGTGAGTATTTACACCATAATGAACTTTTTTTTAAGACTTTCAATTGGGTTTTAAAGCTCATCGTAGCACTGAAACAGCTCTGGTGAAAGTCACTAATGATATTCTCATGGGCTCAGATGATGGATTTGTATCTGTACTCGTCCAGTTAGATCTCAGTGCTGCATTTGACACAGTTGATCATAATATTCTTTAGAAAGACTTGAATATTTTGTTGGAATTAAAGGAACAGCACTAGACTGGTTTAAATCTTATGTATCTTAGTGAATTCAGTTTAAATCTCCCTCATGCTGCAGGGTTACCTGTGAAGTACTGTAGGGATCAGTACTAGGACCAATTCTCTTTACTATATATATATATATATATATATATATATATATATATATATATGCGCTCCCAATCAGTAGAGTTATTAGGCAGCATGGGATTAATTTCCACTGTTATGCTGATGATACCCAGCTATATCTGTCTATAAATCCAGATGAAGCTAACCCATTACATAGATTAGAGGCATGTCTTGAAGATATAAAAAGTTGGATGACTCTTTACTTTCTGCTCCTGAATGCAGACAAAACAGAAGTTATAGTCTATGGACCAGTCTTAATGCACACTTGTTAGGAATAAATATACTGGCTCATGAAAAGCAGGTGCAGCAAGAACGATTAACAAAAAAAATTAAATAGTATTAAACATGGGTTAGTAATATTGCAGCCAAATTTTAAAATTTGTACACAATTGATAATCAATTTTTTATTACAAGAAAATTTTCCTTCCACCACTAGACTATAGGTGTGCAGACATGCTTTCTAGAGTGAGGAAGGTCATCTGTCTGGCAATTGGAGGCATACATAGTGTGATACTTGTTTATAAATTCAAGACAATCATTATTTCAGTAAGGATTTAGACACTAACATTTATGGGTTTTTCCTGTTATCTCATTACATTTATGTCAATACTAAAATATAACCAAAGAGCCCTTTAAAAAACACAATAATCACAGAGGATTAAGAATCAGTTATGTAAGCATTTATGATTAATGATTAGGCAAATCATTTGATAAAATATTATTTACCATATAATGTTTTATTTACCCTTAGGATTTACATTGTTAATTGGTTTGAACACATTCAGACTGCTCTGCATTAAAAGCTTATTTGACTAGACTCCAAACTTTGGTTCTCAAACATAAAATCTAAGCCTAACTGTGATATCATTGCAACATTTTATTGATAATGGTGTTAATTTGCCTTTCCTTCTATTAGTACATAACTAATTAGTTTAGTTACATTTCCCTAGTTTAGTTAAGAGTTTAACCGAAGTATGTTGGATTTGTAGTTGAATGTTTTTTGTTGATAAATCCTTTTATTTTGAATGGCAGTGGTTTTTCTGGATGTGTGATTTGACCTTGAATCACAATTTTTTTGCAGTCCAAACAGAGAGTTGGGCGTTTGTTCACCAAAAAACACGACAATCCAAAAGTTATTTAAATAACATAAAGTTACAACAGCATTTTATTGCATAAGAATTCATTTAAAACACCTTCAAACTACTTTTTGTGTTAAAATACTTTAAGTTTAATGATCGAATAACTGACTGACGTTATGTCTGCAGTTACGCCACACATCCTGCCACACATCCCACTACACATCTAGGCAGAGTCAGCATCGACACAGCTCTAACAGCACTGGGCTCTTTGACACAGATTTAAAAGTAAGCTATTCCTTAATAAACTGACTACACAGATGACGTTCTGGGGTGTACTTTCTTTCTTAAAAAAAATCTCTACAATGTTTTTATGACAAACTTAAAGTATAACAACAACATTTGGACACGTCATCAGTCACTGGTGGAACAAAGTACAACAACTCCATCCCTAGTAAAGCTCCAAGAAATATAAAAACTAGTGGGTCCAAATGTTATGTTTGGAAACACTAGCAATGCTTTCAAAAGCTAATGACACACTATAGCCTATGCTTTTTTATTTTTGTGGGGATGATAGATACTAGTTGAGAAACTGGGTAAAAGAATCTATCACTTTACTCGGAATCATCATTTCTAAAGTTTTTGTTTTCTCAGTGCTATTGAGGTCTATTGTTCACTAAATGACTACCAAGATGGACCTAAAAAAGAAGTGAGCTAACTTCTTGATACGAAAAAATCCTGTATTCAGAATCCTTTGCAATACAGGCCTTTGCATGTGTCAGGATTTGGTTATGCTTTGTGGACCCAAATGCAGAGGCAGGGAGGCAGAGGTGAGTTTCTTGTAGATTTAATGAAGTGTTTTCAAACAACTGAGGCAGGAATCCAAAAATCAAAGTCAAAAAACAAACCAGAAACCATGGAGACATCTGGGGAAAAACGATCACGAGCTAGGATGACTCAGTGAGACGGAGTTGGAGGAAGTTAGACTAGGAACCAGCACTGAAGAACTGCACAGAGAGAGTATTAATGGGAGACTGAAACAAAGAGAGGGCTAACGAGCAGATTGGAAGCAGGTGTGGACAGAGCAGAACAGAAAAGGAGCTAGGGAAAAAGGAGAACACAAGAGGGCAGCAGAGGGCAACAAATAAAAACCTGAAAATAACCAGAAAACGCAACAAAATAAGAATGAAACCACTAAAACTAGAAAACATGGAACAAAGTAAAACGGAATACTCACAAGACAACACAACAGAACCAGAACTGTGACAGCGTGGTTTGATACTTAAAACTGCACTCTTGGTCTCATCTAACCAAAGCACACAGTTCCAGTTAAAAACCCAATAAGGGTTTAGTCAGCACTGCATGGTTACTGTAGTGACGGTGAAAATAAAAAGGCCTTTTCTTCTGTCACACCCTCCAAACAATGGTTTGGTGTGTAGATAAGATATTGTGGCTCCACGATGATAGTTTACTTTTTAGGTCCTCGTGCGACATTGTTTGTTGCAGTAAGAGATTTTTAACCTGTCCATTTATTGCTTTGACTGTTTATATGGTAACTTTTAAGCCAGTAGGCTGTGTGTGGGTATGAACATTAGCAGAAATCACATGTTCTCTTGTTTTTCCCATTCTGAAGCGTAAGGTCATGTTTCTACCCAAGGGATCCCTTTGTTATACTTTCTCCCAGGGGAGCCAGTAGGTTTGGAGAACACTGTAAAACACACAAAGGTGCCAACATTGTACTAACCTTAAGCTGAGCTCTTCAGTACAGTTTTTTTCATGCCGCTTTAAACTTTAAAAACTCTGAACTTGACACTCTATCTTTCCAACCAGGATTGGCTGTCACAGGCAGCCCGTAAGGGGCACAGAGTTATCACCATCTGACGATAAGGCTCAATAAACTTTGAAGGGGAAGGTTAAAAATCTGAACCTTTTAGTGCAGATTTAGATTCCAGGTTAACTCATGTCCTTTTGAAGCTTTTGTTTATTATCTTCATTTATTTAATGGAGAAAGAACGCCAGAGAGGGAGAGGGAAAGCCAAGTGGTGTTGATCTATATTAGCCGAGGCTAATATTAAAGCTCAGGGCTTTCCCAGGCAGTCAGACGGATGTGTTGCTAGGAAACTCACCTAGAGATCGGGGGTGGAGAAGTGGTTTGATGAGAGGACAGATTTCCCTGCTTGTTTGAGCTTTACATGAAAATAACCATTAAGAGCGAGAAGCATTTTGGCCCAGTGGAAGAATATTGATCCTAACTTGTTTAATTACATCTTTGTAATTAGGTGTCATGTCTATATTTTTCAGCAATTTTATGTAGCTCATTAGGCTGCTTTTTTTGGAATCCCCTCACACCATAGCCAGGAGCTGCAATGCATTTTAAGTGCACATTTTAATTTCTAATGTTGCTTATAAAATATGGCAGAGTATAATATTGACAAGAACAAACAACATAATAGTTTAGAAAAACAAAAAACTTCACATTCAGACTGGGGACTTCATGACAGAAACATTTGTCACTTTTTTTCAGTTACGTTGAATTCTGACGCTTTTCTATTTCTTGACTCATGTGGGATTAAAATCAATACACTGATCACATTCTGGGTTTTGATATATTTTGCCTCCTAGAAAGCTACAGTTTGGTTTTTGATGAATGTTGTTCAGTTTATTGTGCAAGATTGGCATGGCAAGCCTGAGACAATGCTGCTCTCCTCTGGAGGGTGGAGGGACTGCACCTTTGTCTTTCCAATCATGCCACATAAAAGTTATTGCTGACCAGCACTAACATACAGATGCCCTGCTAGGATGCAATCAGGAGCAAAGGTGTGAATCTATCAGGCAGGCGGTTGAATTGGGTTAATGTAACCTGCAGCTGTGAAGCAGGAGTTCCAACTGCTTGAATTTCTGTCTCAATTTGTGCACTTTCCTCTGGACTGGCAGTCTAACATTGAAAAAATGTAGATACCGATTGTACAATGTTTTTACAAGCATTGCTACCATTTAGGTTACTTACAGTAACTCTCATGGACACAAATTGTTTGAAAATTGACTTTTAATGACTGATACTGTAGCACCTCGGAAATGAAGGCATGAATGCCTATTATGTATAAGCTTTGCAAGAGCATGCACAGTCTTTGAATTTTTTCCCCCGCTTTTTTCACATTAGAAACACAAACTTGGTGTATAATATGGGGATTTAATGTCCATTATGAAGCTGCGGTGAGTAAGGAAAAGCATACGTTGCTTTTAAAATGGTTTATGAATACAAATCTGGAAGATTTTGTCCCAAATTCGTTTTACAACCCCTTTAATTTCATAGCCCTAAATAAGGATAATGAATGAAGCTAAATGATCATCCATCTTAACCAGGGATTTCCTCAAGCCTCAGGTTCCTGCAACAGCTGATTTAAATGGATAATTTATATCTATGATCGTGCTTCTTAATCCTGGTCCTCAAGTACCACTATTCTGCAGGTTTTAGGTGTCTCCTTGCTACCACACACCTTACTTATTGTAAGGGATGATAGATAGGCTTCTCCAGCACCTGATGGCTGCTGAGCAACTCATGCAATCATTATAATTACTGTAGATGTGGTGCTGGAGAGAATCTTCTAAAACATGCATAGCGGTGGAACTTTAGGACCAGATCACGATTGATCTATGACATACTATTAAGTTCTTTAGGAGCATTTCATGATCCATTTATATATGTTGAGCCTGGTGAACATCAAGATGCAGGACACCAGCCCTTGAAGAATGACTTTGGAAACTGCTGACTCTAACTGACGGCTTGTGTTATTTAGAAAACGAACTGAACATCCCACTGAACACACTGGTGCTGACAACATCAGCACCAGTGTGGAAGCTGGTTAAAGATAATATAAAGACAGAGCTGAATACAGGGCAGCAATAAAAAGGAAACTTGTTAATGCCTGCTAGAGATAAAAACATTGCACAGAGCCAAAGCTACAATGGAGCAGGCTGAAATAAATGATTTTAATTTTTTTAATTGCTCTTTTCCTAATTTTGGATAGGCAGGCTTTTCAATTTCTGAAAATCTGTCTTGGACATAGTTTGCATAATGAAAAACAGGGCTGCACAGTAAATCAAATTGTTGTTGCTGCACTTTCAGCCAGTATCAATGATGCAAAGAATTGTTTGGAGCACAATATCTGTTGGTTGTAATATTTAAAAAGTAATTTTTTTTGCTTGGAAGGCTATTAATTATAATAATTTTGGTATGTTTAACGATGCCCTTCTGCTGTAGATGCTCATATCAGACAAAGATGATGTTGGTCAACAGGCTAAAAAGTCACAGAAAACGTGTTTGTGCTGGGGGCTTTTTTTTTTTTTTTCTGTAAACTTGAAAAAAAGCTATTTCAATTACAATTCAAACCTGAAATCCATATATTAAAAATACATAGGGATAAATTATTTGCCAAAAGCATTTTTGCTGAAGGAGCTTTAATTATGCAATATTCATAGAAAATTGAGTCAAAGGAAAACTGTATTACACAAAGGTCCACAGAAGATTGTGTTGCTAAGTTAATACAAGAATTTTATGATTTGAAAACATTCTTTGACTAGAGTCAGCATTTCCACAACCGACACAAAGAGATCCACAACCTGGGCTACAAGTTACTGAATCCTAAACCAGGGATAATATCAGTCTGGTTCTCAATCCAAGTTGGACATGTTAAACCAATTTAACATACCCGACTTGGATTGATATGTTAAATTGGTTTGCTTCAATCTGCTAAAAAGAAAAAGAACAAAAATGGAGGTGCTGATTTAAATTTTTTCCCCAGGTTTAGGCACTTGCCTATACAACCTTTCTGTTTGCTTCCCCTAAAAGAAGAATACATGGCTGTGAAACTCTTTCTATTGGAAGTGTGCTTCCCAACAACATCTCTGAAGTCCTACAGTGATGACATTGAGGTGCTGGTAGCTTTCTCAGTCGTTCTTATTACCCTTCTTATTGTTAAACTATTATTCACCTTTTAATCCCTGTTAAGTCACTAGGGCCAAATGTGTTAATGTGGATTTGGGTTCGCTAACTAGAATTGATGAACATTGAATTTGCAAATAAAAGGATTATTAGAAGCAAAGAAACATCAGATCAAAGGCAGACAGAGTGGGGGTGAAAAATATAACAGTCAGTGCAAGCAGTTGATATTCCTGTGATTGTGATGTTTATCCCTGACTGTTTTCTTCATATATAAGCACTGAAAACATAGCATGTCTTCTTACTTTCTACCACTGGAGGGAGACAGTGGGCATAACAAGCCTCCGGCCTCCTGCATAATTTGTTTACACAGACAAAATTAATGACTTTATCTCACCCTCTGCTGATTTGTAATGGCCCTGGGTGCATCTAAGTCCTGTAATTACTTTAAAACAGTAAACAGTTTGCAGATGTCAAAGTCATATTGTCACACAGTTAAAGCTGAGGTAGCCTGCAGAAAACCGGCCTTATTAACCCAGAGTCCTTTTGTTTTAATCGGTCATTGTTCAACCCACTCCAGTTGTAAAATCTGCTGAAACATATTGAAGAGAGCAGTGTGGCAGTTCTCCCATCAGCCTGCAGTAGAAATCTCACACACTGTCTCTCAGATTGGAGGGGTTCTTGATGCCTCTGCATGGCTACATATTTGATGAGATCTCTTACACATCTAATGTCACCCCCAGGAGCTGGGCTTAAGATCAGAGAGAGGTTCAAAGATTCACTTAAGGACAAAGTACTTCCACCCCAATGTTGTGCCAGTTCACCATTAAAAAGAACAAGCTCAAACTTCAGTTTACACATATGAAAATGAAATAGCTACAACCAAAGTTCACTTAAAAAAATTAACCAATTTCAGAAACCTATAAATGAACTAGTTTGAGTTCATTTTGGTAAATTAAGCCACAATTCTACACCATAGAACCTCATAGTTCACCATAATCTATAGAAAGAAATGGAAAATACTTGATGCAGTCAAGGTATAATGTATGTGCAGTAAAGCCTTTATTCATCCAAATTACTCATAATTTCAGAAACATACGGAAACATTCAGGTTCTGCTGAAAAGATCTGGAACAAAAATGATTTCTTCTGTTCCTCATTGAGTAGCAAATATTTGCCAAGATAGCTTGAATACTTTAACTCGATGTGTTGCTTTAAATTTGAATTGGACGTGGATGACGTACGGATTTGTTAAGTTCCGGTGGGCACAATTTGCACAAAAACTTGAGTTTATTTTTTCTGTCCGAGTCTTCCATTGTTAGTTAATAAAACTGCAGAGCGCTCTGCATAAGTGGCATTAGAAATACCAGTAGGTTATTCTGAATCGAGTGTTATTATCAATTGAATACAAAAAGTGAGCTATGTGTGCCGCTCATTATCTTTAAAGCTTGTCTGTTCAGTTCACCTAAACTAAAAATATGAGCATATTCAGTGAATGCCGTTAACTGAACGCAGTCGTGCATAACACTGTCCACCCACTCTAGAAATCGCATGCAACCTCTAAAATGTTTGCATCAAGAACTGGCCTGAAGTAGCTCCCCACAGCATAATGCTACCGTCACTATGTCAGTGTGGGGATGGTGTGTTTAAGGTGATGAGAAGGCGATCCACAACAAATACATGACCCTTTATATTGCTTTTGGCAAACTTGTTATAGCTTACTTTCAATAATGTCTGTCCCAAGGTCAGATATCACTGCTGTGTTCATCAAACAATTTACTCACTAATGTTCATTCATAGAACAACTGCAATAAAACTTAAATAAAGCACAGATTAAAGGTAGTCTTTTCTGTTGAAAAATGTTAGGGTGTTCAGAAGAAAGGGGCAATAAAAACAATTCATGCCAGCCAAACTTCTGATTTCTAATGAAAAAAATGAGAGGACTTTTTTCACCATTAAAAAAATTATGCAGTGCTTTTTCCTTTGTTTATCAAATTCATTTCTTCATCAAATCCATCATAACCTTTACGTTTATTGTGGGAAAATAACAGTGTCCTGGAATCGTCAACATAACGGACCTTTTATACAGATAGTTTTAGATGAAGTAGCTTCACAACCTCATAATTTAATCTGTTTTAAACAGTGATAAAAATTTAGGATTGGCCCACTGAATGAAAGATCAAATCTGTCAAAAAGCAGCCGTTTCTAATGGAAACAGGTTTTCTTTAGCCGTTTCAGATCTGGATGTGCAGTCAGGAGTTATTACCTCAGCTGGGTGTTAGACACCTAACAGGTTGTGCTGTTTTCATCTTGGGGTTAAATGCCATGTGCCCCCCCATCCCTGAAGCCCGTTACTTGTGCTGCCCTGAACAACTTGCAGTTGGGACAACACCTCAGAGCCAAACAATTACATCAAGGTCATGGAGCAGAGGAATGTTCTCCCGATTAGTGTGTGGGGTAGCCCAGCCACATCCTGTGGATCCCACTGCTCACTGGGATGGCTGCCAACTTATTTGGGGCTGTAAATACAAACCTAAATAAGTTTCAAAGAGGAAATCAACATGTATGAATCTGTATTAAATTATAAATATTATATTTAAACTTCAGTATCTTATGATAAATATCAGCTGCATTGCCAGCTGGTGTTACGGTTCACCAGACAGTTGGAATAAGTTACTTTCTAAAGTTTCACTTTTTTTTTTATGCAAAATCCCTTTTATTCAACCGGCTCCACCTTAAATGTTAAGACTATAACTTGTGACTTTGAGGCTGATGCAGACCTTCTTGTTCTAGTTTACTTATGACCCATTTCAAAAGTTTCAGGGGTAGATATCTGGTTAAATTTACCTTCCGCTTCTTTTGTTGGTTTAGCTTTGTCTTTAATTCCTTATAACCAGTCTAATGGTTAATTCATATCCCCATTTAACTGGCAAAAAAAGTAATAAAAATGTGAAAAAAAAGAATACTTTAAAATTATGTTTATTAGAATCCATGGATGCCTAATTTGTTATAGCTCTCTTTATATCTGCAATAAATATCTACAGTATATATAATTGTGTGTGTTCAGCTTTGGTGTTTTTTTTTATAAGAATGCATCTGAAAGAGAACAGAAGTTGCATTAATAAGTGAGCTTTTGGTGGATCCTACTTATAGAGGATAGCTATAAAAAAAATCATGTCCAAACTTTCTGAAACTATTCTTTATTGCAAAATGCAAAGAAAAAGTTTCATGATTTTATTCTTGCATCATAAATATTAAAAATGCATTTTTTTTTTTTTTTTACTAGATAGGCATTTTTTTTCTCTAGATGGTGGTTCTGAAACAACATGGAGTTTTTACGGTATTTATTTATGGGAGACTTTCTACAGATAATTTGTACCTTTTTCAGATGTGGTAACAGGGCTGATTGCTCGATTTTCTTAGATAATATATTATCCAACGCTAAAATATATGATTCAATACTAGTTTCTTTAAATGTACTCTTTTAAGTCATGTTTAATTCAAATGCGTAACTGCGATTGCATCTAGCCGCTATTAAGGGTTTTTTCAGTTGTGCGTAATTACGCACGGACATTGAGACGCTCCGCATTAAGGATGAGCAGGAATCAAAGGTATTCTGGTTGAGTAAAGACTTTGGGGGGGCAAATACAGAGCCGAGGGGTGTGTCAATCCAAAAAAAAAAAAAAAAAAGTTTTCCAAAATGGGCTACCTGTAGGGGCTCACTGCATAAATACTCCCCCCTTAGGTAGAGGCTTCAGTCCTGAGGGAGACACAGAGAGGCTGTACCTTTTTTTTTCTTCTTCAGGGATTCTGTTTTGTGTGGATTATGAACGGGTTAGGACACCAGCCTGCATCCAACCACCAGACCAGCCACATCCAGCATCACAGCGCACAGGAGCTCCTGGACATGGCCGTCTACTGCGAGAACTATGGAGTCTACCAGCAGAACCTCCACCACCACCACCCTCAGAGGCCGCCGGCCCACTCCTCCACCTACAGCCTGGGTGACTATACCTCCCCATCCACCAACCCCTACCTTTGGCTCAACGGACCGACCATCAACTCCTCATATCTTCCCGGAAACAACGGTTCGTCTTACATGCAGCCTGGATACAGCTCCAACCAGAGGCAGTTCCTGCCGCCTCCAAGCGGGTTCGGTGGAGCCGATCTGAGCTGGCTGTCCATCTCCAGCCAGCAGGAGCTCTTTAAGATGGTCAGGCCGCCCTACTCTTACTCTGCTCTCATCGCCATGGCCATCCAGAGCGCACAGGACAAGAAGCTGACTCTGAGTCANGTATGTAGCTGACAACTTTCCTTTTTATAAGAAGAGCAAAGCTGGTTGGCAGAACTCCATCCGACACAATCTGTCTCTGAATGACTGCTTTAAGAAAGTCGCCAGAGATGAGGACGATCCAGGTGAGTCTGCAACATTTGACCTGCTTTGAAATGAAATCTGTTGGGCTTTTTTTTTTTCTTTTATTGCCATATTACAGGACACTTAAAAAAATAAAGAAAAATTAAATGTGAAACTTAATGAAATGGTTTGATCTCAGTAGTATTTTTTTTTTTTGCTTTTTTTTTGTTTTTGTTTTTTTGTTTTTGTTTTTTTACAAAGAAATTAATGTTAAACTTAATTAAATGGCTTGATCTCAGTAGTAATTTTTTAAAATGTATTTATTTTTTTGTCGTGCAGGAAAAGGGAACTACTGGACTCTGGACCCCAACTGTGAGAAGATGTTCGACAACGGAAACTTCAGACGCAAAAGAAAAAGGAGATCGGATATAAACAGCGCTGTCAAACTAGAGGACGCTCCTAGTAAACTGTCCGACACCTCCAGCCTCCTCACGCCCTCCCCTCCCAGTTTACAAGCATCCCCGTCCTCCACGGAGCCCAAGTCTGCGTCTCCGCCTCCCTCCGTGGAACACAGCCCGTGTTTTAGTAGCTTCATGTCTGGCGTCAACTCTTTGCTGGGGGGGAACGATGGCTCCGGGCCCCCTGGGGGGGGAACGACCCAGAGCAGGGAGAGCTTGTCCGGACTTGGCTCCTACTCTCCCTCATTAATCTCCCCTCTTAACTCTGAGAATAACAGGATGAACTATTATACATCAGCACAGAGCCTCTCCAACCACTTCAGCGTCAATAACCTCATATACAGCCGAGAGGGAACTGAGGTTTAGACTGTTTGCTGGTTCTTTTGTATGGAGCTCCAAAAGTGCCATATTTATGCGTCAAGGAGTAAAATTGATGGATTATATATGGTAGCAAAAAAAAAAAAATCCCAATGGCTTCATAGTTCATTTTCAATTCTTTTAAAAAAAAAAAATACACATATTTGAAATATTACTTCTAAAAGTATGCCTTTACATGTATAACTTTAATGAAAATCTGCATAAAACCGGCCTTTCAATTCATTCTCTATTTAATTATTGGTTCCATTTAACAGATGTCACATTTAATAGATTAATGATATATGGAACAACTATAACAAGAGACAAATACTTTTTTAAAAATATATCTGATTACATGAATACATTTTTCGTTTTTTTTTTTTTTTTTTTTTTTTTTTACTGTATGTTTTGCAGACTATTACATTTTTAACACTATGGTGGGCCACATTTTCCCCCTGCAATAAATAAACAGTTTAGTTTCAAACGTGGAAGGAATGGATAATATAATTTCGCAAATCTGCCATCACTAATGTTTTACAGTTTTTGCTGTTGTATAATTGCCACACATTAAATTAATCTGCCAGACTGACCTATGAAACTTATTTGATTAGTTTTTGTAAATAATTGTTTATGTTAATAGAAAAGATTTGAGAGGTCAGAGTTGCTGTTTGTTACTATATGGTAAACTGCAGAGAAACCAGGGATTCATTGAATATTGAAATACTTCTTTTTTTTGAAATGATGCTATGAATTTTAATACATCTCCAGGTTGAAAAACATATTTTCAGTAGCTAATAGAAGATGCTAAAGGATGTACAATGCCTTATTTATATCTCGAATTCATTCAAAGCCTACAAAAAGTTTTGATTTTATTGCACTTTTGGCTCTGCGTACCATTGTAACCTTCACATTTCTTATGTAAATACATTTGGTTGTCATGACCCCATTACAGTCAATTTCAATGTTTTTATTTTTACTATAATATTTTATTGTAAATCTATCTAATTGTTTAAGATGCAAGTTTAAACCTTTTATTTTTGTTACGAAGTTTTGGACACCTTCACTTTTAGGCCTGATTGATGCAGATTTACCATATTTTATTGCCACTTTTATATTTCTTTGTCGTGGCCTGTTTGGAGTAAACTTTATCTCCAAAAAAAATTCTACATCTTTTTACAAAAAAATATTTTTACACATAAGAAATAAGACAGAAGGTGTTTTATTAAGACCCATAGGTTTTAAATAAAAGAAACTCATTTTACTTAATTCATGGTCTGATGGTCATTTTCTCTGCTATTTTCGTTACTTTAACTGTTTCATCCAGAAACCTTAAAAAGAGGTGTATATATATATATATATATATATATATATACACATCTCTTCCTCTGTGACTTCATTGTCAGTTTTAAAAAGTCCGGAGGGAGAGCTGTGGTCACCAGGTCACCAATATACATTTTATAACCTTTTTTGCTCATTGAAGGCCAGAATTATTAGCTAAATTCTTCTTTAATAGTTTTTTTAATTCATGATGATTTTCAGCTAAAAAGTAAAAAAAAAAAAGGGGGTGCAATATTTATTTTTGAAAATCTGCACTCCCATAAATAATGTTTTATAATAACTTTTACTTTTGTGCTTCCCCCTTCACAAAAACTAAAAAGCCCCCACTCCTCCATTCAATCCATTCGTTTAAAAATCCCTCTTAAGGCGCCCCTGTCAGTGCAGCAGATTCATCAGCTTGAATCTTTCGTGTGGCGATTTAATTGTCGAAGAGTGACATCACTGAGAAAAATCATCAGAGAACAACAGGTCCTTTGACCTCCTCCTTTTTTGGTGGGGGGCGGAATTTCTAAGTTAAATCGGGCGTTTCAAATATTCTGGTGGCATCCTGCTGAGCTGTTTGAAAAAGAGTTTTGATCAGACTCTGAAGTAATACAAAAGATCACATCTTCAAACATTTGTGGTTTAAGTCGGGAATGCAGTAAACTTAATGAACCAGCACACATTAGACCTTGTCAGGAAATTCATGGAAAAGTGTCTGGAAGCAGGAAAGTGTGTAAAACTGAGATATATTCTACTTGTCACATCCAATACCCCCCTAGTTTCATGCATTCAGACCTTTAAAGTAACCTGCAAACAGTTCCGAAATGTAGCATATTATGTGATCTCGAGGTGCCTTAACCAAACGTTTTGTCAGTCATAATGTTTTTCTCAACAATGTGCTTGAAATATGGGTTTAATGTGGTGTGGTTGATGTAAAAAGTCTGAAACAGGCCACACAGAGAAATATTCATGCCAAGTAACACCCTCCCTCTGTTTTATTTCCAAACAACATCCATACGCACGGAATCAAAGAGTGTAAACAATGGGAAACACCTCCTAATTGGTGGATAATTGAATTCCCTCAGGAAATCTTTGCTCTGCAATAAAAGGACAAATTAATTGACAACACTTTTGTGCTCCTGGTCAGGACACAATGAAAGCTGGCAATTCAACAGGTCCCCTCCTGGGCTCAAATAAAAATATTACGATCTGAAGATCTGGGAACAAATTATCCCCACCCCCCTCAAGGCTCAATTATCATGGAGCAGGGCCACAGATCAGACAAAGAAGATTTTTGTCATCCAGTAGTTGGTTCTCACAGAAACACATTTTCTGATTTAACCCACGTCACTTTCAGTGAATAATGGCCTTTTAGGTCAGAATGCAAGTAATTCCAGGTTATTTAGTTGAATTATTCTCTATCAATCAGAAACATTGAGGAAAAGTGAATTAAAATCTGACATTAGAGACAGAGGGCATTTCACTTTTAGTATCCTCCTTTACTAATATCTGTGCTCTAATGTCCAAAATAGGCCACATATACGAAGGTACTCATGCTGCCCAAATTTTTTCACATTTTATGTCACTAAAATCACAAACTTCAATAAATTTTATTGTGATTTTACATAAACAAACTAGTCCAAAAGTAGTAAATGAAATATCATTCATGGTTGTCAAGTTTTTTTTTTTCAGACAGATTTGCACTTGTTTTTCTAGATAGATCGATCTACCCATCAACTCTGAACAGCTTGTAGTCTCTCCCATTGAATAGCATCCCCTCCGATGTATGCAACCACCTCCGTTTTTGGCAGTAGGGGTTGTTCTATTTCAAGGTGAAGTGCTTTATTAGTTTTCTATCTCACATTGTTTTGCACATGAGACATGAAGTTCGTTGTCCGTATGTTAAAAATGCCATCTTCCACTTCCTCTCTGTGTTCAATCTGCCAGAAGGCTTATTTTTTCTTTACAAATTCTTACTTTTTGGCCCTCTTTCTTTCTGACCAGATTCGTTGAGCTCAGGTCTAAATGTTCTAGTGGAGCAATCTGTTTTTCTGCCTAAGCTTTAGATCTGTGCAGCTTTTCCAGCGTCACCATGGTCTTCTTGACTTGAAATATGCTCATCTCTCCCAATCTGTAAGTCTTGGACCTTATTAACAGGATACAATGGTATATATTCCATTGGATTTGTTAAGAGAACAATTCTAATTTGTTTCCAAACAAATTGATTAAAAAAACCACATGCACCAAATTCAGACTGAACATTGGAATTCTCTTTAAATTCTGACTGTGTTGAGAGCGTACCCAGAATATGAGAAAGTGTCTTTTATAGTGTTATTGGCTTTTTAGAGATGGCTGCAACTGGAGGTTCTTCAAGTGTTAGTAGAGGGCAGCAATTGATCTCTTGGGTCGTGTTAATGACCCCTTGGAAAGCTCCCCCTGAGACACTTTAGGCCTACCGCTGATATGCCATACAGAGATGCAGTGCATCATTATGCTCTCAAAAGAGCACAAATAAAAGGACAGCCAGTAGTCTGTGTATGAGGTTATTTGCCCCCTGGAACCTGCCAACAGCAGCGGTGTTCATGCTCCAGGTCAGAACCTCCTCGATTTGAAGTCCTAGGAAGCAGAAGTCACCCACCCACCCTACATTGTCCCCGCTGATGATTAGTAAGGAATTCTCCGTTGTTCTTTTCCTCAACTTCATTAAAGTACCATTGTGTTTTTTTAGATGTGAAGAAGCAAGTTGTTCTCTGGAACCTAACCTGTATTTAAGCCTCTCCTCATATGTATCTACGGCCAATGTATTGTGCTTCTTGGTCTTTATGAGGCTGTTTTGTTCACTAATGCTCTCCAAGAAGCTTCTGATGCCTTCAGAGAACAGCTGGGTTTATGCTGGCATTAAATTCCACCCAATGGGGCAAAGCTTATTAATTTGGAGACTTCACAAGGCAGTTGCATGCCCAACTTATTTTAGGGTTATTCAAGACACAATGGGTGATTATAGATGCATGCAAAATGTCAGATTTATATTTATAAAAAGAAATGGTAGCCATGCCTACTTTATTACTTGCGGTATTTTGTGTTGATCCTTTGAATAAAAACTCAATACAAACATTGAGGTTTGTTGTTGTAATGTCTCACAAAATGCAAATAGGTTTGTGGGTTTTAAACACATTTGCAAGACACTGTGCTCTTGACTTAATAGAACAGGTTTTATCCTTTATTTTTCCGTGTAAAATGAGTGTGAGGTTATTATCCCTTCTTTCAGAGGGGCCAGACTTCCTCCAGAGTTTATACCCAGGTCCCGCCAAAGGCCTGCATGCAGCAGACTACACCCTCCAACCGTACCACACCCCCACATTTCCAAGCTTAATTCATCCCGCTCATTTCTCAGAAACGTAACGCTCCAGTGCCCCAGCTGTGCCTGAAGGGCACATTTACCTGGCCCGCATGAATATCACTCAGGCCACCATGTCTCAGCACAGTGCCTGCTTCAGGGGGCCCCTGGCTCCAGGGGCTAAAGGCCCAGACCCCGTAGAATGCCTCAGTATCATCAGGGTGGCCCCCAGGTTGTTACACACATACCTAGTGGGCTGAACCCATAATGAGGGGTTTCATCCTCAAAGGGCTGCCTTTCTAGAGGTGATGCTGGCTTATAATTGAAGGAGCTGATTACAAACTGGATTCATTTAATCTGTTTTTATTCATAGGATAAGAAACATCGTTTTAAATTTGAACCCTTCCTGTTTTTTTGTTTTCTCCTTTCAATGAACCAAACTTGATATTTGCTTGTGAAGTGGTCTTGCCTTGTTTTTTCCTTTTGTTTTTATTTAGGCTTCAGCCTTTTTTTAATTCTTTCAGTCCAGTACTTTTTTTTTTTACGTTTTTTAAACGACTTTGTAAATCTGAGCAAGACCTGGAAAAGTATTTGGGAACATCCAATCTTTTCAGCCCTTTTCTACAGATTCTCAGTTGGATTAAGATCTGGACTTTGAGCAATTCTAGGATCTATCTTGATGTAAGGCAGTTGATTGTAGCTCTAACTGTAGGTGTAGGATTCTTGTTCTTTTGTCCTTTACCATCAGGAAATGCTGATCCAAAATGCTGCAACCAGAGTTTTGATGAAAATTAGTAAGAGAGATTCTATCTCTTCTATCCTGGCTTCTCTTCATTGGCTTCCTGTTAAATCCAGAAAATAATTTAAAATCCTCCTCCTCACATATAAAGCCTTAAATGGCCAAGCTCCGTCTTATATCTGATTGTTCCTTATGTTCCTAACAGAGCACAGCTCTCAATCTGCCGGTTTACTAGTGGTTCCTAGAAATTCTGATAGTAGAATGGGAGGCAGATCTTTTAGTTTTCAGGCTCCTCTCCTGTGGAATAAACTGCCACTTTTAATCCGTGAGGTCCTATAGTTATGCTGCAATAGGCTTAGACTTCTGGAGGACATAGGGACCCCTTTTTCAGCACTCTGCTTCATTCTATCTCTATTATCCCACTCTGCAGAATCTGTTAGTTCAATCTCTAATGTTATAATCTCTCTTCTTTTTCTTAGAGTAGCTTCATCTCGTCTGTTCCTGTTTGGCTGTGACACCATCCTAGAGAGAAATATCAGCTGTGCTGCTCCCATCAACACCTTTGTTAATAGATGTTGGAGATTGGCCTGTTTTTTAGTGTAGTCCTGTTTCTCTGACTGTGACTGGCTTGATGTGCTCTCTTCATTCTCTGACATGGGAGTTGGCTCGGAGCTAGTCTGCTTAGCTGTGTGATTCCTGGAACTGGGCCGCCTTTTAAAGTTGCCTTTTGTATCTCTGCTTCTGCCGCCTTGAACCCCAGTCGGCCTCGGCAGATGGTCGTTTACTCTGAGTCTTGTTCTGCTTGATGTTTCCTTTCCACTGTCGCTACAGGTATGCTTAGTGTGAGGTATTGCCTTGGAGCCATTCAGAAGATGCAATAAATTTTATAAATTTGCATTTAAATGCATTTTAAATGGCTTATAGAAAGATCTAAATTGAACATATTCAGGCTTTGGTTAAGCAGTGGTTTTTGACATCATCTTATAAATACCACTGTTGTGAAATACATGAAAAATAATTGTCTTGTCAGCAGATTCTCCCAAATGAGCTATTGATCTTTGCACATCTGCCAAAGCTGTTATAGTTCTCCTTGTTTATCTTTTATTGTTAGTCTACTTTACAGGTCAGGTGGGTGAACAAGTGTTGTTTGTAGTTATGCAATACTCTTTGTGTACAACTATGGTATTGTTTAAAAACCAAACCTTGCTTTATTTAAACTTCTCCATCTCAAATTTGTCTGCTACATTTCTTTTTTTTCATTATGTTTTTTGTTCTCTAATATTCTCTAATAAGTATTTGATGGATTCATAGAATAACTGGATTTACACAGCAGTTAAATTAGGTGGACCATGTCACCAAGTAGATGATCGCATACGGCAATTGAATAGACGTTTCAAAGTTAATGGAGATGCATATAATGATGGCACTTTTCGGAATTTTTATTTTTTAAATACAGCAAAAAATACATAATTATAACCACTTCACAGTAATATGGTATTTTATCTTGGTACAGTCCCAATGAAGAACACTAAAGGGTGGTATAAAATGTAAAGAGCTGGTTCAGCCACAATGCTCCTAAATTTGCGGAGTTTAACAGAATATTGTTTAGGAAGGAGGGAATATTTCTAAGTTGCATCTTTTAACACCAACCTTTCACAAATAAACTGTTTTACCCACTTATGTATTTAAAATCAATGTGAGTTTGACATAAAATAGTCTTTTAACAGCAAAAATCTGATTTCGAAAAGAATATTTACTTGCAGTAGGAGATAATCATAATTTTCTGAGCCGGCTCTATGATTCTTTCCTCATATCTTGAAAACATAACTTGCTGTATGTTTTTTATGTATGTTTGGGGATTTCTTTTAGTCTAGACATTTCGTTTCTTGTAAATAGATTAGAAACAGCAGCTGTAGGCCAGTGTCTTCGGTAAAAGTTTCAAATAATTTAGATCAAGATCTGATGGGTCTGAAAAAGCATTTGAGTATTTCAGATGATAAGATCCATTGCTATATAATTTTTCACAGACCATAAAACGCTGCCACACAGGTAAATCAGAGGTGGAAATGAAAACGGACACTATACCCGACCCTTGTGCGGAACATGATCACTTTGCCATGAAGTTACTGATTAGAGTCTGGATCTACCCTGAAATTTCTCATCTGTTTGTAGCCATCAGAGGGCATTAAAGAGATCTTTTCTTGCATTACAGCTCAATATCTCGAGGAAGTTAAATATTAAACAGAAAAAATGACCACAGATTCTTAGGAAGCAGCCATACAGGTTTGAGTGTCTTAGGACAGGGGGCGGCACTTAAAAAGCATAGAGTGTGAAATGATAGCTGAGGAGAATGCCTATCAAGTGGCATGACCTGATTCAGCTTCATCAATCACCATTTCAGAGGCCATAAAAGGCCAGAACTAGGGGCTGCCGGTGGCGTTAGATCCATGCTGCAGACAAGCAGACATATGGATTATTTTATACAGAACAAACTACTCAGCTGTTGAGAGCACATGAGAAATGTGGGACAGATAGCCAAGCGCTATCATTCAAACTTCCATTTCTTTAAAGTATTCTTCACTCTATTTGGCAAACCTTAGTAAAGATAAGTGAAATTCTTGAAATATTATTAGTAAAAAACATACAAAAATGAATGTAGCAAGATTTTCATTGGTTAAACAAAGAGCCTATTAAATTCAAATAGGTTATTTGTTATTTCCTGTTCCAATTGGGTGTAAATATGTCACACAAAGTTCAAATCCACTGAGTCACATTTATAAATTGGAAAAACAAGTAAAAACCTCATGCAGATATTTGCTGATTTTCATTTGACATTAGATAGTATATAAAAGGTAATACATATACTTGACAACAAGCAATAGTTTTAAAATAACATTAAAACAAAATTGACAAAATAGCAGAGAAGACTTGTATCATTCTAAGTAAAATTCATAAGATAATCAACATGTAATTTTTTTTATTTTTTACTGAGGCATTCCAGCAAAGAGAACCTTTAGAGTTGCTTTTAAAATCTTTCCTCCATAAGCACCACCGTTTTACGGAGCCCCTCTGATGACATGGACGAAAAAAAATGTTTAATTGTGGCCACGAAGTAGTATTTCGAAATACTACTTCGTGGCCACGCAATAAGTTTATCGTGCGCACGAAATACTTATTAATAATATCAATAAATCCGCCCCTGTTTTCAGGCTTATGTTAACTGTAATGACTTATCTTGGACAGGCTGCTAAATGTAAACGGACCTTTAGTCCTTCGCTTAGCTATGCTGCGGTTGTTTACACTGCGCCTTTTCCACCTAAAATTGCGTCTTAGCAACAAATGTCACGTGACTGGCGGAGACCGACTGGGTAAGCAAATCGAGCGCGCCTTAG
>NW_015150580.1:671415-680319 GCF_000732505.1 Cyprinodon variegatus
CCAAGCATGTTATCCATTTGTTAGACAGCAGGGCTTTTTTTTTTTTTATAACATGCTCTTTAAAACCTCAGACCATCACCCTGGGTCCCGATGCAAAACGCCTCTTCCCACAATGCTCTGCTGATACTTTAATTTAATCTACTCCCAAATGCATGTGTTGATTGGAGAGGAAAATTGTAGTTGTAATGTAAAACAGCAATAACAAATAATCGCTATAAAAATAGCTATTGAATTATGTGTCATCATAGATTTTTTTCCTCTTAAATTTGTCAGTAAATGCAAACCAAAGTTGAAGTTTATAAGGTATTCACTGTGAGATTATGCTGCAGTGATAAAAAATAAAAGTGAAACTATTTTAAATGTTTTTTATATTAAGTCTCATTACATATGCAATTTACTTAGGAGGCATTTGTGGACTGCAATTAAGCTTAACATGTTTCTTTTTTTTTTTTAGCAAACATTAATGCTATTAATTTAACTGCAAAAGCAACATTACACATCATTTTATTTTTTTTCTACTTGTTTCTTTTATTTTTCTGTCTTTTTTATTAAGATAAAGGATTTTGCCTAAAATTATGGAGGATGGGAGGAAGTAAATCCTGTTCATGGCTGTCAGGGTTTTCAGCCAAAGCAACCCGCTGAAAGAGTCAAAGAGATACAAGGATTAACGGACTAGAACGATTCCCAGTAAATCCACAGCCGGGGCCTGTCTTCACGTTACTCTTTCTGGAAAACCTATCCCCCAAACAGTGTAACCTATCCCCCTCTCACTCTTTAGCTCCGATGTATTTGGTCACAGTCTTTGTTCTCACATTAGGGAACTGCGGGAAGATCATCCGTTATCCGTGACCTTTGTCATAACAACCCATGGCAATGGTTTTGCACACCACTGAGAAGCAAGAAAACGTTTCCTGGTGTCTTAGAGTAACTCCAAGGCTATTCTTAATTTTAAAGAAATGTTATCCCAAAAACCAGTCTTCAATTCCTGTAAGAGTCTTTTAATCTTTTCTGTAATTTTCCAGCAATTAATTGACTTAATGTTTGGTTTTTTTTAAACTGGGGTCTTATGAGAACATCCCAATAATGCAACATTACTTCCTTGGCCCAATGCAGCAGAACAAATCAGAGTATCTGCTGCTGTGTAAAAGATCTTACCCAAATATCATAATAGTTAATAACTGCAGGAAATAAATAATCTGGAGAGATGGTTTTCTTATCATTAGCTCTTATTTTATGCAGCTAATGCATTGTTGTGATACCACCCTTCTTGCAACACTTGCATGCTGTCATTACCTGCTCATCGCCAGTAGGAAGGGGTGACAGATGACAGAGGAAGTAGCTACCCAGAGGGACTTTGTTTTACCAGCCAGCAGCCGGACGGAAGCTGGCAGATCATTTGGTACTCAAGGGGATCCTTGAGCTATCTTGAGGTTTGAGCGTCAGTCATTGCTGGATGTTTTTAGGGAAGGTATCTCTCAGTTTAGATGTTGTATCAGAGGAAATTCCTGTTGTTAAAAGATAAAACCCACCTGGAGCACTTAATATTTATACAGCTACGGTATTCTGCACTGCAAGAGTTCAACATGATGTCCCATTGATCTGTGCAACCCTATAAGTACATTAAAAGAGAATCATTCATCAACAGATAGTAAGGAAAATCTCCCTCTGAAACATATCAGCTACACCAGTGGAAGGTATAGTTTCCAGCGAAAAATACCCTAACAAAAATGTATTATTAGGGAGTGTTTTATTTCTTTATTTTTCTCCTTTCGAATAACAGGTGAACCTGTTTATCTCCTTGTCATCACAAACTATGATACAACCCATCACCTTATAGCAATTCAATGCTTTCAAACAATTAGACATATTGGAGATGACTCACTGAAGCTGAAAAGGAGGATCCCAAACAGAAAAAAGGAAATTAAATGACTTTCTTAGGGGCACTTTTTTGGTTCCAGATGGGCTATGAATGGTATTTCACAAAAATCACTGATATAAAATACATTTTTGCACCTTACCAAACATCTATCATGTTCATAGATCCATTAACAAAATGTATTTGTTAAAGCAGGTGTGTGAAGAGAATTGCCTTAATGTTGGAGAACAATGGGCAGAATGGTTGTCTAACCCATTAAAGCGTTATAAACTAATTAGAATGCTATTTTTAATCGAAATTCCTCTGTATGATGTAAATCTTCAAATAGCTTAGCACTTACTCAGGTAATAGGGCTTCGATGTGGAGAACAAATGTTTTTAGGGGGGATTTTCCCAATGGGCTGCAGGTAGACACTCTTGCCTCACACTGGTTCTCCCCTATGGCTTTTAATGAGGCCTCCTGCCTCCTACTTCTATTCTGATGTATGCATACCAGTTGAGAGACAAGGGAGAGGAGACAGACAGAGTCTCCCTTGCCAAAACCATCAAACATCCCCCCAACAATGGGCCTGGTCAACATTTAACATAGATCTCACTGAGTAAACTGTAGAGGATCTGAGGCTGAAGGCTCTAAATCATAGCCTTTTTAAAAGAGTCAGACCCCCCCCACACACACCCGACATGTTTCTATTGTTCCTGCCACTAATCCCTGTCTGCACTTCAAGGCCCTGGCTAACTTCTGAAGCAGCTACTATCATCTTAAAAATATTTGAAAGAGGGGGTGACTTTAAAACTGTTTAATCTTTAAGATGGATCATTTTGATAAAGTTCTCTCCCCCTCTAAAAATATATATCGCGTTAAAGTTTTTTTTTTTTCTGTCATTTAATATGTTAAATGTTTTTGGATGATCTCTTTGTGTCTACCCTAAAGAAGCAAGATGCATTATGGAAGGGAACTGCATATCAAAACTCATTTAAAAAAAACAACACATAAGGCTTTTCTGGTTGATTTTGTTGTTTAATGAACTCCCCAGTCAGACCATTTTCTTTAGTCGTGTCCTGGCATTCCTCCACTGTGACATACAGTAACTTAGGATGTACATGTGCATCAATTTCGGGTGTCTAGGTGTATGTGTGTACATCCACTTAGTGCTGAAGCTGACAGCATAGATGAGAGCCAAGATCTTCTGCAGAAGTGTGTTGGCATGCCCCTACTTGACAAGGAGCATTTTTTTTATCCAGTATGAAAGTAAGTTTTCACTAGCCTGGAATAGTCTGAACACAAAGAACAGCATCAAAACTAAGATAGTCTTTGCCTGACGCATGCTGTTTTAGAGTATTTTTATGTCGTTACTTCAAATTTTTTTTTTTTTATACCCACCTTCTTTAGCACAACTTATTTTAAATCTTGGCATAAAACAAAACAAAACTGCCCCATACAAGAATCCCATTCCCACCCAACTTTACAGCTTAAAACAGCACCATCCTAAAAATATGTTCACTGGTTGCTCTAAAGGACACTTCTCTTGTAATGTAGAGTTCAGTGGTGCTGTGCTTCACCACTGCACCCAAACCTCTGCTTGTGCCACTTAGTCTGCATCTGTTGCCTCTGCAAAATGTTGATTTCCTCGGCTGGTTATGTTCGGTGTTATTTTTATCTCATTTGTTTCTCTAACCTATATAGCTGTTGTATGTCATCACAAGGAAATATTTTACAAATGAAAATAAAGCATTGGTTATATCATATTACTGCTTCATTGCTGCATCCCTACCTCCTGGATTCTACATACTTGTAGTCATGGACATGAATAAATAAAAGACCTTAATTTAGAGATTTGGACTGGTGGGAGTTTACTTTTGTGCTGCGAAGAAATTGGTTTCTGCGATGCTTGTGAAGAGAATTCAATCCTTGCATAAACACTGTTTATTAACCTTGCAACTCTATAAAGCTAATGGACTGTTATAATAGGTGTTGCGAGACACACTTTTTTATTTACTCTTAATGGCCGGGGACCGGGAGCTGACAGGGACATCAAGATTGATGGCATGCCATCTTAATTAGGAGGGTCAGGCCACAGCCAGATAGCTTTGTTTAACTGTAAGTGCCCCTCCCCTTATAAATTGTGTAATTATCCCTTTCATTATAGTCCCCTTTCGGGCCACCTGATAGAACTCAAAGAAAGGTGTCACTGTCTTATAATTATGCTAATGGGAGCTTGTGACCAGCAGTTAAATCACAATGACAGTGGGGAGGATGGGGACTAAACAGTGGCTATCAAGGTAGTCTTGCAGTCTAGAGGGTGATCCCAGTCAGGATCCAGTGTGTCTGCAAAGTGATGGGCCGTGACATGTCCTACAGGCCTAGAGCAGATTCAGATCAGCAGGGCAGAGTCACCACTGTACAAGACCTGGAGGGCAAGTTTCTTGAACTCAATCTGCATGCCAGAGCTCAGACGCCTCCTTGTAGTGATGTTTGAATTTGAATAAACATTAATGACCTGCATGAATGAGGGGAATGAAGATGTTTTTCAGACTCCCCTGGTTTGATGTTTGAATTGATGTTATTGAAGGATTTAAATCGAGTAGATTTAAATGTGAACCCGATTTACAAGAGGGAAATATAATAAATATAAAAGAGGACAACCAGACTACCCTTAGAGTACATGTGAGCATTGGGAGCTTGTGTCACTCAGAGGCCAGGTTACAGATCACTGCTGCTATATATCTAGAAATATGTCATTCAGACAGCACACGTTTTCTGTATTGACAGTTTTCATAAGTGCAGTACTTTAATCTTATATGTTAACCTTAAAATCTTTATAAATAAAAAAGTAATGGCTTGAAAACAACAGTCAGGATAATTAATATTGTATTTCACTCATTTAAACAAATTATCAAAATAAAAAAGCTTTTGAAATACATTTTAATTCCCTGATTATGTTTGTATTGAAGCTCCCTTCTATATTTGTTCATTGATGGTTTCTTCCATTGCTCTCCTCCTGGCTTCCATGTCTTTTTCTCCTCATGTTGAATTTTCAGTGAGTCCTTTCTTGTTTAGGCAGCAGTGTAGGTGGTCAGAGGTGTCAGTGATGTTGACTGTACGGCAGTCTTGCTTCTGTCAGAGTGCCCCAGGGCAGCTGTGGCTATAAAGAAGCGTACTACTATGAGCGGGTATTGGGTAAATGACTGTATCTTGTGTCTAGAGTGGTTGGACTTAATCAAATACTATGAAAATACAGCTCATTTATCATTTTAATTTAAATCTTCTCATTACCATGCTCCTCCCAGTTTCTTTTTGCATTTGGGTCCACTTTAAGCATTAAATCTTACTTCGTGGCCATGTATTTGCTACTTTGTGAGCACAGTGTAAGACTATTTCTCAGGAATACGCTACTTTGCGGGGTCTGGACAGCTCTCATAATTAAAAAACAAGAAAACAAAACACGATCAGATTTAGGCACCCAGATAGATAATAGTTAACCTTACCTCGTTTGTTTAGCACCTCCATTTTCCCCAGAACTATGATGAGTCTTTCCTGCCAAAAAGCCTCCCCAGAGCAAGAAGTTGCCAGTACCACGTTTTACAATGGGGTTATTGTAATCAGGCTTAATACTGTATGTGGAGACTTTGTCAACTCATAGATGCATGGCTCTGTCTCCTACATAATTTGAAGCAAATACTGCGAATAGAACTTCTTATCAGCTATTTTTCCATTAAAAATCTAAAGATAGATGAAGGCCGGATTTTCAAATCATCTATTATTTCTAATGCACCACACACAATGGACACTGATGAGATTTATTTGCTAGATAGATTGATCTGAAAAAAAGGCATATCCTCAAAGAAAAATTAGAGTCTATAAATGGAAGAAAAAGGGACTTGAGAGATTTTCCTTTCCAGTCAAACAAGGAATTTAAATATACAGCCAGAACTAAAATGGTGTTTTATAAATAAAAAAACAACATATTTTTTTTCGAATTACCAAGTCTGAGTCCAGAGCAAAGAAAATATTTATATATTGTTAGCCATATGTCTGTCATTCAGTAAAACTTTCCTTAAGCTAGTTTGCTAACAAGAATGATTAGAAAATATATCAGTCTTTAGATGAGCAAAGGTGCTGGAGCACCATGGAGCTAAATCAATGACAGCTTGGATTTACATTGAATGTGAGATTTGGTGTTGAAATAAAAAAACAAACACTAAAATTTTAAAATTCCTTCAACAAAAGCAAAAAACATATAATACTGACATATTCAACTGGAGGATCATTACATTTAGCCCCGCCCCCTAGCTAGTGCCTGCTTGTAGTGACATTGTAACTGAAATCATCTCTCGTTAAAACTTCTTTACTTTTTAATTCCATACTTTTTTAGAGGGTAATTTGGAATTTTCAATGGTTGAAATTTCTGTGTTAATTTTTTCAGTGCCAAATCTTACATTCAAAGTCAATGCAGGCTGCAACCAATTTAGCTTCATATTTGTCCCCTACTCTGTTTTTGGCAATAACATAAAACACATGGATTATTTTTTGGCTTTAATGTGACAAATTAAATTGAAATAGCTGTGGAAGGCACTCTTCACACTGATTATCATACATTAAATACATTTACTGCCCAAAACCCCCCCAAAAAACAGTGATAGTAAATGTAGAACAACATATCACCTTCCACTTACCTGACAATTAGATGAAGCAATCCATGCAATAAATATATGGATGAAGAAGACAGTTGTGCTGTCTTTAATGGTGTGGTATGAGGGCTGACAGTATAATAGCTCCAGCTTCATCAACTTTTCTCATTAGCCGGCAGTGTATTCCTCATCCGATCACTATATTTAACTGCTGTAATCATCTTGGACCCATATTACCGCACAGGCTTTAATGAAAAGCTCAGTCATTAGGCATTTAGGTTTAATGAAAGGAACCACCTGCTAAAGTGCATGAACAGACCTTTGAGACAAGCAGCCTTTTAAAGAGGTCCATAGATGAACCATGCTTCTCATAGTCCAAATTAATGCAATAAATGCATGTTTTTGACTGTTGCATGGTAGGGGCGTTCCTCTGGCTTATTTTGTGCTGCCAATATCAGAGGCTAATAGAAGGGACTTGGACACAGAGAATAAAAGTGCAACTCGCAACCTGCACCTTGAGGTTGGAAGATGGAGAGATTCACTCGGAGTGCCATTCTTTCAAGATCAGCCACTGTGTCCTGATGTATGTAATTTAATATAACCACTGCTGTTCTGTGAAAGCCCAAGAGGTAAGTTAGGGAAAGCTAGTAATCAAAAAGCATTATGAAAACAAAAGAACCCAGCAGACTGGTGAGGCAATTGAAAAATATAATGTAAACCCTAAACTGTCAGACCGCAAGAGGTGCATGGTAACCCTGATGGAACTGCAGAAATCCAGGACTCTGGTGGGAGATTCTATGTACAGAACAGCTTCTAGCCATGTTTGAATTTAGAAGAGGAACCAGAAGAAATACAATGTTAAAAAGGAAACAATAAGAAGTCCTGCTTAGAATTGCTCCAAGTTGTGGCAAAAACATGCAAAGAAGGCAACAAACAGCCCCCAACCGCATACATACCTTTGACCTTAATCTAATACTTAAAAAAAAATATTTGATTTACATCAATGTCTTCAATTACAAAGTAACCTTTTAAAAATGTTCTCACTTAGCTGAAAAAAAAAAGTACACCCAAGCATCCAGATACCCCTCGCCCCAACACACACACACATTCACACAAAACCCCCTTATTTGTTCTGCTATCACATTGGAATATGGTGGCAGTGGCAGCATTATGCTGTGGAGATTTCCTGAGTTCTGTCACCGTTGACATATATCAAGAGTGGACATGATATGAACCTATTGGTGCTGTCTGTTTGTCTGTCTGTCTGTGTGTCTGTCTGTCTGTCTGTCTGTCTATATATAGACAGACAGACAGACAGACAAACAGCACCGATGGGAGTATGGGGTCCGGGCCCTCTGTTAAGGGCTGCCATTCTCTGTATGACCATAGCAGGAGTTCACATTGCCGGCAGTAATTCAGACCTGTTCCCGGTGCATGTTGGTCTCCACCAGAGCTGCATTTTGTCACCAGTTCTGTTTTTTACATTTATTGACAGAATTTCTATGTGCCGTCAGGGACCGGAGGTGATGTTATCTTGTTGGCCTCAACAAACCAGAACCTTCAGCGTGCACTGGGCAGTTTGCAGCCAAGTGTGGGGTGGCCAGGATGAGGATCAGCACCTCAAAATCCGAGGCTATAGTTCTCCTAAGGAGAAAGGTGGACTCCCCTATTCAGGTCGGTGGAGAGTCCTTGTCTCAAGGGGAGGAGTTGAAATCTCTCCGGGAATTGTTCACGAGTGAGGGATGGATGGAGCATGAGATCAATAGATGGATCAGTGCGGCATCTGCAGTGATGCGGTCACTGTATAGGACTGTTGTGATGAAGAGGGAGCTGAGTTGGGGGGGCAAGGCTCTTGATTTACCAATCAATTTTAGTTCCCACCCTCACCTATGGTCATGAGATCTGGGTAATGACCAAAAGGACAAGATTGTAAATACAAGCAGCCAAAATGAGTTTTCTTCACAGGGTGGCTGGGCGCACCCTTCGAGATTGGGGGAGGAGCTCAGTTACCCGGGAGGAGCTCCACATCGAAAGAAGCCAGTTGAGGTGGTTTGGGCATCTGTTCCGGATGCCTCCTGGTGGCCTCCCTGGGGAGGTGTTCCTATTGGAAGGAGGCCTTGTGGAAGGCCCAGGACACGCTGGAGAGACTGTCACTGAACTGGCCTGGTGTTGCTTTGGGGTCCCCCCCAGAGCAGATGGAGGAGATGTGTGTGGATAGGGAAGTCTGGGCATCTCTGCTTAGACTGCTGCCTCTGCGACCCAGCCCCGGATGAAGCAGAAGAAAATTGATTGATGGATGGATGGATAGAAGGATGGATATCTACCTATCTATCTATCTATCTATCTATCTATCTATCTATCTATCTATCTATCTATCTATCTATCTATCTATCTATCTAT
>NW_015150580.1:680373-701091 GCF_000732505.1 Cyprinodon variegatus
ATTATCAGAAGTGTAAATAAGGGGTGATTTTCCTCCTGTACTTAAAATATGATCAAGCAGAAACTCAAGAGCAAATTTTGATATAATATTCACCTGTTTGACATCATCACAATTTGCTATATATATATAGATACAGTATATTTATAGCAAATTGTGATGATGTCAAACAGGTGAATATTATATCAAAATTTGCTCTTGATTTTCTGCTTGATCATATTTTAAGTACAGGAGGAAAATCACACCTTATTTACACTTCTGATAATAACAATAACTGAGCTGATGTCACACCTTCTTAATAGTACACGCAGGAGGTCTATTGGACAGTAGCTACTGTAGAAGTCTCAACATATAGACTGTGGAAATAAAGATAGTTTTTAAACGTTCAAGCGTAAATTGAAGAAATGTCTGATTAACAGCTTTACTTTTTAACAGCCTTATACAAAACCTGAATAACTTTTTTTTTTGTTTTTACCTATCATTTTTTCTGTACATTAGCAACATTTTCTTTATGTGCTTTTGTTATGTTTTGCTGCCATTCAGCTCCTCTCATTGCTACGGCCTCTATTTTCATGCTCAGACACTCTGGCTTTCTTAAACGTCTCAATGACCTCTATGGGGCCATGCCAGCACTTCAACATTTTGACATTATTTTGATGGCTGGTGGCAAGTAGAGCCCTCTTCTTAGCGGGTTGCTCTCAAGCACAGCGAAGAAGCATTCCTTTGTTAAGTGTTTGTGTCGCATTTAAAGGATTAGAGAGTTTTTCTGAAAGACATGAGGAATAATGTTTTGAATCACCAGCTGAATCAGTATGCTACTCAGGAACCTAAAATATGAAATCCTTGCATGTGTTTTGGGCTCCTGTCCGGGAGCTGCTAGGGCCTCGCTGTATGGTGCTCTATGTTTCACTCATGTGATATTATATCCCATTAAATGAATCCACATTTATGCTGCCATATTTTATAGTTTCTGCCAAGGGGTGTTTAGATCCCTTCCACAGTATTTTTCATCTCGGTTTCCAAATGCAACCATGTCTAAGTTTGAGGATTGCTGCATGAATAAATCAGCAGTTATGTTTCTAGAACCATAGTTCCCATAGATCTCAGATTTTATTGTTTGAAGAAGAGGACGGATAATGATGACCTCTGGTGGGCAGGCTCAATGAACAAGCAGTACAAAAACCGATTCATAAAATAAAGCAAGAGTTGAAAAACAATACTCAAAACAAGCCTTTAGTTGAAAGGAAAAAAAAGCCCAGTACAGGTTAAATTGTTTATAAAGATAAATAAGCAACAAATGTTTGATTTACCAAATAAACTGGTTCAGGTTTCCTGTAAGATATAAGTTTAAGAACTAAGCTTCTAAGGTTGTTTTTATTTCTAAACCATTTCCAGAAAAAGATTTTCTGGCAATTTTTTGCAAAAAAAACAATGCATATATAGAAAAAAGTATTAGACTTCCACTTGACTCATTTCAAGAAACAAAGGGAAGTCTTTTTATAGGAACACTCTAATTTAGCCTAATCCGACTAAAGAGAGCTCCAGTTTAAGTCCCAAAGGAGTTCACCAAGTCCACGTTAATATTTTTCATTTGAAACAACATTTAATGTGGACTGTCACAAAGAAGACACTCAAAAGTTTTTTAAAACCTTCCAAATGGTGGTCAATGAAGGCTGTGGCAAAGTAAATATAACATATTTATATCTTTGGTAAGACAAGAAATATGGACTAATAAACAGAAGTACTTAGACGCTCAGATCAACTTAAAGAAAGTGAATTCAATAAAACGAGAATTTTCAAAAAAACTTCAGTTACAATTTTTACAAAGAGATTTAGATGGTACTAATGAAAACACCAAACAATGCATTATACTTCTTTGGTATGTGGAGTAAATTATAATGTATTTCAACATTAAAGAAGCATGATTCAGTTGGAATTCTTTGATTTTAAAGACGCTAGAATCTCCCTGATGATAAAGGCATCGATGTACATCTATTGTAGATAATTCTAAATATTATCTTTGGTTTATTGTTGATGTGCTGTGGCAGTTTTTTTTGTAGTCGCTTCTCATTAAGTCTGGTTTATGCTGTATTTTTTTATTTCTTTGAAGCTTATCTTACTTCTTATTGGATCATTGCTTAAACTCATTTAATTTGTGTGTCTTAATCGGCAATCTCTTTTAATCCTGAGTTTCTTACACAAAATAGGTTTCTTCTGCAAATCTGTGTTAAATGTGCCGAAATGAACAATACAAACGGGGATACTGTAAACAAATATAATAAAGGGAAAGATATGACAAATAAATCTTGTGATATAGTAGCGTAACAATTGTCTTAAATTGGTTTATGGTGCATCTTTTCCACATGTTTTTACCTTTACAGAGCCCTTCTACCCTTTTTTGGGTAAATTTCTTTCAATTGATTGTTTGTATTAGAGGTTTTTATCCTCCATCAAGGCTTTTTACACATCTTTAAAAGAGGTGCCAACAAATGAGGATGGCTTTGTCAATGCTTCTCTTTCTTCTTCTCATCTTTTGTGATTTGAGTGCACAACTTTTCAACTGTGGATTTTAAAGAATAGATCCCCTAAAAGATCCAGAGTGAAACGTTTCAAAGTGTCCGTCATGTTCTCCAGTTTCAGCCCTCTTTGAGTGAGAGAAGATGAACATCACTCAGGGATCCCCAAGGGGAAGAAATTCTTCCAAGACTTAATGCTTCTCCTTGCTCTTCCTCACAAATGAGCTTCCAAACAAATTTCACAGTGAGAACCTTTTTTTGCAATCTTCACAGAACCTATGGATCATGGTTTTGTCTGACTATCCTCTGAAAGTAATCAGTAGTCATAAAAGCAGAGTTTTCAGTCTAAACAATAGTTACATGAACAGGAATCTCTGACGGGTCTTGAAAAATTACGTTATTATTAAAAGTCAATAACAACAAAACCCCTTTTTGTCCTTGCACCAAGATTCAGCTGGAGCTGTCTTCAGGCTTGCTGCAGACAGGCAGTGAGTCAAAATGTATTTATTCTATACCTACTCTTCATCTTCAGTTATTTCTATAATTGGGTTTTAAATAGCTATACCTAAAAAAATAATTTGCATTGTATTCTTTTAAAGGCTAAGCTGACTGTCATCTGATATCTTAGAAAGATGGCTGTAAATACAGAAGTCTGAGGTAAAATGTTTAGTATGGGCTATTTTAAACCAACCGTCTGTGAGATGTAGCTATCCCAGCTAACATGGCTTTATGTGAAAATGTAATTACCCACCTTGTTTTGTGTTAACTGAAATCAAAATTTTTAGTTCAATTTCACAAGACACCCTTGCCTAATAACTTGACATGTAGAACACAGATAGTATCTAAATTAGTCTCCCAGAGCAACAAGAAGTAGGCTAAATTAGTCAAAAATGCAGCAAATCCTGTTTTAATGTGAAGAAATTCCTGAACAGGTAAAGGACAAAGTCCTGCCATTTATTTGTCTAAAATGGATTTATTAACCTCACTTGAATTGATAAACCTCAGTCTTTTGACTTACTAATAAGAAAGAGACAGAGAAAAAAAATGGAAGGTAGCCTATAAGTTCCAGTTCAGAAAAAAAAAATTCTGACCAAGATGAATGTAAAATGAATTGAAACATCTAGCTGATCACCAACTTGGAACCATTTGGAAGGTGTTAACCCTATTGTTGTAGTATGATGCTCAGGGCCTGCTTTGCTGCTTCAGAATTTCAACAACTTAAATCACAGAATGGAAGCTTTTATTCTGTGCTTCAAAATAATCCTAAAGGGGGATGTGCTAATAATTCAAAAGCACCTGGTTTATTGAATGGAAATGTTCTGAAAACTGTACAAAATACATTTTTTCTTTTGTATGCACACTGTGTGTACAAAATGACAATAAAAGTTGTCTAAGTCATTATACAGGACAAGCACCCCAACCAGTCCACCTTTAAATGGCCTAAAGAACGGAAACAAAATCATGACTCTGTAGTAGTTCAGTTAAAGTCTGATGGAGATTGGTTAGCATGAGCTTAAACTGGCCATTCATGTTCAAAATCCCCCTAATTTGGCTGAACAAATCATTGTCTTTCAAAGGTGAGTGAACCATAGTCCCTCCATACTGATATCAACGATCCATTGCCAACTATAACTAAGGCTTAAAGTGAGTTTCTCCTAAGGACATTAAAACCAGTTAATATATTTACTGGGCAATTAATGTTTCACATTGTGCCAGCTGGTTTGGATGCCTGTATTTGGAAAACAAAAGAATAATTATTTCCCTGAAACTACATTCAGAAGCATATCTTTATCTGATATAAAACGTGTTTGATAAGCTGAGAGTTTAAATGCAATAGAAAAGGAAAACCAGAAATAATCTGCAAGTGGGCAGTCATGTTTGTTTAGAGACACATCATGAAGCAATGTAAGTTACAGGTGGTTTTCAGCATGCTCTTAAAATACTGCAGTTTCTTCCCAAACCTGCATATCAAGGCTGCTCTTCAGAGACCATAATTTAAAGCTAATTTACCTTAAGGTTGTGTTTTATTGTAACTCTTTTGAGCAATATCCCAAATCCTAAACAACTTAGATCAGTTGTCAGAACCTTGCTTATTTAAAAAGCTCGATCTGCCTTTGCAGATCCCCTCCCCGGTCTCTGCAAGCGGATCTACCTCAAGTCACAGTTAGTCTGATCATACTATGTAATAAAACAGCTCACTGAGTTTTTGGTAAAGAAATAAAAAAACAAAACTCAAATTAAGGGTGAAGTAGTGCAGATGACACTCCCACACTCTTCTTCACCCTGTGTCAACTCATCACCTCTTGCCTGGGTGTTAACGAAGAGAGGAAGAGGCTGGCAGGAGATGGATGGGGGAGGTGTGGGTAAAAGGGATCACCTTGCCAAATCCGCTGTGAAGGCGTCCTCTCTGTGCACTTAGCGCCGGAGCCGACACGTAGCGGGGTGTAGGGCTCCCTGAGGCGACACTCTGGCCCTGGCCTCCCCTGCTATTGTCATCTGTCCATCTCTCAGCCTCCCCATCCGGCAATCTGCCTGAAGGAATCCTACTTCCTCCTGCCACATTCTTCCTCCCTCCATTACCCCAGGAGCAGCGAGGGAAGTAGTGTTGAAGGGGACTCCCAAGAAAGGTCAAGCGAGTATCATTGTCCAGGTCTCAGCCACCAATCAGATCTTTTGTCGAGTTTTCTATGACAGAAGTGAAATACATGTGCAAATATCTTTTGATTCCACAATCAAATTTGAAAGAAAAAAAATTATCTGCTGAATGCTAAGGATGACAGTGACAAGGTGGAGACAAGGTTTTAGCCCATCACCCTGATGTGATTGCAAATATGTCATCGTACTGAGACAGAGTCGAGCCAGGCCGTTTCAGTGAGTGCACTGGTGGCAGGAAGATCTATGGAGGCAGTAACACAACCTCTGGGAAGGCGAGGACTGGGAAATTCTGCACTGCAGACCTGCCCGCCAGGTTAAAACAGAAGAATGGGGCCACAAGTAAACATTTAAGACATGTCAATCCTTTGTCCTCATCTGATTCAAACCAGAGAGGACAGTGTTTGCATGCAACCTAAGGAGGAAACAGGATTTAGTGTTCATAAGCATTACATTTTGAAAACATTCATAGATCAAACAGATTTTAATAGGCAGACCTATTATTCAGAACACGGTTCAATCCAGTTTAGTCAAAGCAGAATTGCTTATATCTCTTTTTAATAAGACAAAAAGTAAAATATATTGTAGCAACTACCGACATAGACTTTTGCAACTACAAAGGAGGGGTTATACTGTTTGCATTTAACTTTTTAATCTCCAATATGATTTTTTTTCCATGTTACACTGAATGCACATAGAGAGCCTCCGACTACACAGGGTGAGTAGATCCCAAACTGTGCAGATTTTTTTCACTTTTCTCTGTGCTGGGAAAGATTCTAAATAGTTATATTAAAAAAAATGCCACAGCTACAAAGCGAAGCCCCCTTCATGTTGTGCAGCATCTCAAACCAGAGCAGATAGAGGATTTTCATAGGCTAATATTAAAAGTATGATTGGAACTACGTTTAAAGAAAAGGAAAGTTCAGCATTAAGCACTTTTTTATATGGTTTATATGGTAACATGATGAAGCAGTGAGAGATGATTCTCAGATCTAGATCTGTGATGTTTGTTGAAGATTATTTTTTTCTTTTTTCCATGAAGAGGGGAGAGAGATAAGCTGCACTTAGCTGCACCGTCTGTCCCTCGTTGTTTTGTTTTTGTGAGGCTCAAAGAAGATTAATATTTTACTATATCTGTTTTCTGTCCTCAAATTTGTCAAAGTTTTCCTTTTCCTCACAGAGAGGATAAGCAGCACTTTCTACTGTCCCTCATTTTTGCAAAGCTTAAAGAAGATCACTACTGTACGTCATATGTTTTCTGTCTTCCTAAACTCCTATTATAGTATTCTGTTTATTAAAATGTTTCATTGATTGTTTATGCCAGAATCTGCCCCGCCTGCTTTGTATGCGTTTTGCAACTCCTAACCTTGGTGATTTCTCTTGCAATTTTGAGATTTTGTTTTGTATTTTCTTCTACAGTGGATTAGTTTTACTTTGCAACCGCATCTCTCTTCATGTTAGACCAATGATATTGCCGCTGAATTGCTGCGTAGTCTGATTAGAATAAACCTGGGGTCTATTTCAGTTAGAGCTATGCAAGCCCCTTGCAGAAAATTGTGACAGGTGTGTTCTTCCCCATTAACTTTCAATGAGTGCTATGCACCTTGACCTCATAATACGCAGTTTTCTGTCAAACTGGGTGGATTTGGTGTGTTCATGGCTTAGACTAATACTCCTATTTTAGCCCACTTTACCAAAATATTTGTATTTGTTCGGTGACAGAAAAACAAGATATTTCTTTTTACTTGCTTCAATTTCAGATGTTTATCTACATTTCCTTAAAATAATTAATTTTGCTTTTGTATAACACATACATTTATTGACAGGTTTATTCAATTAAACCTTCAATGAATTGTTATACAGATATTTAGAATTTTAATGAAGTGTAGAATCTTTTTACTTTATGGATTTTTTTGACTGATTTTCTCCAAATTTAAAGTAAAATTGTAAATGATAGACGTCCACTGTGCAGCCCAAAAGCTATTTGGGGCCTATGTTGATGATACCTAGCCCCCACATTTCTAATCAAAAATGGTAAACATTTGTGTTTTATTTACCATTTACCATGACACTAACAGCAAACTAAGTACCACTGTTTTTGCTAAGAAAAAAACTATCAAATTGACAGGTATAGATACTCTTAAAATTAAGGAAACATGAAAGACCCTTTTTATATATCAGGTCTGCAACAACTTAGATCCCTTTTCAAAAAAAGATCTGAATAATGTCTTTGTTTTCCTATAATATTGCACATTTAGTTTGTTATTGAACTGCTTAAAATGAAACAATTCAACCTAAAACTGTTTTTCTTTTTTTGTGTGTGGCCCATGAGTATTTGTTGCTTTATGATTTTGGTCCACATGACAAAAAGTCTGTACATGCCTGCCAAATATGTAAGTATTTGTATACCATGCAACACCAGCTGTAAGGCATGGGATTATGTCAGCATGCTGCACATTGAGCTGCAACATTCATGCACTAAATGTTAGTTTTTTGTAAAGGAGTTTTAATTTAATACATTTACCGGTACTCAATTTTCTTTTGTTTTCTGATTGCTTCCCCAGACTATTCTGTATAGATACTCAAATATGCAAAAACTGAACTGTAATAATCCTGCTTTATGGGGAACAGGTCATGACAGTTAGCCAGTTACACAGACTGACAAACTGTTTCATATACATGTAAACAGGCCTGAAGCGGTGTTGATTTGTCTGACATTCAGACAGCCTGTCTCCACATCTGTGCCAAACCAGACAGAGCGCTGCATCCTGCAGTGAGGCTTCATTGTCTCTCATGCAGGAGCTAATATCAGGTTCTTCTCCATTCAAAGAGTCCTTCTTTTATTTGCAGAGACAGAAATCCTTCCATTTAAAAAATACAGTAAACCATGGCGATAAATCAGAGGTGGAAAACTTCCTGATGAATGGAGTCAGATTGAGGCTGTATTGAATTGCAGCAAAATTCCTGAACTTGAACATCAGAACTGAGCTGCTGTGGATATCTGCAGTATCTGGTATCATGGATTTGAATCTCTTCTCTCACTCTTATTATCCAAGGTGTTGATGTGGAGCTGACTAACTTGACAGATGAAGTTATTCAAGATATTCAAGACACAGTGGTGTTTTTTTTTTACTTCTCTATATTCGAGGCAGGTGTGACAGTGATGGAGAGGCCTTATGACAGAGCTTGCAAATCCTTTAATCCGTTAGCAATGCTCAGTAGGGGGCACTTGAAGCCAGGTACTGGACAAAATATTCCCATCTGGCTTCTGTAAAAGACATTCAAAGCCAAATGATGCTTGAAATGCTTCACAGGACCCTGAACTTAATAACCTAAAAACCTGGTGCTTTCTTTCTGTCTTAAGTTTTTTTTAATTATTATTATTACATATTTATTTACAGAAACCTCAACATTTTTTGACAAAATTTGTTAAATAATAATAATAATAGAGAGGATTTCTATTGGATTTGTATTTTTCCTTTACTTAAAGGGTCTGTAATCATTCAAATTCAGCTTTTCTGAACTTTTAACTATGTCATACCCTTTATCAAAATTATGACTAAAGTGGTATATTACTTGTTTTCTAGTAAGGTGACTAGGTGACTTGCCAATATAGCCCTGGGAATGAATGTCCCAGAGCTAGCTGATAGCCCAGCAGCTTTGCTTTCACAAGCAGACCAGTATGACTTGATTTCATGAGTATTTTGCGCATTAATCAGCTGTTTATTCTGCTCTCTGACGCGTTCTCTGTTCCTCTCTGGAGCAGCAGGACACAGCCTGTCAGCCCCTATGATAAATCCCTTTGCGGTTTGAACCTCGGTCTATTGAAGTAAGCAGCAAGAAAGTAGAGCCCTGACTGGATAAGACTACAAAACTAACTAAAATACATCACTTCCAGTGAGGCTAAATCTCTTAAGGGCAGATTAGACTTCTGCATCCGCACACATCAAATGTTGTTTAGGTCTGGTCACGAACTAGTTTTGCTGGAATGCTTCTGCACCTCGTTCCGGAATTTCTAGGGACGCACAACAGTTTCCCACCAAAGCGCAAGGGGGAGCCTATTCGAGAACTTGCAAGAACTTCACGTATTTTCTCTCAGTCTCTTCCACCTTTGTAAACGCTCCTTTGGATCCCGCTCAAGGACTTGGCTGATCTCCCTCCAGGAGTTGGCAGAGACCTTGGCATCTTTATATAATTTTTCTGTGGCATTGTACAAGTGGTTGTACTTCCGAACCTCCTCTAACCTTTCGTCGAGTTGTCCATTGTAGTTGTTCCTCGATTTTTAAAAATGGCGCGCCCCGGCACAGAATCGAGAAGGACGACCACACAGACAGCTGGAAAGGCATGCCAAGGACCAATCACAGCTGCATTTGTCTACGCACTTCTGCTTGAAGTCTGCGAGGTTTTGCGACCATCCGACGAGTAGTCAGGATTTTTTTTTACTGAGTGACGACGGTTGCAGAACCTCTGCGCAGGGGGCCGATTTGACATTTGCGGAGGCCATGCATCAGAAGCATAAATTGGCCTTTAGTCTTACGGGGTCTATGGAGCAGGGGAGGGTCATGAGGCTTGCTGCTCCATGCTGATTGGCAAATATAACTATGATTTTTGACTGCTAGTGGCCAGACAGCAAGGAGGTTTTCCTCATGAGTTGAGAGGGAAACGTGATCAATCAGTCAGGATAGTCATCTTGTGCTGAACTCTTGCCGTGGTCTGTCCATCCATTCATCCTTGTATGTAAATATTTATGTGATTTAACAGCCTGGAAGCTTTTATTGTTTAAATCTCGGTAATCAGAAGCCATGTTTCACTCTTTCCAGGTTGTATGTCACCTCTCACACAGAAATGGACTTCAGCTCCAGACCACAGCAGCTCTGAACAAATACTAAAAAATGAAAAGGCATTCTGTGTAATTTTATTGCTCTAAAGACTTTTCTAAAGAGGGTTGCATATTAAGATGAGTGCTCCAAGCTCCACACCTGTATGTAGGTTTGAGACTTTTATTTTGTATAAACGAAGTATTAGAGTAACCATGTTTTCTGACAGTTGGCTAATAAAGACATCACCAACAATATGTGTTTTTTTCCCCAAACTATTTTGGAAAATACATTGTATAGGAATATATCTGTGACAGAGTAACAAAAAAAAAAAAAAAGCAAATAAATGATTTGTTAGCATCATATATATACTGCACTGGTCAACTGCTGCAAAACATGCTGGTTAGCCTCTGCTTCAGGGCCTCCTGAATCAAAGGGTCATGTTATGGATAGTATCGAGTCTTGGCTGCTTTTCATCATCTCTTGTTCAAGAATTTTTTGAGCAAAATTTACAATTTATGAAGGACTTACTTTGATATGTAAAACATATATACATATATTCTGAATATTTTATGCCTTTACCCGGTCAGGGCGGAGTCCTGTCGGTAGTGCTCAGCAGCTCCATCTAGTGGTGTCAATTCCTTACTTATAATGTGATTAAAAAATTGTAAGGGTGTAAATACTTCTATATCTCTCGTTCTCTATGCTTCAACTTTTTTTGGATCTTCTCACTGTATTTTTCCACGTGTTCCTCTGATTGATAGTGATGAATGTTGGCAACTTTTTTTCTTCTGTGTTCAGGTTAAAGGGCACCAGTTTAGTTGAACTCTGTGTTGTTTCAGCGGTTAACTGTATCCCTTCCCCTGTGCAGTGCACCCTGTAACATGCATCCCACCTGCCAATCAGGACAGCATTCATCAAGAGTGGTGTCAGGCTGCATGGGGCAGAGAAAGTGTTCAGTCGTCTTTACATCCATCAAGCTGGCTGTAAAGTGTCACATGGCATCAGATTTTCCTTAAACCACTCACAGAATGGCCTTTAAAATTCTGCACATGATAATCAGAGCTGGACACGTCTTTGTCTTTTTCTCTGGGTCTCTCGGTCCCAACCAAGTAAAGTGGAGAATTGGCTGCAGGTGGTTTTAACTAGATCTTATCTTCTGTTAACAGAGGCATGACACTATAATGGAGCAGCAGGGGTGCAATTACCTTTTAGTTCTCATCCTCCTCCTCCTCCTTCTTCTACTTCTCTCCTTGCCTCTGCCCTCACCTCAGCCCTGCCTGACAAATTTAGATTAATGGCGGAGATAACTAAGGAACCTGCCTTCCTTTGAGTTTCAGTCACTAGACTCAATGTGAGAGCAAAGCAATATAGAGTCTCTAAAAGGCAGGAACATTTCTCATTTTTATTAAGCAATTTCATTATACTATAGAAATATTTGAATATCAATTCACTTATTTGGATATGTTTCCTTAATAATAATAACAATGGTCATTAAAACTGATATCATCCTTATGATGACGATGATAGTGTTGACACTTACATTTTTCTTTATCTGAATTGATGGCTGTGATCATTTTTCTATTTTTTTCTATTATTTTCATCATTATCACCATCACTAAAATTAATATAATAACTTTTATAATAGTGGGATTTTGTTTTTTTGACAGTTAATTGTTATTATTATTAGTTCTCTAACTGATTTTGTATTTGTCTGTTTATTGATTTATATAATGTCTATAATGTTGAAGTGACTTAACATCATGTTTTAAGTTCATATCATAATTATCTATTTATCTATGTAAATAACAGTGTATGTATGTAAATACAGGACTTGTATTTAAATAGACATATTTAATTTTTTTTTTACTTATAAAACTACAAGCTAAAAAAAAAAAAATGAAAAATTAAATAAAGTTCATATTGAATCAAATTAAAAAGTGTATGTGTCTAGGATGATATTTCACATTTTTACTAAAATGTTAAAATAAAAAGGTTACATGGAGCATTTAAGGGGAGGCTTAGTAATTTTTCAATGTTTTTTTCTTCTTCATTAACTGTCAGTTCTGTTATATAATGTTTATTGGAAACAGTAGTTATGTCTCTTTATCATCATTTAAAATAATAATTTTTTTTTCTTTTTTTCCTTGATAATACTCACTCTTACAGGAAATCAGCTCCCAGAGGTAAATGGGATCCTGGTCCTCCATCGGCCCTGCAGCTGGAGGTGTCTGTTTCACAGGCCTCTGTGATGCTGGCGCTGGAAGGATAAGGTTTCACAGGTACAAAAGTTTCCACTTTAATCCTATCATGCAGAGTGAGTGGTCAGGGCTTAGGGCTCCCACTTTAATCCATAGGTTTATTCTCCATCCCGGTGAGCTGTGAGGTGGAGAGTTTGCAAGGAGGAAGAGATTACTGACCCATCTCTGATTTTATTGAATCAATGTTTGCACAGCAAACAGCAGGTCTGCACAGCAGAAACCCCAGAAGATTAGAATGCTTAAGCTTCTCTTCCAGAATATAGGTGTTGAATGTTCTAATAAATTGAATTTACCAATGCTGTTAAATATATATTACATCTTGAGTAAAAAAAAAAAAAAAAAGCAGAGGTATAGGGGTATCTCAGTAAAAAAAAATTGCATATCGAAAAGTAAAAAATCTTAATATTGCCTACAACTAATGAAAACTAAATCAGATTGTCCTAAAATTAACAGTCTTCTTTAAATAAAAAAACAAAAACTTGTTTAGTTGAATATACTTAGGGTTTAATATAAGGTTAAGAATATTCACTTTTAAGGTCTAGATTTTTGTGACTACTATTGCTAGAATATTTTGCTGGTATAACATTAAATTATACCATCAAAAGATATAAATGTTCCCCATTGTGGGACAATAAAGAGATTTTCTATTCTATTCTAACAGCAGGTGTTTTGTGGCTATGTTTCAACTGTCTCAATGATAGGAAAGACTAACCACCTTGGCAGCTGTCCAGAGAACAATCGGTGACAAATCAAGGGCAACCTACAAACCAAGAAAACTTCAACCATAATAATGGCAAGTTAATTGGAAAGAAAAGTGTTATAAAAGGGAAGTTCCTGCCTAAAGCAAAGAAAAAGTTCTTCCCTAACTGTATCAATATGTGATGTAAAAGAAGCCTTAATCAGTACGTCCATGCATGGAACGGTGCATGGCCATTTATTCCATACCTGAAACCTTTTACTTTGTGTGGAATGGGTACTGTGAAGAAGAATTCACCCATTATGGATTTTTCTGATTTGCTTTTTTCAACATCAGTACTGTAAATGTTATTTGTGTATGTAAAACAAAATGAATGATTATTTAATTAATCAATAGGTTACAAGTCTTATCTTTAATGAATTGTCACTGTGTAAAAGAAAAGCCCTCTGATTTGAATTTAATTTCTGAGCTCGCTTCCAATTGCAAACAGCAAGCCCTAGTTACTGCCAGAGCTGTATTCTCAAGAGAGTGCTAAAAAAAAAACACAAAACGCCTGAAATGATGAACAAACAACAGTTTTATTTTTTTTTTAACTCTAACCTAAAGAAATTTTACATTATTAGGATCTGTCAGTTTGAAAGGGTTCAGGGAATCAAGCAAACCACAGTAAAAGGAATATCCATTGGAGAAGACATGATACAATTACTTCAAAAGTATTTTTGTCAAGATGATCCTGAAAGGAAAGGAAAGGAAATCCCCTCCATTTATTTAATTACCTTATCTACCCCCATTAATGTATCATAGCTTAATACAAGTCACATTGATGGAAGATATTAATTTATAATTGTTTTGATTGTTTTTTTATCTCTGTGTAATGTTTTAGCATGTTTGTTTCTCGAAATCATTTTGGCTTGTCATTTCAATCCAATTTATCATGTCAATCCAAGTCAATTACTGTGTAGTCTTTCCTTAGCTCTCTACTATGCAGATATATTTTTTTATTTAAGGGAAACATATTCCAGGACATAACAACTCTTTTCTTTTTTTATGCTTTTTTGTACTATATACTGTTTTTATATTGTCCGTTGTATTTTATCTTTAATGGAATCTTGCTTTAACTCTTTCTACTCTATATAAGCTACTGTAGCCAGAATATCCCTGAAGGAGTAATCCCAAGGGATAATTAAAGCTGAGTCTAAGTTTAAGTCTATTTCCTACGTATTGTATTCTATCATATAGTATCATATGTTTTATATTTATTTTTCATAAACTGAATGAGGGACAAGAGGTTAAAAAAAATACCTTTTTGTTTCAACTCTAACCTGGTACTGCAAATGTAATCAAACCATGTCTAACTGAATCGTCCCTATAATATTATATTCATTAAATTACTGTACCCCTGGGTTATGCAGCGGTAGAATCATAAATACATTTAACTGAATTCAATTTAACAGCCTAGTCTAATGCATTAAACATGGTGTTGATGCTTGGAAATGATCCAGTGTTGCTTAATTCAAACATCTCTACAGAGGAGATCAGCCCAGAAACCCGGTTCAGTGATCTAAAAGTCTCATTACTAATTGTTGCAAATGCTTGATGCTGTTTGTTGCTTTCAAGCAGAGGAAAGTCTGTTAACTTGGGTGCAAAGACCCCCCAAAGCAGATTAAATCCGAGAGGTTAATGCTATCTAACTTTATTTTAGTTTATGAAGTTATTAAAGTAAACGGTAGATACAGCTAAAGGGACATGTAGAAATAAATACAGAAAGTATTTGAGAATAGAAAAAGAAAACGCCAAAAGTAAAATATTTAAAAACCAGACAGAATCATTCCATATATTGTTGTTTTTTTATTGTTGCTTTATTTATAGGACTAAAAACTGTAAAATATGGACCATCTAAAAAAAAAAAAAAAGTATCTAACATGCTGTTTTCACAAACAAGCTTCTTCAGCCTCTCTGTGGAAGATATGGTTGATGTTCTCCTCTACGAACAGACCAGAAACGTCTTTGATTCATTGCAGAAAGCAGACATTCCCAGAAATTTAATACATTTTCACTCTGACAACGACAAAGCAAATTGCTTCATCCTTCTGCAGGTTCCTTGAAGTGTGAAACTTGAAGGAAGAGTAGATCTTTTGAAGGCAGGTAGAAGGCGTTGCAGGGCTGAGAGGTGCTGGAAAGGGCATGTCCAAACAGACCATAGTCCCTGAGTGATGGGGCACGGGAAAAGGTAACGGGACACCTCAGCCTTGCTCTGATGTCAACACGGTCATATGAATCACAGCTATGAGTGCGTCAGAAAATCCAGGAGACAAAAGCAGGTTCGGTTTGAGCTTTCGCAGAATCTTCAAGCCTTTTCCCTAATACTGAACTCTTTTAGTTGTGAATTTGTGTTTTTTACCCTTAAAATTTGATTAATAAATGTGAAGCTAAGGAGAAACGGTAAAGTTTAGATAGAACCAGGACAGAAATTTAAAGAGCTTTTTTTTTCAAGAGCTCTAACCTGATAAGAAAATCTGGCAGTGTTGTAGTTGTTGACGGCAGGATTTGTTAAGAACATTTCCAAAGCTTAAGTCTAAATGTACAAAGCTGCAGTTGACTGTTTGAAAACTGAGGTGTGTCCTTGTTCTGAGATAAAAAAAAAAAAAAACTGTAGTTGCCTTGTTTTCTTCCATGTTTTAATCACCAACACCACAGGCTGCTAAACAGTCCCATAGCATGATGCCATTACCTCCATGCTTAGCAGTCAGCCCAATATCTTAATATTTAAAAGCTTTACAATAACTCCTTCAGGTTCTCACACTGATTTCCCCAATGCTGTCTCCTCTTCCCTGTTTTGGGCACTCTGACTAAAACAAACATGGACCAAGCGCACTGCTGATTCACTGGTGCAATTCTAATGTTAAGAGGTGTGACAGGGTGTGACTACTTTTATGATTATTTCTAAGAGCTGCTGAAGTGTAATAAAAAAAAGGCTGGATAAAAAAGCATACTGTTAACATAATATCAATGATTCATCTTCTTTTTCCAGGCCTTTTTTGCAACAGAGACCTCCAAGGGCAATAACATGCCAGCTTGCACCATGCTTAAGATTTAAACCTCAACATTACTGTCACGGCCCTTTCCTCTGACCTGCAGGGGCGGTTCCTCCTAAATGCTAAATTAATTTGATATGTTAAATTATTTATTTCAATTAAAAACAAAAAAAAAACATTTTTACAAGTTTAATTTTAATGCTCATTTAATACAATCCACAGTTTCAGAAAAATTCATACAGGCTGAAATACGTACATACACACCAACTAATATTGGGTTATCTGCCCTTTTGCAAATAGCTAAAATCCAACACACTCTTTTGAATGCTGCTATTGTGACAATTCTTTCTACCAAAGTTGGTACAGTTCATCTAAAATAGTTGATTCCTCTGTGCAAATGTGGCTCCTCTGTATAGTTCAGTTAAGGAGATTAAATGCATTTTTAATTGACCCAGCTGTGCCCAAGGTTTAACACTCTGATTCAAGCTGTCACACCCAGATGAAAGAAAATGAGTCTTAAACTAGGCTTAGGAACCATCCTAATTTAACTGCAGCATAAACTGGAAAATGCAGGAAATTTAAGGTTTAAGATTAACATGGATGCAGAAGGTATAAACCAAACAAATAAAAAAAGAGGCAAATGCTCCAAGATAGTCTTAATACTCAACTAAAATATCCAGTGGAATTTCTTCTGGTTAAAGGTTTTTGGGCGGGGGAAACAGAAGACATACTGTATCAACATGTCACCATAAAGTGTGTTTCTAAGGCAACCAGAGATGTTGCAGCAGATATTTTCTTTGTAATTGCATCAGATCACAGAGAGAGGGCAGCAAACATCAGGAAATACTTATTTACCCTTCCCATCATAGTTGGTGTTTCACTTCCAGTCAAAGAATCAGATTTTTATTTTATTTTATTTTTTAAGTGGTTAAAATATCATGATGGAAAAACACTAAGTGTAAAAATTACATTTATTCAAAGTGATCTGCATAGAATGAATCCAGTTAGGTTAAATCTGTTGAGCAGTTTTAACTGCTGATGCTAATTTGACTGTTTGCTATGGAAAACATAAACATGTATCACTAAGTTCATGTTCATGTTGCACTAAGTTCCATTACATTGTTCATGTACTGTATGAAATAAATAGGTTTGAAATAATGCTAATTTGTTTGAAGGAAATTCAGCATAAGGCAGAACGAGGAGTTAAAGGGGTTTTCCACAAAATGTGTAAAACATAAGTGAACTTAAACTAACTTCTTTACTAAAAATAATGAACAAATTGCTGCACATTATACTTCAAGCAACATGTGCATTCATTTTTTTTCCTGTGCCCAACTATGATCCTTTATAATTTATCAAAAAGTCAAAAGGAATGTTAAAGTGTCTCTGTTTTGATCACCACTAGTACATCATGATCTCCTTGGGAGCATCCTCCGTTGGCTTCTCCTGCTCTCTTCTGTGCATGTAGGCTGCATGGTCGTACAGGTAGATGGCCAATATAGCTCCCAGAGAGAGCACGGTGTAAGGGATAAGCATGAAGTACCCCACCAGCATCGTTGACTTTTTGTTTGACAGTTCTAGATTCTCGGTGTCAATACTGCCAATTTGAGGAACCAACTGCTCTTGCATGTCTGTCACATTGATGTTCAGGACGAATAAGATGATGACCAAAAGAGACAAGCAAGCTGCAAAAGGAAAAGATTGCATTTAACTCAGCTGCACATACACATATTTTGATATTCTGTATTAATAAGACAACAAAGCAAAATCATGTACAGTTACACATTTAATTTTTTGGGTTTTACTTTCTTTCTTTCTTTCTTTCTTTCTTTCTTTCTTTCTTTCTTTCTTTCTTTCTTTCTTTCTTTCTTTCTTTCTTTCTTTCTTTCTCAAACACAGAAGCCTAAGAGTTAATTTTTTGGACACAAAAGAAATCAAATATATATATAAAAAAAGGCCGTTAATGCAAAATTTAAAGAGTTCTACTGAAGCTGTCTTTATATGTTGTTTTCATTTTATTAAGCACTACACTGCAACTGTTGTAATAATTACTCACCTGCTTTTAGTTCAAGGAGAATCCCTCCCCCTCTCGCCTTGGGTTTACATGGCTAAGTTTCACTTCCTCCCATTATGCCCCCACCTTATGTTTTTTCCTTGTGTCTATAGATTTTCAACTCCACCATACCCTTCTGGTTTTCATACCACTGACTGAACTGTTCTATTCAAGATAATCAAAGCCTTTGGTGAAATCCCAATTTAGTTTAATAGTGAAAGATTAAAATATTTCAAATCAAATATATGTTACACTTTTACTGTTATGTTCTTTGTGCCTTTATTACATACTAGGGATGTAAAACTCAAAGGTATACAGTCTTAAGGTTTTTGCATACTAAACAAAGACATTCTAGTTAAACTCACCACTGATGGAGGAGCAGGTGTAAACCCCGATAGGCCCCATGTAGGTCTGGTAAGGGTTGCTGACGCTGTTGTAGAGCGAGATAAGGATGCTGAGGGCTGAGAACAGCAGGCACAGGACCAGCAGGGCCACACACAGAGCATGGAGAGCCAGAGAAGCTCCTTTTATGACTGATAATTCTGTAAACACTGTAGACACACATAAAATATCAGACTATAAATCTATAAAATGAAACGCATCGTACATCATAACGAATTGGTATGTGAAGAACACACATGTAGCTAATCGTATCATACTAGGCTATGGTTAAAGTGAAGTTTTAACTTATGGGAGACATGTTGTGAGGAAGTTACTTGAATAATTACCTGAAAAATCCTTATAATTGCCAAAGCTAGGACACGTTTGTCTTACTAATAAGCCATTGAAAAGGCCCAGTGTGATTTCTGCACTCCCGTTGTTGATTATAAATCCTCTGCAGTCCATAGTTGTTCTAGACCAATCATCTGACATGGCAAAACCAAGCAGACCGACAGATATTGCAGTCAACAGCGCACTGAGAAAAAAATGGATAATCTTTGTCACAGACGGCATTTTTTTTTTCCTCTTCCAGATGTTCCCTTGGAGTCAAAATCAAAACGTCTTTCCAATCAAACAGGATCAAAGAAAAGAAAAGAAAAGAGGACACCTTTTTGTGTCTTCGTTGACCACAGTGTATGAGTTACATCTCCTGGGTGGAGTGAAATGTGGACCTGTAGGTCATAAAATCCCTTGTTTATGACTGCGACCTTTGGAGTGACAAGAGGAAAGACAGAGTTGGTTGTCATAGTAGAGACCGCTTTACCCAAACATGATAACTTTGTCACGTCACTGGAGAGCATGTGAAGTAAAAACCGTATCGGTGCTCTCTATGTAAAGCAGGGATTCATAATTTAGGAACAAGCGAAAACATAAAAAGTAACTTTAACATCAAGAAATAGGGCACTGTAAACTAAAATTTCCTTTAAAGCTACTTTTATTAATCTGTTTTTTTAGTCTTGGATTCAAAGTCCTGTTCTTTATATTCTCATAAAAACAGATTAATAATTTACTCTATTTAAAAAAAGAGAAAGAACTGATCATTGAGTTATATGAATGCGTCACCGGTGATGGCAGTAAAACCATGACAAGTGTTGGCCATGATTACATGATCACAGCAGCTGTAAGGGAACAAAGTTAGCAATGGAACTATGAAGACACAGAAACAATCTAAAACAAGGCCATTGACAGATAAAGCTGATTTCCATGTCTTATTTTGTACTTTACCCATTTGGGAACAGGCCAACAGGAACACCAGCAGGAAATACAACAGCACCATGAGACCAGGCAGGAGGAGAGTCATATTTTTTCCACTATCATTGGCTGTTAAAAAGTTAAAAGAATCTGCTTTGAGTCAATAACACAAACAGTTAGAATTTACGTTTAAAAACTGTATGATAGTTAGGTTGCCTTCAATTTTGAAATATTTGCAAATAAAAATGGTACATATTTAACAGCTAAAAGAGAAAAGAAAACACTTTAAAGCATAAGAAAATCAACTTTTCAGCTAACAATAAGGTTTTAAAAATAGTTTTATTTGAGGTATTTCAATTAATAATCTGAGTAAATGTAAAAAGTTCTTATTGTTTAGTTTCCTATATGACTTAGATGTTCCAGAGGTGGGGCTGGATCACGGTCTGAAATAGGTTTGATGATAAACTTTAGATAGACTTTTTATGAGCTGCTGGTAACAGCAGCTATTGCAGCTGATATCCAAATATGACACAACATGCCATACTGACAACCAAGACTATGCTTTCAAAATATTTATGATTTATCTTAAGTAATTAGAAAAAATCATTCTTGCATGTTTAGCCTCAGGCTGCTAGTTTAAGTTGATATCCCTGTTCTACATACTGAATTATAGGCAAACATTATAAGAAAACATGTTGTGAATTCTTACAGTACAGAGTTCTTCTGTTTTTTCTTTAGTTGTATTTAATATTTAAGATCATAAAAGGAATTCTAACATCAGATTCAGATAAATATGAAACACAGTTACAAAGACACACATGTATCTACTCTGTGCAACTAATCATCACTTTGTTTTAAACCACAAATAATGAGTTTTTAAATTCCTGCTAAACAATTTCAGAACAATCTTCTTTTTAGAATGTTTTAAATCACCAGCATTGGATGTGTGTTTGAATACTTAACAGCATCTTTAAAGTTATGCAGAGGCATCCCAGGACTTGAGAACAAGTCAAAGATTTCTTTGATCTCTTGGTTTTTTTTAGCCTGCTTCTTGTCGT